>NW_025336334.1:2369060-2373606 GCF_004798865.1 Varanus komodoensis | reverse complement strand
GAATATGAAGTCAAAGGGCCTTAGGAAGTCTGAGCTACAACAAAGCTGCGGAGGTGACAGCATTCCACCTGAGCTAGTCAAAATCCTAGAAGACGATGCAGTAAAAGTGCTACACTCAATATGCCAGCAAACTTGGAAAACTCAACAGTGGCCACAGGATTGGAAAAGGTCAGTTTACATTCCGATCCCAAAGAAGGGCAATGCCAAAGAATGTTCAAACTACTGCACCATTGCACTCATTTCACATGCTAGCAAAGTGATGCTCAAGCTAGGCTCCAGCAGTATGTGGACCAAGAACTACCAGAAGTACAGTCAGAGTTTTGAAGAGGCAGAGGAACTAGACATCAAATTGCCAATATATGCTGGATCATGGAGAAAGCTAGGGAGTTCCAGAAAAACATCTACTTCTGTTTCATTGACTATGCTAAAGCCTTTGATTGTGTGGATCACAACAAATTGTAGCAAGTTCTTAGAGAGATGGGAGTACCAAACCATCTTATTTGTCTCTTGAGAAATCTATATGTGGGTCAAGAAGCAACAGTGAGAACTGGACATGGAACCACTGACTGGTTCAAAATTGAGAAAGGAGTTCGGCAAGGCTGCATACTGTCGCCCTCTCTATTTAACTTACATGCAGAGCACATCATGAGAAAGGCGGAGCTAGATGAATCACCAGTTGGAATTATGATTGCTGGGAGAAATATCAACAACCTCAGATATGCAGATGATACCACTCTAATGGCAGAAAGTGAAGAGGAACTAAAGAGCTTCTTGATGCGAGTGAAGGAGGAGAGTACAAAAGTTGGTTTGAAACTCAACATTAAGAAAATTAAGATCATGGCATCCGGTCCTATCACTTCCTGGCAAAAAATGGGGAAGAAATGGAGGTAGTGACAGATTTTATTTTCCTGGGCTCCAAGATCACCACAGACAGAGACTGCAGCCAAGAAATTAAAAGACGCTTGCTCCTTGAGAGGAAAACTATGGCAAATCTAGACAACATACTAAAAAGCAGAGACATCACCCTGCCAACAATAGTGTGCATAGTCAAGGTTATGGTTTTCCCAGTTGCAATGTGTGGCTGTGAAACTGGACCATAAGGAAGGTTGAGTGTCGAAAAATTGAGGCCTTTGAATTGCAGCGCTGGAGAAGACTCCTGCAAGCTCCTTGGACTGCATGGCAATCAAACTAGTCTTTCCTAGAGATCAACCCTGACTGCTCTTTAGAAGGCCAGGTCCTGAAGATGAAACTCAAATACTTTGGCCACCTAATGAGAAGGAAGGACTCCCTGGAGAAGAGCCTAATGCTGGGAACAATTGACGGCAAAAGAAGAAGGGGACGGCAGAAAATGAGGTGGCTAGATGGAGTCACTGAAGCAGTCAGTGTGAGCTTAAGTGGACTCTGGGGATGGTGGAGGGCAGGAAGGCCTGGAGGAGTGTTGTCCATGGGGTCGCGATGGATCGGACACGACTTCACAACTAACAACAACATTTAGTAGCTGCTTAAGCATAGTAGTTGGGGAATGCAGGGGAGAATCAAGATGGGACTAGTACATATGGCTCCACCTCATCTGGATCAATCCCCAATACTTCCTACTGAGTGTCTAGTTTTTCAATATAGTTTTAGAATTTTGAAGAATTAGTTTTTTCTCAAAACAGAAAGTGTTATTGTAGTAACAAAAGTATTCTTACCTTCCAAGTATTCAGTTGTAACCAGGCCTAATGCTACCATAAAGGCAATTTTCTAGAGAAGAAGAAAAAAGTCCTTTAATTCTGTATTCCTTTGATTTCCAGTGTAAGAATTCCAGCTGTGGCAGTTCTTTACAAATTTCTCCATTTAAACAAATCTCTAACAACATAAGCCCCTTACTAACTGAAGGCCTTTAATCCTCTAAGACACCAGAAACATCTCTGTTTAGATCCACTTCTCTTCTGTAGGTCAAAACAGAGTTAAATATGCTGAGACAACTTGTGATTTTGTTGCAAATGTCCAATTTCCACTTCTAGTGCTTTTGGTCATGCTATGCATATTGAAATCAAATGATCACTCCAAACCTATGCATGCATATTTGGTAGTGAATGAGTTCATAAAACAAAGTTTGATCTATACATGCAACAGACTGAGAGACAGGAATTGACTGTACTGCTTCAGACAGAATGTGTGTGTGGGGTGCCATTTCTTGAAAAAGAAACCCTAAAATGCCTATGTTGAATCCAGATTTAGGAGCTGCTTCCTCACAGTAATACTTTGGACTCTGGCTTAGGACAGGGTCCCCAGTGTAATGCCCATGGGTGCCTGGAAGTATTTTTCCATTCCCCCCTTGTTTTGTTTTGCACACAATTTTCTAGCAATTAAACAGATACTTCAACAAAAGCAAACCACATATCCAAACATTTGAAGTTGGCATCAATATGCTGCCCAATCATATTTTGAAAGTGCTGTAAGGTGTTCTACCTATTGCAATTATAAGAGGTATTTATCCTCCATTGTTATATCAGTTTTTTAACTATGAAAAGAGCACAAAGGATCAATTCCCTGTTCCATTTCTTCATTTTCATTAAGCTGGTAAATCACCTACAATAGCATATACAATCAGTAAATATTAAAGGTTGTTTCAGTACAAAAATTATCTGTGCAACAACCTCCTTCCAAAAGGAAACAACTACTGGACACTGCCAAAATATACTTTAAAAAGAAGCATTAGCAGTATTACACTGCCAGCAATTAATTGAGGTAAGCATTGACTAAAGAGGGCTTGAGTGTACAATACACACAAAATCAAAGTAAATAAAAGGGACTCTAAAATCCACAAAGGTGACAGGTAGACACCAAATGGCAATCCACTCATTACATCTTTTGTGGTGATGGCCACAGCAGTTTCTCAAATTCTCAGTTCTGCTTATAGGTCCAAAAAGGTTGGGGACCCCTGTGCTAGGCTGTTCACTAAGGATTAACATGGTCCAGGAAAGGTCTGGACCAAACAATGTCTACAAGCCTCTGAATCAGCCTAGCTCTTTGGGTAGGATTTGAAATCGTAAGCAGCTATCTAGGAAATATGATTTGCTTCTGCTGATGTGAAGATAAAAATGCCATCCTGTTCTCCTTTGGAAGAGCACAATGAAAATGAAATAAGGAATCCTGAGCATTATAGAACTGACTTGTATATTGTTTATCTGTCAAGTAACAGTGGTAGAACATGGGGCACTGTGAGAAGTTATATCTCTCCATAGAATCTTCAAACCCAACAGAAATTCCTTCATTACTTGCTTTTCTCTTTTCAAACTACAAATACCAGGATCCAGTTCTAGCTTGGGGTTTCCTCAGATAAGCTTTCATTATGCAATTGTTCTGCCTGACAGACTTTTGTGCAGAATCCAGATGGCATCACCTTTCATTTGTGACTCTTGCATTGTTTCACCTCTACTTTTTTTACCACCAGAAATTCATTAAGGAAAATAAGTCAGAATAACTGCACAATATATTTCGATTCGTAGCCCTAGGAGTCATCCATCTAGAAGCACCCTTGCTCCTTTTTTAACTTCCTTTTTAAAGACTAGCCTACTTGTTCTGTTCTTCTGTATAATGTTTTGCACTAAGGATATTAATAAATGTATTAAGAAATCAGCAGTACATCTCTCGCCATAATTCAATAAGGATTTTTAAATAAAAAAACACACTTCATGTTGTAATTATATGTCTTAGTTGTTGTTACATGCATTTACACAAATTACACAGTTAGTTCTAATTACACTAATTGCATAAATGCATGTTAATCAACTAAAGCTTACTCAAAGAACAAAATAAATTAACCCAAAACCTATGCACTCAATGGCAAGACTGTAATACACACTTGTTTCTTTAGCACACACACAAAAACAGAGAGAAGAAGTTGACACCATGTTTATGCCCTAAGTGCCTGATAACAATATGGCCATTCCAACAGAACTAATGCTTTTGCTAGTTTAAAAATAAAGCTGAAATCTGAAAATATTTTCCTAGGCTTTAAATGTACATTTTAATAGCACTATGGAATAACATTTCATGGAAGACCAGAAGATATGTACACTTAAAAAATATTTTCTGAAAGTGCAAAGACAAGTATAAGAAAAATTGTTCAATCATATTATAAAGAGGGGATTGTTGACTTTAGAAAGGTGGATGAAGGTGAACATGATTATGACAAGTTGAGATTTAGGCTGGCTGTGTTTGTTTAGAGTCACATAATGGCATCACATTATTACTGTGTAGTTACTATGCAAATCCTCTACTTTCACAATAATGCGTGGAATGAAAGGATGGTGTACATCAGGGGTCTGAAACTCGCGGCCCATGGGGCAATTGCCGGGACGGGGGGGGCACGGGGGAAGGGCCCTGCGGCCTTCAAAGCGCCGGCAGCGCCTGCGCCGGCCATGGGATGAGTGGCCCACCACCACTGCGGTGGTGGAATACTTGATGCCCCTCGCCTTCAAGAGGAGTGACTCTAATCTGTGCCCCTAAGCCTCATCTAATCTCCTATGCAGATATCCCCCGTCCTGCTTTGGGGAGA
>NW_025336334.1:2328828-2368960 GCF_004798865.1 Varanus komodoensis | reverse complement strand
GAATATGAAGTCAAAGGGCCTTAGGAAGTCTGAGCTACAACAAAGCTAGCGGAGGTGACAGCATTCCACCTGAGCTAGTCAAAATCCTAGAAGACGATGCAATAAAAGTGCTACACTCAATATGCCAGCAAACTTGGAAAACTCAACACTGGCCACAGGATTGGAAAAGGTCAGTTTACATTCCTGTCCCAAAGATGGGCAATGCCAAAGAATGTTCAAACTACTGCACCATTGCACTCACTTCACTTTCTAGCAAAGTGATGCTCAAAATCCTACAAGCTAGGCTCCAGCAGTATGTGGACCGAGAACTACCAAAAGTACAGTCAGAGTTTTGAAGAGGCAGAGGAACTAGACATCAAATTGCCAACATACGCTGGTTCATAGAGAAAGCTAGGGAGTTCCAGAAAAACATCTACTTCTGCTTCATTGACTATGCTAAAGGAGTGATTATGTGGATCACAACAAATTGTGGCAAGTTCTTAAAGAGTTGGGAGTACCTGACCATCTTATTTGTCTCTTAAGAAACCTATATGCAGGTCAAGAAGCAACAGTAAGAACTGGGCACGGAACCACTGAGTGGTTCAAAATTGAGAAAGGAGTTCGGCAAGGCTCTATACTGTTGCCCTGCCTATTTAATTTAAATTCAGAGCACAACATGAGAGGGGCGGGGCTAGATGAATCACAAGTTGGAATTAAGATTGCCGGGAGAAATATCAATAACCTCAGATATGCAGATGATACCACTCTAATGGCAGAAAGTGAAGAGGAACTAAAGAGCCTCTTGATGCGGGTGAAGGGGGAGAGTGCAAAAGTTGGCTTGAAACTCAACATTAAGAAAACTAAGATCATGGCATCCGGTCCTCTCACTTCCTGGCAAATAGATGGGAAAGAAATGGAGGTAGTGACAGATTTTATTTTTCTGGGCTCCAAGATCACCGCAGACGGGGACTGCAACCAAGAAATTAAAAGGTGCTTGCTCCTTGGGAGGAAAGCTATGGCAAATCTAGACAGCAGACTAAAAAGCAGAGACATCACCCTGCCCACAAAAGTGCGTATAGTCAAGCCTATGGTTTTCCCAGTTCCAATGTATGGCTGTGAAAGCTGGACCATAAGGATGGCTGAGCACCGAAGAATTGAGGCCTTTGAATTGTGGTGCTGGCGTCCCTTTGCATGTTATCACATAGAAATATTTCCAAGCCCAGCTATCTGAGGTCTCTTTAACTGGAGATGCTAGGGACTGAACATGGGAATTTTCACATGCAAGGCATCTGCCCCACTGAGTCTTTTAGTAGAAATATACTCAAGTACCTAGACCAACATTATATTTAACCAATGCACAACTCTAAATATCTGTGTCTATAATAAGTTTTGTGTCTCTTCATCTTGCCAGTTAATAGGATTATTTATTCATTATTTTTTATTATTTATTTAAGGGGTACAATCTGCCCGTCATTTCACTTTTTTTTTACACTGAGTAGCCTTTATAATTTCTTGGGCACTTTTAAATAAACATTTTTGCAGATGATCAGCCACAAACCACATGTTTGAGTGTCTAATCCCCATTCTGGTTGTTTCTAGTCCATGTGACATGCAATAGTTTTGTGTAGCATAAAGCTTACCATTGAAAGCATAAGCTTTACATCCCATAGGCAATAGTATCTCATCAATGAAGTATTTCTATTGAGTGTTTGTTTTTCATTACTGCCAATGCTTTCAGTTCATCCCCCCCCCCCCCCACATCCCATAATCACCAGCATTCCTAGGAGCATCCTTGTTATGAGGTGGTACTAACCTTGAAAACAATTGGGACAAATGTCCATATTGTGCTGAACTGTCTCCATTATTGGATCTTTTTTTCTTTGCTTTTTAAGGGAAATTTGGTATATACAGTGTACCTTGGCTCACGAACTTAATCTGTTCCACGACTTTGGTTGAGACCCAAATTGGTCGTAAGCCAAGTCAAATTTCCCCATAAAGTTCAATGTAAATAAGATTAATCCGTTCTGTAACTAACTTTTTAATCACAAAAATGTGAAACAAAGTGACAAAGAACAACAAAGAAAATGCCTGTCTCCCCCCCCCACCGCCCCACGCACGAGTGCAGCCATCTCCCCCGCCCCCAAGCACAACCGTGATCACACGCGTGTTTCCTGCACAAGCACGACCATGATTGCAGCCATAGACAGGCGCGATTGCAGGCGTGCTCAGTGGGGGGAGACGAGTGCAATCGTGAGTGCGTTCGGGTGGGAGATGATGTTCACCAGATGCGGAGTTCGCAACCTGAGTAAAAAATTTTCTTAAATTTCTGTTCACAACCCTATTGGGTGGGCAAGTCATGAGCGGAGCTGGCTGGAGCCAGGGGTCAGACTAGATGGCCCAGAACGCCCCTTCTGACTGGTTCTGTTTCTGTGTTCATGAGCCAAGGTACCACTGTAACTGCTGATTGACCATTGATATCTCTTAATTTCTTCTATTAAGAAGGTATTATCTCTTATCTCACACAGCACATTATATATGACAGTCTTGTACACATCTTACCAGTTATTGCTGTGTGTACAAGCACACAAGTGTCAGTGTATAAATAAAGCACAGTCAGAGTCCTGAGACAAGCAATCTTTCACAGAGACTGCATAAAGATTAATCTAAGGATAAACTAAAATCAGATGAATACAAGTAGGGCAACTGAACAGAATATCCTTGCTGGCCATAATCTTCCACTCATGCATGATATTCTTTTGTCACTAACCTGTGTTCTGCACTTCTTTCATAATGCTAGCCAATGAGGATCCATGTTGGAAGGTATGTTGACCAATACTACTGCCTGTTTAAGGAGTTCATACAAGTGTAATGCTTGTTTGTAAGTGGTAATGCCCCAGCTACAGAACAAAGCCAGAGTAGCATGTATTACTTTAATGTCAGAGCTTGTAACTATTTTTTTTTCTTTTCCACTCTAGGGTATGCATAGCGGTCCTAATTCAGATCAGGATCATAGCATACAGGGGTGGCGATTTTATCCCTTTCCCCGCACTATGGTCACATCCAAAGTGGGGGTCTCCAGGCTACAAATTACCAGATAGTGACCCATTAAAGTAAATAGTTCCCTCTCCTGCTGCTAGGGTTCCAATCCAAAAGACTCTAGATATCTTTAACATGTGCTTTGACATTTATTGTACTTTGCCAATTTGAGAAGAATGCAGTACAGTGATGGCAAGAGCAAATCTCAGGTTCACACTACTCTCCTCTCAGCATAAAACCATGCACAGAATGTAGCCAGGCTGTTTTGAGTCTATCTGTATGTACAATATCCCTGGTCCCATACTCCCTCCTGACTTTTCGATTGAGAGACAGATCACAGGTTTAGGGTGATCTCCTGCATGAATACACTTGGTAGGATTTGCGGCAGTATGCCCTTCAGTGTGAGATAAGGAGTACTCTGTGCCCAAAAGTGTTCCTGTAATTATATGATACTGATTGTCTGCTCTTGCGTTATCCAACTCTAGTCTGTATAGAGCAGTGGTGATGAACCTATGGCACGCATGCAACAGTGGGCACACAGAGCTCTCTCTGTCGGCATGCAAACCAAGTCGCCCCAGAACTACACCAGCAGCCAAGCATTGGATAACAGTGCACATAGGGGCCATGCGCATGCTTGGAAAGGAGTAGGGGTGCCAGGTGATGACATCACTCATTAGCTGTGACTTTCTGAGCATTTGCATGGCCGAATAGTGCGCTGCAAAGGATTTGCTTGGACTGGCTGTGAGTTATTTTTTCTAAACTAAAACCTCAGTATTCAGGTTTTATTGCAGTGTTGGCACTTAGCAATAAATTAGTGGTTTTGGGTTGCAGTTTGGGCACTCAATCTCTAAAAAGTTCGCCATTACTGGTATAAAGTGTACTCTGGACACATAACAAGTTTATCAAGCTCTTCTCATATTCATAGTAACTATTGAAAGGTGAAAACTGCTGGCTGGACTTGGAGGTGAAGGAATCATTATCAACTACCTTTATGTCTCCTACAGACCATGTCTTTGTATTTGCTACACAACAGCATGTGAAATGGTCTACTGAAAAGGAGCTCACACTCTAAAGTAAAATAGATGGGATAACTGAAAAGATAGCACACCATTGATAAAGAGGGTAAGAATCCCTCCAGGTGAGGCAGTGGCTGTACTGAACCGGTGCCTGGCCGAGGTAATGGGCTGGATGAGGGCCAATAAACTGAAGCTCAATCCAGACAAGACGGAGGTCCTGTTGGTTGGCGGTTCGGGCTTCGGAGAAGGTGACCTGAACCTTGTCCTGAATGGGGTTGCACTCCCTCCTAGGGACAAGGTCCGCAGCTTGGGAGTGCTCCTCGACCCGGAGCTTTCACTTGAAGCTCAGGTGACAACAGCGGCGAGGAGCGCTTTCCTCCAGCTTCGGCTGATTCATCAGCTGCGCCCCTACCTGGAGTACGACTGCCTTGCAACAGTGACTCATGCGCTGGTGACTTCCCGTCTTGACTTCTGTAACGCGCTCTACGTGGGGCTACCCTTGAAGACGGTCCGGATACTTCAATTGGTTCAGAATAGAGCTGCCAGGCTGCTGACGAGGACTGGACGTTATGTTCACATGACACCAGTTCTCCGTCAGCTTCACTGGCTCCCCATTGAAGTCCGGGCCCAATTCAAGGTGTTGGTAATGACCTGTAAAGCCCTAAACGGCTTGGGTCCTGGTTACCTGAAGGAGCGCTTACATCCATATTTGCCCAGTTGCCCCCTGAGATCGGCGGGAGAGGCCCTTCTCCGAGTAGCCACCCTCCTAATTTCTCTCACGGAGGGCTCCCGGAGAAGGGCTTTCTCAGCGGTGGCGCCTAAGTTATGGAATGCGCTCCCCAGAGAGGTCCGCCTGGCGCCGTCGTTATTTGTTTTTCGGCGCCAGGCTAAGACCTTTTTATTTAAGCAACATTTTAAATGCTAAATACAATTGAATTTTATCTGGCCAGGGCGGCTTATTTTATAATGTGTGTTTTAATTAAGATTATTTTATATGGATTTTAACTTATTGTTTTATCTATGTTGTAAGCCGCCCCGAGGCTTCGGCGAATGGGGCGGCATAAAAATGTTTTAATAAATAAATAAATAAAAAATAAGAAGGACTGGGAAGGTCAACAGTGTAATGGAAGGGACAAAAAGGCCTAGTTTCAACCATGCTGAATCTTTTGAAAAAGCATTTGAAAGCGAAAAGGAAGATGTGGTGGCATAGAAGGTGATTTCACAGAGTAGCAAAATCAACAAAAGACCCACATTCCAAAAATAATGCAGAACAGGGTAGCATTTCAGTTTGTGAGAGCAGACTTGCAAAACTTTCAACCCATCCATCAAGCTGAATGGTGCCCCAAGCCGTGTACTGTGGCTTAATAGTCTGCTTTTGCAGTCCCAGGAAGGCAACAAAAACAGGCAATGTATTGAGATCCCAGTGGGCTGTCTTGCATGGCTCAGGAACTGTTGTGCAAGTTGTGCAAGCTTTGGGTATCTGATAAACCTAACACCAAAATCCAGTTATTTCTGTTATTTAAAGTTGTTTTTTTTTTAAAGAGAGTGAATCATTCCATATTTTCCTCTTTCTGCAAAAGCCATGAGAAGAATGGATTATTTGTTGTGAGCCTCAAACCACATTAACTCAAAAGTTGATAGACCTTGAATTCTCCCAAGAGTAATTAACATTACCAAAGAATTAATATAGCAATTTAGGTTGATACATTGTTGTTTTTTCCTATCATTAACAACAAGGTTCCAGGAATGACTTACAAAGTTCAGTAGTAAGATAGTTACAATTCTTGGGCTTATATTTATTGTGGCTGAGACTTTTTCTCCTGTATGTTGCTGCAGACTATGTACCAATCAAACAGATTGTTGTAATAGCACAAATATAAAAATCTCAATTAGGAAAATTAACGTCAAATAGGGATATGCTCCTTAAGGACCACTTTTAAGTCTGTTTTATAGTAGCTTCTTATTTTCCCTAAATGTTATTACAATATAGAATTTGTTTACTTCTTTCCTTATAAATGCTGCATTTTAATTATTTGGCTTGAAGACAAAATATTTCCTCTTATTGGTATCAGCTCATGAAAATGTATGCTGTGGGATGTGGTGGAGTTTAGCATGGTCATATATGTTAATACTACAATTATAAGTAGTATTGTGGGTGTTGCATTGTTTTCTTTGCTCAACAAGAAGTTTAACAAATTTATTTCCTAAAGCCAGTGACATGTTGCCTAGAAAATTAGGCAAATCACATTATTTTTAGTGGCATTCCTTATTCTTCTGAATTGCGACTGATGAATCAGGGCAGGCCTAATTTCCTGATTGCTCAACTGTGAGAACTGTCCATTTATTCTTACTCTCTGGTTCTTATTTAAGCAGTTACCAATTCATAGGGAGGACCCATTCTCTTACCCAGTGAATACTAAGTTTCCTAAGGACCATTGAGGGGTTCTGTTAAAAGCATTTTGAACATTCAAGTTTTACAGTATCTACCAGATCCCACCTCTATTCACATGCTTGTGGACACTGAAAGAACCTTAAAAGGTTGGTAAGGAAAGACTTCTCTTTGCAAAAACCATTCAGATTCTTGCTTATTAGTAAGACTTATTAGTAAGGCTTATTAGCCTATATGCTTGATAATGTTATCTTCAACAATGCTTTCCTCCAGTTTACCTGGAACAAATGTTATGCCTTTAATTTTCTGGACTCATACACATAAATCCTAAGCAGAAAATTATGCTACATTGGCTACTTTCCAGCACACTAGTATTTCCTGATTTTAGAGACTGGTTACGTATTTAGATGTTAGAAGATCAACCATTTCTCATTGAGCTCTTCAAGAGCATGACTCAATAATTAATTTAAATTTTCTCATAAGTCCTACCATTTCATCTGTTGTGACTTTTAAATATACTTTTAAAGAGCTACACTACCCCCGATGTGCTCCTCACTGTCTTTTTTGAGTTTATATCCAGTGATAACTGTATGCACTGATTCACTCCATTTCAACAGACTTACGTTATTGCTTACCATATCTATATTGTGGTTTAGCACCATTCACCCCAGATCCTCCTCTGCTCAGTGGTTTCTAGAGTTAGCATATAAGCACCTATATTTAATAGCTCTTTTCAAAAGTCTTTTGTTTGTGCATCTCCCCTTATGACTCTTTAGCCTGTTTCACTGGCTGTCATGTCATTTTGAATGCTTTTTCCCAAGTTCTACCCCATCTCTATTTGGATGAACTGGAACAGTTGCAATCTCAGCCTCTAGGAATTATTTGTTTGAACTGAATGTTCCCCAGTTCCTGGGAGGTCAGTTTAAGAGGTATTCTGTATCTTTTTTTTAATTAAGCACCAGCAGACTGGCTTTGTTTCAGGTTGTGTCTGTCATTTCATCCTGCTTTGGCTAAATCAGTCTCCACATTAGAGGATTCTTTGTAACTGAGTTACATGGGTTGTTCAGCCTCTGAAACAGAGACCCCTACCCCTTGCAGGGCTGAACCTACAGCCATCTTCCCTAAAGGCTCAGGCTCTTCTTAGTCTCCTGACACTGACTGATCTGGGTGCTCTTGATCTTTAAGAGTGCTATCTCTTCCTCTGCGGAGAAGACCTCCAGAGTAGGCATGATGCCCTTGTGTGCAGGTTCATTTCATCCCAAAACCTTTCTTTGTGCTCAAATAATTGGTATCTTTCAGCTCTGCCCACGTCATATCCATGGAACAGGTAACATGTCTTAATATGCTTCTGTGGACATCCTGGATTTCAACATCCCATCTAGCAAGCTAAATTTTGCTTTCAGACAAAAAGGCTGCCTGTATGTGTCACAGCTTCTCACACCTCCCCAGCACTTAACCTATCAACATGTCTAGATAATGTGTGATGTCCAAAACCTTACCCAAAACACAAGTCAACATGCAGTCAATATGAACCATCATGGTATGATTTATTTGTATTTTTCTCTCAAGTTTTACCAACCTATCTAAATTGATTTATTTATTTCATTTTTATACCACCCAATAGCTGAGGCTCTCTGGGCAGTTAACAAAAGATTAACTGCCCAGGAAATGAAATGGAAATGATAAAAGGAAAGAAATGAAAAGGAAATGGAAATGATAAAAGGAAAGAAATGAAAAGGAAATGGAAATGATAAAAGGAAAGAAATAAAAAGGAAATGATACGTAATTATCAGTATTTACACCAAACAGGCAAGTTTCAATGTGGACAGCATGACCATCACAAACTCATCTCTCTGTAGTTATCACTTACATTCCCAATAAATAGTTCACTCCGTAAAAGAAGCTTCTTTTATGCCCAGAGAAATGTCCTTAGCAGGGAATTCACCACCTAAGAAAGAAGTCCCTTCTAAAGGATTGTTTCCTTCTTCCTTAGAATGATGGCTTCCTTCCTCAAAATCTTCATACCTGATAGCAATGTGTAATAGTCAGGATGGTGGTGATCCTTGCAATGATTCTTGGTGTCCCTTGTTCATTTAGGATATGCTGAAGGATGCAATTGTTTAACTAGCTACGAAAGGCAAAACGATGGGTTTGTGTGGCCAGTGGTTGCTTATGGAAAGCTTCTTCAGTGAATCAACTGGACTTCCTCCATCCTTGTGCTTTTCCTTTTTCAGAATGAGATCAACCATGAAGAACACTGTTCAGCATGCAAGCATGGTGCCAATTTGCAACCCTGTGGAACATGTCCCAGAGCCTATCACCTCAACTGCTTGAACCCTCCCTTGAAAGCCGTCCCCAAAGGGGTCTGGGTATGCCCAAAGTGCCAAGAAAAGGTGAGCCGGTTTTCACTGCAGCCCTCACACCCCAGATATTTGGAAACTAATCCATTTGTAAATGAAATTTCTGTCAGATATTTTAAAATGTTGTCTGTCTGTCTTTTATTTAATTAACTGATGAATCACATTTAAAGACTGCTTGACTGTGCAAAATGGCAGGTAATTTTATGACTACTAGGGGGATATATATCCTGAAATTTCTGGAACATTATGACCCAAATCCAGTTAAAGTTAGTCATAATAAAATAAATTGTTCATGATCAGTTTGGTTACATTAGTTTGAGTGGTAATAATGTTGCCTGATATGGTCCTTTTATTTCTCAATTTTTAATTTTTCGTTCATTCTATCAATACTCCTGGGAAGTAAGTCATTAATATCCCCAAATACAGATATGGCAGAGAAACTGACTTGACTAAGGGCACTCAGTAAGTTCACTCTATAATTGTTGAAATACAAGATTTAAAAGCAGTATTTTAAAATTCTTCTAAATGCAGGCTTTTAAACACTGCTTTAAGCTTTTCTGAGTATCTGAGGTAAGAGATGACCTAAAAAAATCACAGGTTGATCATTGCCTAGAAAAAGTGCTAGAAATAATAGTGTACTCTGTAAAACTTAATAGTTAGCTATGATTCATCCAAAGTTAAGAATCCATTGATTTCACTGGAAGAAGTTTGGGAAGACATTTAAATCTCTTCCATTCCAATCAGAGCATCTGAAGAGTACTTAGCATTGACTGGATTGTGATAACCTAAGCACAGTGGGCTTAATTTAAGTGCACTTTCACAGCAGTGAATGTAATAGCACCATCATTTTCCAATGCTAGGGCATTACAAATATTCAGCCTTTTCTTACCTTCATTGTGGAAAATAGTGTTTAATGTACACCACAAACTGTAATGTCTGCACTAAGGAAATAATAGAACAATGCTATATATTCTTCCTATCGTCTATACTTCATATGATGTTATCTGAGGGCTAGTTAATGCCAACAAACTCCTATGTATATAAAGGAACGATTGCCTGGAGGGGGAAGAAAAAGTGAAACACATCTGAATGTGTTGCTAGCAAAGCCATCTTCAGTTATTATGGCTGCTAGAAAAAGTTCATCCACAATCGTGGAAATTCCCTTCCCAAGTTTTACATTGGACTTATTCTTTATTCATTGTATTCATGTATTGTTGCTCTTATTTTGGTGAACCTGTTGTTGTAGTTGTTTATTTTTATTATTATAGCCACCCCAAAATTGCCAGTGTTCAAATCTAATCAGTAAAGAAATCATATGGAGGGATTTTACAATGGGAAGCCACCTGAGTGTTTTACAGATCATATTTGCTCGACTTAAATGAGAGATACATTTATCCTTTTTTCATGGTAAGACAAAATACAATTGCATATATGTTATCATTTTACCAGCTTGCCTATCTCTTACGCAACCATTGCATATTTTTTTAATGATCAATGCTTGATTAACACTTCTGGGAGTGAGATAGCTAAGGGGTTGCATGGATTATGACCTGAGTATGTCTTGAAATGTTCAAATCTTCTATTTCCTGAAACTGTAGGTGTTAAAGAAAGATGAAAACGTGCCATGGGCTGGAACTCTGGCTATCGTTGAATCCTATGTTACTCATAAAACAGGTATGTACTCAAGTGATTGATTATAAGAAATGGTTTCTCAAGTGTCAGCAACTTTAAAATTGAAGTCACCCCAGGGGGTGAATTACGAGCATCTCAGAAATAACACATCATCAGAACACATCAGTGCCTGCCTGGCTAGAGGGTTCACCCATTACTGTTCTAACACATTATCTGAATTGGAGTTCACATGCTGAGATGTGGCTGAGACATTTCTTTGAATGCTACATTCATGGTGGATGCAATTTTTCATTTACCATTTGTTCTCAAAGACAGAGAAGAAAGACAGTAACAGGGTTATAGATGAATTTGGGCACCCTGTTAATTTATTAATGTTTATGATTATGTTAGTGCTTTCTACTCATAGATGTCTTAGCTCTTTGTCCCTATGTGCTTTGTTGCAACCTGGATAGAGGCCATGAGAGCAGCAGTTTACCTTTTTGAAGGTCTCCAATCTCTTTGAGCTGGCAAACATGTTTAAAATTTTGAGAACATGTCATGGGCAACATCACAAAAGGAGAACTGTGGCCACTTACAAAACACCCATTTAACAGAAAGCTGCAGATACTGAAAGATGCCCAAGATCCTGTATATGTGGTAGAGTTGTAGCCTAGGCATGAAAACACAAACTCCCTTCAGTCTACAGTTCTCTCATTCAGAATCACATATCACCCAAACTCTCTTCCCTGTTTCACAAACTCCCCCCCTCCACACACACACATACACACACACATATTCTCAGCTCACTGATAGTTTCACTTTTAGTATCTTCCCCTCCAAACTTCCCCCTCTTGCTTTCTCTTTCTAACGTTCAGGCATACACATGCAGACCCAGCATATGCACACAGAGTCTCTGCCTGACTTCTTTCCACTTCTGGCCTGGTTGCCCCACATTGCTTTCTACAGCCCTCTCACCTTAGCTCCAGCCTCCTTGCTTCTTCTTTCCCTGGGCCAGATAGTCACCAGTCCTCCTCATGTTCTCCCTGCTTTACACTGGGTCACTTCCCAGTCCTTCCCTGGTTGCCCTGCCCCTCCAAGATTGCACTTTGCCAGATACTGGCATTGAGATCCATTCCTCCCTCCTTCCTTTTTTTCCAGCTGACTGGGAGTATCTCTAAAGCTGGCAAGTGGCCGAAGGTCAATATGTCACTTTGAAGTACACCCAGCCACTCAGAAAAACAAGTTAAATACTAAAATATACCACTGGAATCAGTAGGGATCATGTGAGAACAGTGGCAAGAGCATTCTGTGGTTACAGTGGCACCCACATGCAGTCGTCTACCCACATGTTTCCCATTGTAGTGAAGGTATTATTAAATGGTTGTTCTGAGAGGTATAATCCTCTTTGGAGTCACCAGGCAGTTTAAGCTCCTCCTGGTTCTGTCCTCCAAAACAGTAATTTATTTTCCCAACAAACACAGTATAGCCATGAAATTTTGTGAGAAACCAAGTAAGTTACAGTTTATGAACACAGGGACAGAACTTCTCATTGTAGACAGCAGCAGCAGCCATACATTGGCTGAGGAGGATCATGGGATGGGCTAGGGATGGTAAACTAAGAGGATATAAAAACCTATACAGGCCATTCTTGTGGCTTTTCTTGACTACCACTTTTGAACTGAATTGCTATTGTTTCAGGTATTTCTGCTCTATGTATGCAGCAGTAACACCAAATACATCTTCACTGGATGGGTTGAAAGAAAGGGGAGAAAGGCATGCCCAAGGTATCATTTAAACTGCTGTGTATCACTTTGCATCTTAGCTAACATTAATTATCTGCTCTGTTGCTTTTGTTTCTCAGTTAAAGAAGAGGAAAAGAGAAAGTTACTAAAGCAAAGCAGTGAACTGAGGGGAGAATACAGGCAGCTAGAGGAAAAAGAACAATTTCTCACTAATGCAATGAAGGTAGTGTACTTCTCTTCTTTCTCCCATCATCAGTGCTCTTTCTGTGTTGTTCCCAGAGGCCACTATAGTCTTGATATCATATACTATGACTTGTGCTTCACAATCAGCAAGGGTTGGCACTTACTGAATAATGTGCAGTATGCAGTGATGCTGTTCTGCCAAAACAATGGGCACAATTGCACTTTGGTTGTAAACCTCCCAGAGAGCTTTGGCTATGGGTGGTATAGAAATTAAATGAATAACAACAAAGCTATCAGTTTTACAGATGGTTGTACAAATGCGTTGCTCAAGCAAAACTTACTGTTCCAGTGGAATTGGCTATAGCTCAGCAGTTTTTCATTGGACTTCCAACATGCTTGCAAAAGGGGTTGTGCAATACGTTAGCAGAGCTTGCACATGTGGTGGGAGAGATGCTAACAGAGACTACACAAGTGGTGGGAGAGATGCTAACAGAAGACATATTGGAACAAGAAGAACCAAGGTCCATTTATGGGTAGTTGTGCAAGAGTAACTTTAATTCAATACTCCCTTTGTATGTAATTTTACAGCTAGTATCAGCAAGTGCAATGCCATCTGTGCTAATAAAAAAACGCTATTGAATATTGCCCAGTATACTTTTTTGGAACATGTAATAGGGAGGAGTTGGAGATTTATAACCTAGACTTCAGCACAGATTTTGCAAAGAAGTTCCAAGGGCTAAGTCTGCTTGAGCAAAGCAACCCAATTTGCAAAGCAAAAGAACCAGGGTTTCACCAGCATTGTAAGTTCTTGTAGACCCTTAATTCCAATAACACTAGTTAGGAAATTCCTAAAGATCCACAACAAAGACAAAGACGTTAGCTTTCAGAGATACCAGACCCAAAACAGGGATTTTTTCTGTTTCTCAAGTTAAAAGACTAAGAAAGGGTGCATTTATAGTATGGATGTCTAGCTACATCCCTTCTTTCAAAATACTAGTTAGCAATATACAAGGTTTAGTTATCTAGCATGTGTCTAAAATGTTACACTTCCCCATATTTGAAAATTAATCCATTTCAGTATCTGCATAAATAGCTAATCTCGTATTGTTCAGCTACCTCTATCATCTAGGAGGGACATTATCAGTATTTTGTGACTTTAACCATGCAGACTCACTAAAGAATCCATGTACTCGGATGAAGCTAAGCAGGCATGGCTTGAATTCTCAATAAATTTAAAGTAAACTTTTTTGTGTGTATATATATTCAGCTGAAAACACTGTGGGAGTTGCATACATGTATGTATAGCTTGTATTATGTTCGAGAGTAGAATTGTAAAAATGGAAAGGATACTTCTTTGTCATGGTCTCTGTGCATCACACATTATGGGTGCTGCGCCTGCTCAGTGCCTGCAGCCGGGAAAAATTCAAAGCTTTAACGGATTTTGGCGGAACTCCGCACCCCTCCACCGCTATGGTATAAAGGGCAGAGCGCCCGCCATTTTCCCCAGTCTTCTTTCGACCGCTGATCACTTTGCCTCGAACCATTTGTTACTCTCTCTACTCTACTGCATATTACCTTATTGTTCTTGTTCACTGATTCTCATAGTTCTTCTCTTGTTAGAAATCCTTTCCAAGTTCAAATTCCTACCTTCCCTGTTAGTTTTTCTTTTCCCCTTTTTCCCCCTTCCCCTCCAAAAAAAAATTGTTATATATTTTCATATCTTTACTATCTTCTATAGTTCTTACTCTTCTGTTCGCTATCCATTCTTCTTCTCGATGGCTTAGCGTGTGGCTTTTCGAAAGTGCTCAAAGTGTGGGGCCAAAAAGTCTCTGACGGACCCACACGAGCTATGCCTTCTCTGTCTCGGAGAAGGGCATCGGACTGACAAATGTGGCCACTGTCAGTCGTTCACCAAACAAGCGCTCAAGAATCGAGAAAATTGGCTGAGGAAGATCCTTTGGGATCAGGCCCTCATTGCTTCTGACGAACTTGCTGCCCAGGCCTCTTCTACAGGCCTGCCCATGGTGTCCTCCCCTTGTCCAGCATCCAAGGGGGCTGCTTCCAAGGAGACCACTTGGTCCTCCCATTCCTCCTTCCAAAAACAAAAGGAAAAGAGGAAGCACACTGGGCCTGAGGATCTGTTGGCTCCGAAATACTAAAAGACTAAAGCCGACAAGGCTGAATGCAAGCAGTGGAAGCTTGCCCAGGAGCCTTGCAGGGACTCAAGCTCGACTGCCCCATCAGTCCCAACGGCCGCTTTGTTCCCGACTCCTTTGGGTCCGACTTCCCAAGCCATCATGCAGGTTACATCGCCTGGATCCCCTCAAAGGATCTCATTGTTGGCTCCTTCAACTTTGGGTCACTCCGAGGCGGCTCTTTGCAGATCAATGTCTGACGGCAAGATATGGGATTCACCTCCCTGCTCTCAACCGGGTTATCCATTGACTCACTCGCCTACTCTGATGCCATCATCACCAGAGACATTGCTGAGGCCTCAGCCTCCATCCGACACGCATCGCCACCAGTGTGCCTCGGGCCAATTGTTGAGGAACTGGGTCCTGATGCCATACAGCGGATTTGACCCATCTCAGTCCTATCCTTGAGACTACCCTCCACCGTACAGCTACTACCCCATGCCTTCGGTGCACAGGCATCGTCCATCCCGGGCAGAAGTGCCTTCCACCTCAATGGCTGCGCTTTCCCGCCCTCCTCCATCTCTGGCTGGCTCTTCCTCCAGTCTTCCATACCACTATGACTCGGATTCAGAGGACTCAGATCAGGCTTCCACCTTTCCTGATGCCGTCATTTTGACTCAGGGACCTGGGCTGCCGGAAAAGTCGTATTCCACGTTTGGAGAACTTATGGTTCATCTTGCAAGGTCGCTGGAGAACTTCGGGTGAACCCCAGTGAGGATCACTTCTACGACATTGTTCGTAAGGAGCAATCATCCGCTGTCTCCATCTCCTTGATAATGACTCTTCTCCAGGCTATGACGGACACTTGGGAATTTCCGAGCTAGCCACATCCAACATCTCAGTGCTATGAGTCGATGTATAAGGTTAGGGAGCAGGAATTCCATTCCTGCTCAAACACCCAAAATCGAACTCTATAGTTGTCAAGTCATCGCAGGGTCAAGATAACAGGGAGCAATCGATCCCGAGAGACAAGGAGGGATGGAAAATAGACTTGATGTCACACCATATCTACGCTGTGATGGGACTGGACTTACGGATATCAAACAATGAGGCGACAATGGCCAGGTACCAGTACTTTTTGATTTAAAGTCTGGAATCCATCACCTCAACCATCCCGGAACAACAACGTGATCTGGGCCGCATTTTTATCCGTGAGTCCATGCAGCTAGCCATACAACAACTCAGTATGGCACGGCATCATGTGGAATGCGATTCCCGGGCACTTGTCGGCTCCATAGCCTTATGGCAGCATGCATGGCTACACTCCTGCAATTTCCCAGATGAGACAAAGAGGCACATCAAAGGCATGCCTTTCGATGGGTCCAGCCTTTTCAACGCCCACATGGACCACAAGCTTGAGCATATTTACAAAGCTCAAGTCACCGCTCGGAAGATGGAAATACCGAGCCAGAACCGACATAAGTGGCCACAGTCTCGCTCTTATCAGTACCAATCCTACCAAAGATACGACTCCCGCCAACAGTATCAGCCTCACCAACAACAAATCCAAGGCCAGCCTGCCTCCCGATTCCAGCAGGGCCATTGCCATCAGTCCAACGACAAGCAACAGTATTGACGGGACACATAGGCTGATCTTCTCTCTCTCCAGCCACCTTCCCCTCTCCCTGTTGGGGACTGGCTGCAAGGCCAACTCCCCATTTGGGAGTCCATCACATCTGATAAATGGGTACTTTCCATCGTCAAGCACGGATATAAAATCAAGTTTGATACCGTGCCCCCTTCGGGACTGATCCGTTACACCTCTCCATCGACAGTCCTCTGAGACGAGGTTTCCCAGCTACTTTGTAAAGGGGCGATTTGTCAGCTCTCTCGCTCAGAGGGGCTTCACAGTTTCTACTCAAGATATTTTACCATCCCGAAACGGGACAGTGGTCTACGTCCAATACTTGATCTACGTGCGTTAACAAGTTCATCAAGACTAAGAAATTTCGGATGACCACCCTTCAGAATATCCTTCCGTTGCTCAGGAGGGAAGATTGGTTTGCTTCCCTAGACTTAAAGGATGCGTATTTCCATATCAGCATCCATCCATCACACAGGTGGCTTCTCTGATTTACTGTTGGCTCTGACATTTTCGAGTATAATGTCCTCCCATTTGGACTTGCTACTGCTCCACGAGTCTTCACGAAGTGTATGACCCCTGTTTGTGTCCACCTCAGGTTACAGGGTGTCCAGATTTACCCCTACCTGGACGATTGGTTGATTGTCTTCTCATCCAGAGAGAGTCTGTTTTCAGCCATCGATACCATGTGTAGATTCTTAGATGAACTCGGACTCTGTATTAATATCCTGCCTCATTCCCTCAGGTCATCAACTTCATTGGACCACGTCTCAACTCGATCCAAGCCAGAGCATTCCTACCACAAGCTCGAATGGACAAGCTTTGGTCATCGATTCATCACATCTACAATGGCCGACCTACCCCTGCACTTTCCATACAGAAGTTGTTCGGACACATGGCTTCCACAGTTGCCATCGTACCCAACGCCAGACTTCAAATGTGACCTCTACAACTATGA
Source organism: Varanus komodoensis (assembly GCF_004798865.1). Taxonomy (NCBI): domain Eukaryota; kingdom Metazoa; phylum Chordata; class Lepidosauria; order Squamata; family Varanidae; genus Varanus; species Varanus komodoensis. The sequence goes on along the minus strand of NW_025336334.1, from coordinate 2,351,909 downwards.
TTCAAACGCCTCTTCCATCCTCAGCACGACTCTCCAAATTGTCTCCTATCACCTGCTTTCATCCTTCGGACTTTGACTTGGTGGACGAACAAAGACAATCTTTCCACAGGAGTCCCCTTTTGCCAGCCACAACCGTTGGTGACCCTCTACACCAATGCCTCCCTTACGAGATGGGGAGCACATTGTGCCAATATCCATACTCAAGGCACATGGCAGGGTCACAAAAGTCCAGGCACATCAATTACCTAGAGCTTCTAGCAGTTTTCAAGGCTCTCCGGTCCTTCTAATCAGCCCTTTGGGACCGAGTGGTTCAAATAGCTCAGACAATGTTGTGACCGTCTTTTATATCAACAAGCAGGGCGGCATGAAATAGGTACCGTTAGCTCATCTTGCCCTGCAAATATGGGACTGGTGTATCCCCAGGGGGATTACCCCGCTAGCAGTTCATCTCGCCAGTGTAGACAACGAAGAAGTGGATGCCCTCAGCAGGCAGATGTCCACAACTCACGAGTGGCAGTTGGACCAACAGATTTGCGATATTTTCCAACACTAGGGCACCCCGACCATAGATCTGTTTGCTACAGCAGCCAATTCAATGTGCATGGACTATGCTCCTGGGCAGGCATCAGCCCAAATTCACTGGGAGACGCTCTGATGGTGAACTGGACGAACACGTTTTTCTATGCGTTTCCTCCGATCCTGCTAATCATGAAAACCCTGGCCAAAATTGTTCAAGGCAAAGCCCAGGTAATTCTTATAATGTCGTGGTGGCCACGCCAGCCCTGGTTTCCCTCCCTTCTCAATCTCTCCCAACAAACCTTCTTTTGTCTCCCACACGTCCCTCATCTCATTACGCAGGAAAACGGGGCAATTCGCCATCCCGACCTCAACTCTCTGAGCCTCACTGCTTGGCTTATTCAGTGACTATCAGTTCTTCCTTGGTACCAACATCTTCATCGAATCCAGTGACGCCGGTACAACCCTCAGTACTGACACAATCTTCGGTACCGATGGAAACTTCAGGTCCTACATCGGATTTGAGCATCCTTCACCCAGTCATTCAATTTATTCTCCAATCTGCTCTACAACCAATGACTCACCACTCCTACGAAGCTAAATAGAAGTGTTTTACCACCTTTGCGGCAAGCAACCAATTTCTGTCACACTCAGCCTCAGTTGACAATATTTTACTCTTCCTGTTGTCCTTACACCAGCACGGACTTAAACCTACTTCTATTAAGGTTTACATTGGTGCGATTTCTCACTTTCGTGGTCTCATCTCCGGCTTCTTGATCTTCTCACACGTTCTTGTCTGTCATTTCCTGAAAGGATTACAAAATCTTCAACCTCCAGTTCGTTCAGTGGTCCCAACTTGGAGTCTCTTTGTAGTGTTACAAGCTCTTACTAAAGCTCCCTTTGAACCTTTAGCTACCACTGACTTATGCTTGCTGTCTTAGAAAACAGTCTTTCTTGTCGCCATCACTTCAACTAGGAGGGTGAGTAAACTATGTGCTCTTCGTGTTGACCCTCCTTACCTCAACTTTCATAAGAAGAAGGTCGTTTTCCGAACTTACCCTGCATTCCTTTCTAAGGTCGCTACACCCATTCATGTCAATCAGGACATTGTTCTGCCAGCCTTCTTCCCTTTGCCCTCAACACCAATAGAAAAATCTCTCCATTCATTCGATGTAAGTGGCTGCCTGGCTTTCTTTCGGTCCTGTACGGAGAACTTCAGAAAGACCAAAAGCCTTTTCATTAAATACTCAGAACATGATAAAGGCTCGGCTGTTTCCTCCCAAAGACTCTCCAGATGGATTGTCCAGACCATTGAATTGACATACCAGTTGTCGAAACTAGAGCTCCCTGTCATTACCAAGGGTCATTCCGCTAGAGCTGTGGCAGCTTCTTCAGCTTTTTCTGCTGACATCTGCAAGGCGACAAACTGGACGACTCCTTGCACATTTACTAGACACACTAGACTTGATGTCCATGCCAGACAGGACTGCTCCTTTGGTCATGCTGTCCTTTCTTTGATTCTTCACTGATGACACTGTCCCACCTCCAGGTTGGTAAGCTTACTAGTCACCCATAATGTGTGATGCACAGAGACCACGGCGAAGAAAGGCAGGTTGCTTACCTGTAACTGTCGTTCTTCAAGTGGTCATCTGTGCATTCATACAACCCACGCACCGGCCCCACTCAGTGTTGGTGACTGGGTTTGCGAAAGCTTTTTTTCCTTCTATGCAACCACTGAATATTTTATTTTCAATTTATTAGTATGTTCATTTCTTTAATTCTCTTCACTGGTGTTGCCTGACACTGACCACTCATCCACCAGGAGGCGATTGGACAGTCTCCATGAGACTGGGGAAATGGCGAGCGCTCCGCCCTTTATACCATAGCTGGGGAGGGGTGCGGAGTTCCTGGCAAAATCCGTTAAAGCTTTGAATTTTTCCCAGCTGCAGGCACTGAGCAGGCGCTGCACCCATAATGTGTGAATGCACAGATGACCACTTGAAGAACAACAGTTACAGGTAAGCAACCTGCCTTTACTTTGTTGTTCAAATGGATGTTTTGGCTGGTGACCAGATAGGCAATTCTGCATAAATGCCTCAGCTGACAGGAGCAATCAAAAATATTATGCAATAAAATAACTAGGTTCCTGAAGTCTTCATTAAATTAAAATGGAGGAATTGACTGCTAGATTCAGTAAAATAAAGAATTAAAATGCAGTTGAATTAAGTGGGGCACATGCACACGGAGAAGGCAGTGCTCTGGACTTTGCAGTACAAATCATCATCAACACCACCACCTTCATCCAAAATGAAATAGAATTTATTTAAGTTCCACTTTTGAAATGTGGTGCTTGCAAGTTTGCATTTGTGTAAGAGGAAATGCCTGTTTTTATGTTTAGATGAATGCAAATATATCCTTAGCCAAATATATCCATCAAATGCATTTCCCATAGTACACAGACTTGACCTTTATTGAAGAAGAGAGGCTTGTTTTCATTCAATGGAGGAAATGGACATTCCAAGTCCATACTGACAAATTAATACATACATCTCTTACTCATGTTTCTGTCTTATTAGGAGTTTATTGGCAGTACCCTCTGAATACTTAGTTTAGCTTAACGATAGCACCTATATGTTTATTCACAGCAATATAAAGTAATCACTTACCCCATGTGTGTATGAAATACCAGGCCTGTTTCCACTTAATGGTAGCAGATTGTGGTTTACTTGACCCACTATTTGCTGCACTGCATGCCAGGTGTGCACTGCTGCCATCTTCCATATGTGGTCTCTGATCAAGTCAATTAGAGGTTGCTTTGTGTCACCTAAACCCAGACGCAATAGGTTGATTATGGGTTAAATAACCCAGAGTGCTCAGCCCCTCATACATTGAGCCTATTGAGAGTGTAAATGTATTTTAGTTTATTTAAATTTGGATTGTTCAGGGTGGTAGAAACACACATACTCCTTACCCCAACCTATGCCCCGCAAGATACTTCTCAGGAAAATCACTCCCTGTATAACATCTCAAAATAGCCAAAATTCTGTATCAGGCAAGATACCATCCACACCATCCAAATTCAAGACATTTTTCTTTTAGCATTGAATAATACATCCTCATGCATCTCACCAGGTTTCTGAAAGACCATTCCCTGTCCAGTGTGAGTAAGCATCCCTAAAGGGCTGTATCCTCCCTGTGTCCACTGCCCAGAAAAGGCTGGGAACATATTACCAGATCCTCTGCCTTGGTCCTGGCCTCTGCCACTCCTCCCTTACTGTTCATTCCCTTGCTTTTCAAAAATAGTTCATCATCAAGCACTGGAGGGTGGTGGGGAAGCTGCCGTTTGGGAAATACACTAGGGCATGCAGGATTAATTGTGCAATTCCTTGATTTTTGCAATGAAATAAATAAAATCATAACCCTTTGTACATTGTGCATTAATTCAGATGAGAGAGTGGTTTTGACTAGATTCTGCCTCCACACTCAACATAAACATGCCTTCAGAAAGGAGTGGGGAGAGAGGAATTGACCGAAAGTTCTACCCATGAACCACTTGGATTTTGCTTCCAACAGGATACTTAAGAAGTATTGCAATGGAACTGAGTTAGCTGAGCATGTACCCAGGGAAGTATGTTTGCCATGGAAGTGTTTTCACGTCCTTTCCCGCCTTCTCTTATTTGACAGAAGTGCTTAGAGCGGAAAAACAGCTTATTGGCCCAGCAGAAAGGGATCCAGTCATCGCTGGAGCGCCTCAAAACCCTCATTAGACTGATACAGAATGAGCAGATGATTCAGGTTACCATGACAACCACCACCACCTCCTCCCTGCTAACTGTCCCCTGGATCAAACCGTCTTCTGCCTCAGCTGCTGCTGCCGTACACAAAGCCTTGCAGCCAACACAGGGTAACGACTGACAAGGGCTGCCTGAAAATCTTTTTTTTTTCTTTTCAAAGCAAAATCAACAAATGAACACAAACACACATACACAATATGAGTGGAAAAATTACAGCTGCATCTGGAAGGAAAGGTGGGGTGGGAGGGATATAATGTTGGTCCATTTTTATACACCAGCATGTTGGAAAAACCATCCAGTCCACTTTGTAGTTCAGTTTCTTGGCAACTTTTCCACACAGAAGATGTCCTGCTGCAGTTTCTGTTGCTGAGATCTTCAGTGCTTAGGCAACTCTTTCTGTTGTTGTGTTGGCCTTAATGTATTTAACAACCAAGGACAATGAAGCAACATATGTTGGCCATTGGCGGGAGGGTACCAGTGAACTGGAGCATCCTTTGGGGAGGACAAATGGTTGAAGGAAGTTCTCTTTTTGAAGGAAAATAGTTTTAAATGCAGAGTTAGTGAGCTAGTATGCAGGTAGGTGGTAGAAGGGGAGCTGGAATGAAAGTGAATTTTAAAAATGAATAGTTTGGAAGTGAACATGGATTCCTGATTTTTAAAAACGAAAAAGGTCTGTCACAGTGATTCAGGTTGAATGGAGTATGGGGCTGTTTGAAAAGAATTGCATTTGTTGAACACTCACAGAGCCTTCAAAATCAAATCTTTTTTTTCCAGTATTATAGTTGAGAGTTGCAGATATTTAAATAAAAATGTATGAAATTAGCATTTCTAGTGAAATATTGAAGTATTTTCATGCTGATGCTTCTGTATATGCGTTCTGAAGTATTTAAAGAGGTATGCCTGTAAAACCCCTTAATTTTTGCAGATCCTTTCAAGTTATTTTGCTATTGATGTATTTTTCTCATGGAGTTTTTTGTGCAAGGTTTAGCATAAACCATGATAGTGACAAGTATCTTCAGCAGGTTGGATCTCTATTTTATTTTTCTTTTGTGGGGGAGGGGTTCAGATTTGTTTTGTTTTTTATAGAAAGAAAGCAAATAATATCATTGTTGCTGATTTTTTTCTGTCTCAACAGTACAAATGATATGCCAAAAACCTTAACACTTTTGTACTGCATTTTTAATGTAAAATAGGGAATGTGAATTTTTTTCTTCTTTCTTTTGCCTGCAGAAGTATCTGCTAAATAGTACAGGAAATGAACTGCCTCAAGGGACTGTATCTTTTACTGGATTTGACAGGTGGGGAGAGATGGGCTGTCAAATTTGGAGTACTGAGTCCTTTTTATAATTTTGCTAAATTTAACCACAAGTGAATCATTTACCATTAGCCTGATAAGTGCTAGAGAGAACCTGCTTTTTAATTTTCTTTTCACTAGCTAGTCTTCCTGATGCAGCAAGGGTCAGTCTGGCCCCATCATAGGCCAAGGGGCCTACGCTGGAACCCTGAGGCGTACCTCAGAAGTTAGTGATGGGCAAACCAGTTTCTCTTCAGCATAGCTTCTCCATCAGAATCCTCTTTCATTCCTGGTGGAAAAGGAGCACCTTTAAGAAGGAGCACCGTTTCAGATAGGTGGAGCAGTTAAAGATTCTCTCTTGGATATAGTCAGGATTAACTGTGCAATACTGTGTGTTCACACTGAAGTAAATTCCATTGAGTTAATGAGACTTACTTTCAGCTAAGTATGTTTTAAGTTGCAGCCTATGGCTGAAGCGCCAGATATACTTAATGGAGAGTATGCCCCACGGAACACACTAAGTTTTACTTCTGAGTAAACAAACACAGGATTGTAACTTCTATAGCTCAACTTTGTTTCAATTTGTAATTTTCAAAGTGGCACAGTATTTTATCATTTGTTCAGCTTACTTGTTCAGTAATTCACAACTATAGCAACTTCATATACAAGAAACTTATGTCTTGTTTCTTTTAGGTTTTGTTTTCTGGTTTTTTTTTAAGTGAAGGGATTTGTGCCTTGGCATACATAACTAAGACACAGACTCATTTTAATTTTTTAAGTTAGTCTGTTGAATCAGAAATATAAATGCTCCTGAGAAATAATTACATGTGGTCAAAAACTCAAGAAAGGGCAAAAAGTAGCTTGCCCCCCGCTATTCCTAAATGTCACCCCTGTATTTAAATAGATCAAAAGCAAGAATCCATTTCCACATACCACAGGTGAAGCATCTTACACTAACCTATCACACGGTGCCGAAAAGTCAAAGGATTTGACTTTTTATAATTGATTGATTGGGGATTGCCCATCTCTAGGCAGCACACAGTCCCTTCAACCATTTTCACAACTCCGGGAGAAACTGTGCAGTACTATACAAATCTATTTTAATACACTTAACACTCTGTTGAACAAGATTTTTATATTCTTTTATTGATGAACAAAAGTGAACTAAGTAAACACAGTTGTGATACATTGATTATTGTATGCCAATTTATGCATTCCAACATGGCTTGCAATGTAAATGTTTTCAGGTTGAATGGTTCTTTTTCTCCTTCTCAGATGAATTTTAAAAAGAAAAGAGAAAAACACAGAAAGTTGATTCAGTGTGAAGACTTTCTGAACACATGTTTTTCTGGGACTGTTAAAAGTAGTTATTTTGGAAAAGGGACCTGTCCCGTGGATAGTGTGCATAGGAAACAAAGTGTTTGTCTTAAATATACCAATGTAGTTTACTTCTTTATGATGAATTAAACTTGACTGACAGATTTAATATTTGTGTGGTCGCTTAAGTGTATACATTGCTTCCAGGCATTGGCTGTGCCATCCTAAGTAACATGCCTTGATCATGGCTACTGGGAATTTGCACATTGCCTGGTCAGTGCTGATGGTGGACAAAGCTGTTTTGTTCCTTTCTGTGCTACAAGACATACAGTGTTTATATTACTCAGTAAACATTGGCTACATAATAACTCCAAAGAATCTCATGACTAGTTCCATATGCTGAAAGAAGGACTCATTAGTCACAATATTGCCCTCCATGTCTGCATGTACACATGTACATACCCAATCTCTTGGATGCGTCTCTCTCGAAAAAGGGACATTGCTTTCATATGCAGTTTGTAACATAACTCATGAATCTGCCATTTAATGGAAGAGTGGGGAGTAAAAAAATTCCATTTGAGCACTTTGGAGCCCCACCTATGCACACTTGCCAATAAGCAAAATCGTCATATAAAATTGCACATTAGTGTACACAAACTGCCCAAAATAACTGACTCAAGTATGGTGGGTAAAACACAACAGCCTTAACAGAAGAGGGGAACCTGATTCCCGAAATCATCACTTAGCTGCAACTTCTCTAGACCAAAATTGAACTCCGACTTCTGTGGAAATTTCACTTTACAAGATTGGCTATAGGCAGGTCCTTGTTAGGCTTGAGCCCATGAGGCATCTTCCTCTTTTTCCAGACTCTGCCTCCTTTCTCTGTGTGTGTGTGTTTGAGGGATGGGGGTAGTTCAGTTTTAGAGCACAAATTTGGCATGCAGAAAGTACCAAGTTCAGTCCCAAATATCAGGCATAGGGTTTGCCTCAATCCTGGGAGAACTACAATAAGGTGCTAGATAGAGCAATGATCTGGCTTGGAATAAGGCTGCTTTCTGTGATACTCCCCCACCACCCCCATGCTGGCTAGTCCTAGCTTCCTATCTGCCTTTCTTCTGACTTGCAGCCCCAAGCCTGACTGTCCTTTCCTTACAACCATTCTGACTGACCTTCCTTCCTAATCATCTTTAGTTCCTCCTTTTCTTATAGCCTTCTCTCCTCCAACCACCCTTGCAGCATTTTGAACCTCATCCCAACAGAATTATGCACCACTTCATTCTACTTTGAATTTAATTTATAGTGATGATGATTGATTAATGGAGTAATTACTTGAAGGGAAATGCATTACATTTTGGATCAGGAGAAGTATAGGAATTAGAAAATTGTGGGTGATTTCCATGGCTTTCTATACTGCTGTAAAAGTTGCCATTATTAGTGGGGGCGGGGATGAGAAAGTACATGAAAATGCTTGTGAAAAATACCAATCATTTTATTTTGTGTGTATTTTTTCACATTGGTAAAATTTTCTTTGAAATAGGTATACTGATTTGGGATGATCTGTGGTAAATGGCAAATTAATGGAAAGTATTTTATTTGAGGTGTTTTTGGTGAGAAATGAATTGGCTGGCTTTGCTTTTGTGAAATTTAGATAAATCCTATTAATTATGTCTCCGTTTGCATATATGTGTGTGTGTGTTTATATTAGCATATGCAAATTATAGGTTGATTAGCTGCATGTGGGCCTGGGCCACAAAACTGTTTAGCAACACCTCTGGGCACAAGCTAGAATTCAGTTTAGCACATAATGATGGTGATGGCAAAAATAAACCTATACATCTTTTGCCACCATTGCATCCATGCAGTACTCTGTCCAGCAGAACTGTTCTGGGAGCTATGAAGTTTGCAGGATCCAAGATGAACATCGTGAATGTTCAGCAAGCCATTGTGGTTTCTTTGCTAAGATGCCTTGAATTCTTTTTATACACAGCTATTAACAGTTCCCAACTTCCTTCAGTGCTGAATGGCTAAATCCAGTGTTTTTCATGTCACACAAAAAGTGAAAGGAAGAACAATTATAAAATCCATATTAGGGCAATACCTTTACTAGGCCAGCTCAAAGTTCCCAAAATACTGGCTTCTATGGATTCCTGTTTAACCTAACAGACCATGAAAAATAGCCAGTTTTTGACATAAAACAGTCACATTTCTTTCCACTTCTGTCTCCAAAGGATTGATTGATTGATTTAATTTCTATAAACCCATAAGCCCAAAACAGGTCGCTGGGTGGTTCACAGGATTCACAGGAATGTATGTGTTTTGCCTGCAGACCGAGACTGTCCATGCAATCAAAAATAAAATGGTGGCTTGTTCGATCATCATCAGACATACAGACAGTCCTAGGCTCAAACTTAAACTGTACCTGCTGGGATAAATTAATTTGAAGGTCTGCCCCCTGCTTCCACTTTCCAACTTAAGATCATGACTAAAACAGACTCCATGGCTGCAAGATCAGCCACTTCTCCCTCCATCTAGCCTGATGAAGCATTCTGGAGAACACATCAATTCCTAATGATTGTAAGAAACCTGCGTGTTGTTTTCTGCATTTTGGGGTAGCTGTTTGCAGTTCGCATTATTTATTAATGCCTCAATACATAGCAAAGATTTGTTTGGTGTGTTTGACCTTGGCTAACATATTACTGATAGGTCATAATTGATACTATCCTGCAATTTTTGATCTTGCTTTTTCTAAAACTGAAATGAAATGCGACAAGGCATTGGTGAAATTCTGTAAGGGATTTGTGAAATTTGTTTCTTATTGTTTTGGAATTGATGGAATTGATATATAAGTATGCCTTCTTTGATTGTTGTGAACCATCCAGACAGCTTTGGCTACTGAGCGGAACAGGAATGAAATGAAAAGCTTACACACTATTTTGTGACCTTTGATTCAGTCTAATAAAGGACAAACTGGGAGGTCACCCACAATTAATTTTCCAATTCTCACTGTGATCATGCTCCAAAATGTAATGAATTCCCCTTCAATCAATTACCCATTTATCCATCATCATTACCTCTATAAATTAAATTCATAAAATGAAGTGGTGCAGAATCTCCATTGCAGTGAGATTCAAAATCCTGGGTGGCCTAATAGAGATATTACATGGGGATATCTATCTTTCTATGGATTTGAGGATATTTTTCACATGGTAATGGTTGTGTTTATTTCTCTCCTATGTGCAGAATAATTATTACTTTGACAGCTTAAAAGGCTTTTTTAAGTCCACCAAACGTTCTGTGCTCTCTTCTGCAGACTGTGTTTATAAAGAAGAAGGTTATTTTGAAATGAAGTGACACCAATCACATCAGATGGAATGACATTTACTTTAATCTATTTTCACCCACCCTGACTTCTTTCTTCTACAAAATGAAGGCCAGGCACAAGGAGATATGGATCTCACACAGAAACCCCTAGGCTGCTTCTGCAAGCTACTTTTAACTTAAGCTGGATGAATATGATCAAACCCTGAGTTGCTTACATTAAAATTGTCATGATAGAAAAGTACTACAAGACTCTGAAGATTCCTGAAAATTACAGCAAAAATTTAAAAATTGCTTATGGTGGGCTTGGGGGAATACAGAAGAGGATTGACAAAACCCACTAATGGCAGTGGAAATACACAGGAGCTTTGATCATTGGTATTCATCATAAAGGTTTTGCAGCTTGCGTTTTCATGCACTTTTATTATTTCTTCTATGTAAACTTAGATGGAACTTTCATCTCTTTTTTCAAGCTTTGACACTGAAAGAGCTGAAAGGCTCATTGGTATAGACATTAGACAAAGTAGCCTCATGCTGTTACGAATCCTAAATGCCAGCATGTCATTTCATTTATACTACTAATGCTTTGTACTCTCCCAAATAGTGTCCAAGTTATCACTTAAGGATGGCTTATGCATTTTTCCCTATTATATGAGGTACTGTATACATACAAGTTATTCTTACATGGGTTTAAGAAAAACAATTACAGTGAAGTGAGATCGATGGAAGCCAATGCATAAAATAATTTCAGCAACATAATGGAGTATTAAGCACTGCTAATTAGTTGAAATCAATGGGGCTTGGCTTCCACATAAGGGCACAAATACTGTGATCTTGCATAAACACCAAATGGATGTCACTTCTGGACCAAGGCCATTATCAAGGAATTAGGGGATTCCTGTTCCTTTACCCCTGCTTGCACATGTAATCTAAAAGGCTGCCATACTCAAGGGCTGCATTCAAACAACAACCATGATCTGCCCAACCAACAAGTTGTGTCTATTCTAGCTTCCTTCCCACTCATTCCTCCCACTGTTGTCATGTATCCCATCAGCCACTGTGCCTGAAAGTCAATCCCAAGGTGCATCAATCCCTGCCTATGTCTCCTGTCTTTTCTTCATTTGTCCATACACAGGGGCTTGATGGCTGGAGCACTCCTGAAGTAAGTTGCATATCAGGACTGTGGAAACCACATGTCTGAAGACACTATAGTTCAGGCCAAACTGAGGCTTGGGAACCACATGTGGCTCTTTGAGTTTATTTTTTGTCTTGCTGCTCATGGGTGCCCACTTGGAGCCCTCAAACATCCAACATTTACTGTACATGGTTCTTTCGTTGAGCAAGTCTGGCCACCCCACTATAGAACAAACCTTTGTTCTTCGTCGTGGCCTTTGTGCATCACACATGTGGGTTCTATGCCTGCGCAGTGCCTGTGGCGGGAAGATTGATAGCTAACGGTCTTGGGAAAACTCTGCTCCCCTCCCCCTGAGCAGTATATATGGAGCGGAGTGTCCAACATTTTCCAGTCTTTGCGACCGCCATTCGTTGTGCCTCGTGCCGCTTCGCTCTTGCTTAGATTGTTACTTACCTGCTCTTGCTTATTGAATTTTCTCCTTTTCTCTTACCAAGTTAGTATTCCCTTGTTCGTCTTACTCATTAGTACTTCACTTAGTTTCTTTGTTTTTTCACTTCTCCTTGTTCCTATAAAACAAAAACAAAAATATTATCTACTCCCTCTATACTATCTTTTTTTTTCTGCTTCTGCGATGGCGCAATGGGCAGCGTTCTGCAAGTGCAGAAAGTGTGGCTCCAAAATGTCCACTGTGGACCCGCATGACCTGTTCCTCCTTTGCCTGGGGAAAGTGCACAGGACAGATAAATGCAGCCACTGTTTGGCCTTCTCCAAACAGGCGAGGAAGAATCGGGAGAACCGCCTCCGCAAACTCCTGTGGGACCAGGCTCTCCTCCAATCAGACCAGCTGGTGGCTAAGCCTCTCACAACTTTGGCTCCACCCGAAAGCTGTCCGACTTTGGCCGTTCCGCCTCACCGCCCAGCCTCTTCCTCGACTGCTCCGCCCTCCCACCCTTCCGATGAAGGCGCTCCTACCATGGGTGATCAGCCTGTTTCCCCACCAAGAAAACAAAAGAAGAGGATGCACTGTGACCCGGGAAAGTTGCCTGTGCACAAGAAGGCCAAAAAGGATAAAGCCGGAAAGCCGATCAAAACCCTGAGCATTCCGAGCATCGGCACTCGGGTTCAGCGGCTTCTTCAATCCCAACTCCAGTCGCGGTACCAACTCCCTTGGTCCCGGCCATCCAGGCGGTTATGAGGGTCACTCCGCCAGGCTCCCCATGCCGGACTGGATCTAAACTATTCCAGGATCCACAACGCCGCTCGATTTCGGATGGCGAAATAAGAGATTCCCACCGAGAGCTCGGTCTCCAACACCTATGCTGCCTGTTCCTCTGGATACCGACACGGGCATGTCTCCCCCGAGAAGCCACAGGAGTCGTTCTTCAGATGCCAGATCCGATGACTGGTACCAGTCCCAGTACTCCTCCGTTCCAAGACAGGAAGAATACCAGTCTGTCGGCTACTACACAGTACCCAGAGGCCGATCTTCTCTGCCAGCTCCTCGGGATCATTTTCACTCTACACCTAGAGATGCCCCAAGGTCACCATCTAGAGAGAGCAGCAGATTGGAGTTGCCAGGAGATTCCTCCTCCAGTGTCCCACCTCCCTACTGGATGGACTCGGACGAGTCCGAGGTCAACTCGACTTCACCAGATGTGGCAGTTACTTCGCAAGGCCTGGGATCCACTGAAGAGCCGCACATCTCTTTCACCGAACTGATGTCCATACTGGTGAAGTCACTTGAGATTGAAGTCCATCAACAACCGGGACCCAGTACTGACCGCTTTTATGATGTGGTCAGGGGTGAGCAATCCACCTCCATCGCCCTGACGTTTATAACAACCCTACTACAGGCGATGACCCAACCGTGGGACCTCCCGGCTCATCCACAACCGACTTCACACAGATATGAATCCATGTACCTGGTTCGGGAGGGGGACATTCCGTTCTTCCTCTGTCACCCCAAGCTGAACTCAGTCATTGTGGAGTCTTCTCAGGGCCGGGAGGCACGGGGACACACCGCACCTCGTGATAAGGAGGGAAGAAAAGTCGACTCCCTAGCATGCCGGGTCTATGCGGCCTCTGGGCTCGGCTTACGAATCTCAAACTACGAGGCGACTTTGGCATGCTATCAATACTTCCTCATGCAGCGCCTAGACAACATCATTGCCACCTTCCCAGGCAATCAAGGCGAGTTGGCGAGGGTTTTTGTAAAGGAAGCTATGCAAGTGGCGGTGCAGCAGCTTTCCACAGCCAGGCACCATGTTGATACAGACTCGAGGTCTCTTCTCAGTGCCATTTCTCTCCGCAGACACGCCTGGTTGTGTAATTGCAACTTCCCAGAAGAAATGAAGTGGAGAATCGAGGAGATGTCCTTTGACAGGTCCGGTCTCTTCAATGCAAAGACCAATAGCAAATTAAATAAGATCCACGAATCGAGGATGACGGCCCGTCGTATGGAACTACAGTCCCAGCCTCAACATAAGTGCTCATGGACCCGTCCACAATACCGTCAACAATACCAGCCTTGACAGCAACCACATCAACGCCAACAATTTTGTAGGCAGCAACCGTCCCAGTGCTTCCAGCAATGCAGTCGTTGCTTTGACGGGGATAAATGCCAGCGCTGATGAGGCGGGCAAACCCTTCCTCTCCTCCTAACCTCACCTTTCCCCCTCTCATTCGGGGACCGGCTGAAAAGTCGGCTTCCCATTTGGGAGTCCATTACATCTGATTGTTGGGTGTTGTCCATCATTCAGCATGGATATCGAATAGAATTTGATGTTATTGCTCCATCGAGTCCCATCCAGCGGCGTCCCTTGTCTGCGTCCCTTGACTGCGGCCCAGGCTGCCCAGGGACTCCCTTCCCCGAGACACAGAGGTTTGATTGTTTGTTTTTGTTTGTTTGTGCTGTGCTTTGTTTTTCTTCCAATTTAAGTTTATTTTATCTTTGTGTGTGTGTGCGCAAGTGGGTTTTTGTCTGGGAGAACTGGGCGAGTGAGAGGAACTGCAGGAGAAACAAGGCAGGGGACCAAGGTAAGGTCTCAGAAGGGATACTGATGGCAGACCAGGAGATGGCCTTGGCGGGAGTCACAGGTGTTGCTGTCCGCTGCGACAGCTGCAACATGTTCGCCCTTCTCCCACGGGAGAGGCAGGGTTACACTTGCCCTCGGTGCAAGATGGTGACCCTGCTAGAAGAGGAGGTGAGGTGCCTGAGGGCTGAGAGAGCTCTCCGCCCCCCCCCCCCAGAGCAGCCCCCCTCTGGACAGAGGGTTGAGGGAGAGACCACGGGAGGAGCAGCTGTGGAGACATGAAGGTAGGAGGAGGAAGCCAGCACAGCCTCCTCCTTCTCCTGGCACCAATCTGGACCTGGGAAACAGGTTCTCTCCACTTGGGGAGGCTGTGGCTGCTGAGGCCTCGGGGGACCAGCAGGACCCCCAGTCTGGGACGTCAGGCAGCAAGGGGGCCGCTGCAGCAGAGGCGAGGGCCAGGGCACGGCCGCCCACCAGCACCAGGAAGGTACAGCGGCGGGTGATTGTTGGGGACTCCCTGTGTGCTGCCCCAACCTGGAGACAAGGGAGGTTTGCTGTCTGCCGGGCGCATGCATCCAGCATGTGAAGGACAGAGTGGAGCGTCTTGTTCACTCCGGGAGTCACCAGCCGCTCCTGGTGATCCATGTGGGCACAAACGATGTGGCCAGGCAGGATGTGGTTAGGACCACCAGGGACTTTGAGGCCTTGGGGAAGAAACTCAGGGAGCTGAAGGCCCAAGTGGCCTTCTCGTCAATCTTACCTGTCAGAGGATTAGGGCCAGGAAGGGACAGGAGGTCCTCCGAGGTGAACGACTGGCTTAGGGTGTGGTGCCAGAAGGAACGCTTCGGGTTCCTCAACCACGGCACTCGGTTTCTTGCCAATGGACTTCTGGCAAGGGACGGGTTACACCTCACGATGGGGAAAAGGTCCTTTGGAGATGCTGTAGTGAGCTTCATCTGGAAGACTTTAAACTGAGCCGGGGGGGGGGGGTTCAGGCCCCCCGGTAACGTGTCTGCACTGGGCAAGTGTGGGGAGAGGATCAGGGCTCTGGGAGTAGGGTTTTAGCGATACTGCAGGGACTGCCAGGACTCCTTCAGAGAGGGGCCATGTATCAGGGAGGATGGGAGGAAAGAGGAGGCTGGGAACTCCACGGAAAGGAAGTGGTGGGAAGGAGTTGAGGTGCATGTACACCAATGCTAGGAGCATGGGTAATAAACAGGAAGAGCTTGAAGCTGTCCTGGGAATAGGAGGGTATGATCTGGTGGGAATCACAGAAACTGGGTGGGATGAAAGGCAAGATTGGAATGTGAACATAGAGGGGTATCACCTTTTTAGAAAGGACAGGAAGGGAAAGAGAGGAGGGGGTGTGGCTTTATATGTCAGGGAAGGGATAGGATGCAGTGAGATAGAATGCAGCACACATGGGGATTCGGTAGAGGCAGTCTGGGTGAAACTTAGGGGTTTTCACAGGGAAAGAGACCTGACAGTGGGGGTATGTTATGGCCCTCCAGGTCAACTTCAGACCCTGGATGATGTCCTGACAGACCAGATTCTAAGGATACCTCAGGAGAGAGACACAGTAATTATGGGAGATTTCAATCTCCGGATATTACTTGGGAGACTCACTCGGGGGTGACAACCAGGTCACGTCGCTTCCTAGAAGCTATAGAGGGAGGGTTTTTCACATAGACGGTCCGAGAGGTGATGGGGGGAAACATCCTTGGCTTGGTCTTGACCAATAGGGAGGAGCTGATAGATGAATAACAGATTAGGGGAGCTCTGGATGCGAGTGATCACTCCATCCTTTGCTTTGTGATCAGGGGACTGAGGACGTGCAGCAGGTTGAGCACTAGAAGCTGGGACTTCAAGAGGGCCAACTCTTGAACTGGAGAAAGTCTCCTGGGATAGGTTACTGGAAGGTAAGCAAGTTGAGAAGGGGTGGATAGCACTCAAAAGGGAGGTTTTGGAGGCGCAAGCATTCACAATACCTCTAGCCAGTAAGGTGGGGAGGCGGAGGAGAGTGCCGCCATGGATGCGAAAGGAGGTGGTTAGAGGGTTTAGACGAAAGAGGAATCTCCGTAGGAAATGGGTACTGGGGGAAATAGACAAAAGGGTATACTGGGAGGAGGATGCCCGTTGCAGAAGGATTCTTTGCAAGGCTGAGGCTGATTGTGAGCTGAAACTTGCCAAGAATATCAAGAGCAACAAAAAGGGCTTCTTTCAGCTTGTAAATAGGAAGAGGAAGGGGAGACAAGTGGTGGGACCATTAAATAAGGAGGAAGGAGATCCAGTGACTGATATGAGGGAACAGGCACAGATGCTAAATGACTATTTTGCCTCTGTGTTCTCCCCAAAGCAGGATGGGCGATATCTACATAGGAGATTAGATGAGGCTGGGGACTTAGGGGCACAGATTAGAGTCACCCCCCCCCTTGAAGTTGAGGGGCTCCTAAGGGCATTGTACATTACAAAGGTGCCAGGCCCTGATGGGTTACACCCGAGAGTACTTGGAGAGTTGGCAGGGGTTCTCTCACGCCTGCTGGTCTCCATTTTTGAGACCTCGTGGAGAATGGGTGAAGTTCCAGAGGACTGGAGGGTGGCATCAGTGGTCCCAATTTTCAAAAAAGGTAGCAGAAGGGACATGGGGAATTATAGACCGGTTAGGCTTACGTCCATTGTAGAAAAAACAATGGAAAGGCTCATAATAGTGAGAGATCTAGTGCTGCTAGATAGGGAAGGGAGGCTGACAGCCACACAACACGGCTTCTGGAAAAACAGGTCCTGCCAGACAAACCTTGTGGAATTCTATGACAAGGTTTCGAGACGGCTAGATGGAGGGGATGCAGTGGATATGGTATACCTGGATTTCAGCAAGGCCTTTGACAAAGTGCCCCATGATATCCTGGTGGAGAAACTGAGGAGTTTTGGGATACACCAAAGCACTGTCCGGTGGATTAGAGCATGGTTGACTGACCGAAAGCAGAAGGTAACCATTCGCGGGGAATCATCGGGATGGTGGCCAGTAACAAGCGGAGTCCCCCAGGGCTCTGTCCTGGGGCCGATCCTGTTTGATCTTTTCATTAACGACATGGAAGATGGGGTGAACTGTCTGCTGATCAAATTCACAGATGACACTAAAACTGGAGCAGTGGCCATAACTGAGGAGCAGGTACTCCAGATCCAAAAGGATCTGGACAGGCTATGGAAGTGGGCAGGAGACAACAGGATGGCGTTCAATGTGGATAAGTGCAAGGTCTTGCACTTGGGGTATAGGAATGGGTTTCAGAAGTACAGGTTAGGTGACAAGTGGCTGGAGAGCAGCACTTGTGAAAGGGACCTCGGGGTACTGGTTGACCGCAGGTTAAACATGGGTCAGCAGTGTGATGTGGTCAAGAGGGCGAGCACCACCCTTGGTTGCATAGCCAGAAGTTTGACTAATTGATCAAGAGAGTTATTACTACCACTCTACACGACTCTGGTGCGCCCGCAATTGGAGTATTGTGTTCAGTTTTGGGCTGCTCATTACAGAAAGGATATAGCCAGGTTTGAGTCAGTGCAGCGTAGGGCCACAAGGTTGGTGGCCGGTTTGCAGGGGATGCCGTATGAGGCGAGACTGAGGGAACTGGGTCTCTTCAGCCTGGAGAAGAGGAGACTCAGAGGGGATTTGTCGGCGACATACAGGTATGCGAGGGGATGTCACATGGAGATGAGTAGAGACCTTTTCTCCCCTGCAGAGGAAGGCAGGACACGGTCCAATGGAGCAAAGCTCAGGGAGCCAAGGTTCCATTTAGATGCCAGGAAGCACTTCCTGACAGTCAGGACCCCGAGGGTGTGGTATGGGCTTCCACAAGAGGTCGTTGAGGCCCCATCTTTGCAGGTTTTCAAGTATAGGCTGGACGTCCACATGGTGGGCATGTCGTGAGCGGAGCCGGCTGGTGCCGGAGGTCAGACTAGATGGCCTGGGAGGCCCCTTCTGACTCGCTCTGTTTCTATGTTACTCCCAGCTCACCGGTGTTGCTGGAAGAGGTTTGCCAACTCCTTTCCAAAGGAGCCATTCGTTGCTTATTTCTAACAGAAGGACTCCACAGATTCTATTCCAGATATTTTTCAGTCCCAAAACGGGACGGTGGTCTCCGACCAATATTGTACCTAAGAGATATTAACAAATTCATAACTCCAAAGAAATTTTGGATGACCACTCTTCAAAATATTTTACCACTGCTGAGGAGGGAGGATTGGTTCGCCTCACTGTACTTGAGAGACGCCTATTGTCATATTTCAATCCATCCGTATCATAGGCGTATCCTCCGTTTTGCTGTTGCATCTGAAATCTACGAATTCACGGTGCTTCCGTTTGGACTGGTCACTGCCCCGAGGGTTTTTACGAAGTGTATGGCCCCTGTGTGCATGCACCTACGACTTCGAGGGGTCCAGATATAACCCTACTTTGATGACTGGTTGTTGGTTTCCCAAACCAGAGAAGCACTGTCTTCCACTATAAATGTTACCTGCTCCCTGCTACGGGATCTTGGACTTTGTATTAACCGCGAGAAATCCACTCTTGTTCCTGCACAGGTAATCCATTTCATCGGAGCTCGTCTGGATTCTACGGAAACGAAGGCATTCCTCGCCCGGGACAGACAACGTACCCTCGCTCGACACATCTGTCGAATTCAAAGAGACAAAATTGTTCCTGCACGCTCTTTCCAAAGGCTACTAGGGCATATGGCTGCATTCGTTGCGGTCGTCCCGTATGCCAGGCTTCAGCCCCTCCAACTTTTCTTCAACAAGGTTTTTCAGCCTCAAAGAGATTTACCCAAAGCTGATCCGACTTCCATTGTCAGTTCTTCAATCTCTCATATGGTGGACAGTGCCAGACAACCTGAATATTGGGGTCCCATTCTAACCACGACACCCGACGGCGACTCTTGGTACTGATGCATCTCTGCTCGGCTGGGGAGCTCTATGCTCCAGCCTACGCACTCAGGGCACTTGGAATCGACAAGAGTCCAGGAATCATATCAACTTCCTGGAACTTCTAGCAGTTTACAAGGCTCTTCGGTCCTTCAAAGATGTTTTTTGCATCGAGTTGTTCAGATAACCTCGGACAACATCGCCACAGTCTTTTATCTGAACAAGCAAGGAGGAACGAAGTCGCCAGCGTTAGCATGCCTAGCGATACAAATCTGGGAGTGGTGCATTCAGAGAGGCATCTCCCTGATCGCGGTGCACCTCGCCGGTACGGACAATGTGGAAGCTGATTTCCTCAGCAGACACATGTCCACATCCGACGAATGGGAACTGGATCGCCGGACATGCGACCACCTTTTCCAGTGCTGGGGTCTTCGAGACATAGACCTATTCGCTACCCGGAGCAACCAGGTTTGCGAAGTTTTTTGTTCGAGAGCGGGAATTGGGCAGGGGTCATCCAGAGATGCCTTTATGATCCCGTTGAACAATGTTCATTTTTACCCCTTTCCCCCGATTCCCCTCATTATGAGGGTGATTTCGAAGATAATCCACAACGTGGCCACAGGAATATTGATAACCCATGGTGGCCACGCCAAGCATGGTTTTCCACACTACTTCACATTTCTTGAAAAGACTACCTTCAGCTTCCATCCGTTCCGTCTCTCATTACCAGGGGAGAAGGCACAATTCGCCAGCCAGATCTGATGTCACTGAGGTTGAAGGCCTGGCGAATTCGGTAGCAGTCCTTTTCGACACGGTATCGATGTTGTCCGCTGTCCCTGTGAATCCTGTCCCCGAACCTGATGTACTGTGCCATGATTACAGAAAGGATATAGCCAGGTTGGAGTCAGTGCAGCGTAGGGCCACAAGGCTGGTGGCCAGTTTGCAAGGGATGGGGTATGAGGCGAGACTGAGGGAACTGGGTCTCTTCAGCCTGGAGAAGAGGATACTCAGAGGGGATATGTTGGCGACATACAGGTATGTGAGGGGATGTCACATGGAGATGGGTAGAGACCTGTTCTCCCCTGCAGAGGAAGGCAGGACATGCTCCAATGGAGCAAAGCTCAGGGAGCCAAAGTTCCATTTGGATGCCAGGAAGCACTTCCTGACAGTCAGAACCCTGAGGGTGTGGAATGGGCTTCCATGAGAGGTCATTGAGGCCCCATCGGTGCGGGTGTTCAAGGATAGGCTGGACGTCCACATGGTGGGCATGTTGTGTGCGGAGCCGGCTGGTGCCAGGGGTCAGACTAGATGGCCCGGGAGGCCCCTTCTGACTTGCTCTGTTTCTATGTTTCTATGATTCGCACCCTCCTGCCTTCCCCATGTCTTCGGTTCCTATGGCCGTTTCCTCGGCTTCAACAGTTCCTCACCCGGGCATCCAACACATTCTCTATTCTGCGCTGAGGCCGTCCACCTGGAAGTCCTACGCGGCTAAGTGGCGTACATTATCCTTGCTGAATCATGATCATTTCTCCCGCAGTCGGCATCCATAGATCATATTCTCCAGTTCCTGTTCAAACTCCACCAGTCTGGACTTAAGCCATCCTCCATAAAGGTGTACATGACTGCTATCTCCTATTACCGGGGTGCTATCCAGGGCTCCTCCATTTTCTCTCGGCCGCTAATAAAGAGATTCCTTAAGGGGCTACATAGCTTTCATCCGGCAGCCAGACCGCTTATGCCCACTTGCAGTCTTTCTGTGGTGTTACAAGCATTAACAAGACCTTCTTTTGAACCTTTGGCAACAATTGATCTCCATCTTGTCTCTTGGAAAACTGCATTCCTTGTAGCAGTCACATCAGCATGGAGAGCTAGTGAGCTCTGTGCCCTTAGGGTGGACTCTCTGTACTTGAACTTCCATAAAGAGAAGGTAGTTCTACGGATGGATCAAGCCTTTCTCCCCAAAGTGGCTACCTCCTTCCACATGGACCAGGAAATTGTTTTACCTGCTTTCTTTCCATCTCCATCGAATCCGATTGAGCGGTCATTACACACTGTTGATGTACGACGTTGCCTTGCCTTCTATAGATCAAGGACTGAGTCTATTCAACGCTCCAACAAGCTGTTTGTGAAATATTCTGAATACAGTCAAGGTTCTCCAGTCACTCCTCAGAGACTTTCTAAGTGGATAGTACAAACCATTATTCTCTCTTATCAATTAGCTAAGTTGGACTTACCTACAATCCCGAAGGGTCATTCTACTAGAGCTGTTGCTGCTTCTTCCACCTTCGCATCTGGCGTCCCGATCAACACTGTCTGCAGAGCTGCTACATGGGCTACCCCATGCACATTCACAAAGCATTATCAACTGGATGTCCGTGCCAGGCAGGACTGTTCCTTCGGCAGAGCCGTTCTTTCATCTGTTCTTTGTTGATGACACTGCCCTCCTCCATTCAGGGTAAGCTTGTTAATCTACCCACATGTGTGATGCACAGAGGCCACGGCGAAGAAAAGCAAGTTGCTTACCTGTAACTGATGTTCTTCGAGTGGACCTCTGTGCAGTCACACAACCCACCCACCGACCCCGCTCGGTGTCATTGGGTGGTATTTTTTTCTCGGTACCATGTTATTTTTGTCCTCGGTACCTATACAGTATTTCTCAAACTTGTCGGCGTTACTGATATCGTTCTGTTCATTGATTCCATTTTTCTCTAGAATTCAAACGTCTGGTCTTTCACAGACTGGAAAATGGCGGACACTCCGCTCCATATATACTGCTCGGGGGAAGGGGAGCGGAGTTTTCCCACCAAGACTGTTAGCTATCAATCTTCCGGCGACAGGCACTGTGCAGGCTCTGAACCCACGTGTGACTGCACAGATGGCCACTCGAAGAACATCAGTAACAGGTAAGCAACCTGCTTTTTCTCACCACAGTGAGATGCCATGACTGGATTTGGACACCACAGCAGAACAGAAAGAGTTTAAAAAGCCACCATGGTTTGTTGTGTTGTCTGAAGCCGGCAGTATGTCTGAAAATAACCGTTAGGATGATGGAGAGGCATTTTGACTATTATGTCCTGGAAGAATGTTAGACCAAATTTAGGGAGACCGAAGTTCAAATCCCAAGTCAACCATGAAACTAGCCAGGTTGCAGCTTAAAACCTTATTCTCAGCCTACCTCACTGGCAGATCAAAGAAGGATACACAGGCAAGTTATCCAACAGACTGCCTGTCTGCATACTTCACAGCAGAGACGAACGTTCAGACCCAACCATTTTGTAACAGCGAGTGAAACACACCCTCCCATCTGCTGTCACAGCGACTCTGCTTCAGGACTGGGCCCTCAGTAGCCCAGTACCAAACGGTCCCTCATGAATTTTCACACCATTTAACTTATTGGTATGCCAAAAGAGGGCTTGCTTTTAAAAGGCAGAGGTTGTGGTGGCCATCCATATACAGCTTAGATAGAATAATAAAACCTAATAAAAGTAAAACGGAAAGGGTTGTTGTTGTTGTTAGTCGCGAAATCGTGTCCAACTCATTGCGACCCCATGGACAACATTCCTCCAGGCCTTCCTGTCCTCCACCATCCCCCGGAGTCCACTTAAGCTCACACCAACTGCTTCAGTGACTCCATCTAGCCACCTCATTCTCTGCCGTCCCCTTCTTCTTTTGCCATCTATTGTTCCCAGCATTAGGCTCTTCTCCAGTCAGTCCTAGAGGAGATCAACCCTGACTGCTCTTTAGAAGGCCAGATACTGAAG
>NW_025336334.1:2286273-2328728 GCF_004798865.1 Varanus komodoensis | reverse complement strand
CCCGGAGTCCACTTAAGCTCACACCAACTGCTTCAGTGACTCCATCTAGCCACCTCATTCTCTGCCGTCCCCTTCTTCTTTTGCCATCTATTGTTCCCAGCATTAGGCTCTTCTCCAGTGAGTCCTTCTTATTAGGTGGCCAAAGTATTTGAGTTTCATCTTCAGTATCTGGCCTTCTAAAGAGCAGTCAGGGTTGATCTCCTCTAGGACTGACTGGTTTGATCGCCTTGCTGTCCAAGGGACTCGCAGGATTCAAAGGCCTCAATTCTTCGGTGCTCAGCCTTCTTTATGGTCCAACTTTCACAGCCATACATTGCGACAGGGAAAACCATAGCCTTGACTATATGTACTTTTGTTGACAGGATGATGTCTCTGCTTTTTAGTATGCTGTCTAGATTTGCCATAGCTTTCCTCCCCAGGAGCAAGCATCTTTTAATTTCGTGGCTGCAGTCCCCGTCTGCGGTGATCTTGGAGCCCAGGGAAATAAAATCTGTTACTACCTCCATTTCTTCCCCATCTATTTGTCAGGAAGTGAGAGGACCAGATGCCATGATCTTAGTTTTCTTTATGTTGAGTTTCAAGCCAACTTTTGCGCTCTCCTCCTTCACCCGCATCAAGAGGCTCTTTAGTTCCTCTTTACTTTCTGCCATTAGAGTGGTATCATCTGCATATCTGAGGTTGTTATTTCTCCCAGCACCCTTAATTCCAACCTGTGATTCATCTAGCCCCGCCTTTCTCATGATGTGCTCTGCATATAAGTTAAATAGGCAGGGCAACAGTATACAGCCTTGCCGAACTCCTTTCTCAATTTTGAACCAATCAGTGGTTCTGTGTCCAGTTCTCACTGTTGCTTCTTGACCCAAATATAGGTTTCTCAAGAGACAAATAAGATGGTCTAGTACTCCCATCTCTTTAAGGACTTGCCACAATTTGTGATCCACACAATCAAAGGCTTTAGCATAGTCAATGAAGCAGAAGTAGATGTTTTTCTGGAACTCCCTAGCTTTCAACATGATCCAGCATATGTTGGCAATTTGATCTCTAGTTCCTCTTCCTCTTCAAAATCCTACCTGTACTTCTGGTAGGTCTTGGTCCACATACTGCTGGAGCCTAGCTTGTAGGATTTTGAGCATAATTTTGCTAGCATGTGAAATGAGTGCAATGGTGCAGTAGTTTGAACATTCTTTGGCATTGCCCTTCTTTGGGATGGGAATGTAAACTGACCTTTGCCAATCCTCTGGCCACTGTTGAGTTTTCCAAATTTGCTGGCATATTGAGTGTAACACTTTTACTGCATCGTCTTTTAAGATTTTGAATAGCTCAGCTGGAATACTGTCTCCTCCACTAGCTTTGTTGTTGCTCAGACTTCCTAAGGCCCATTTGACTTCACGTTCCAGGATGCCTGGCTTGAGGTCAGTGACCATCCCATCGTGGTTATCAGGGATGCTAAGGTCTTTCTTGTATAGTTCCTCTGTGTAATCTTGCCTCCTCTTCTTAATCTCTTCTGCCTCTGTTAGGTCCCTGCCATTTTGGTCCTTTATCATGCCCATCTTTGCATGAAACGTTCCCTTCATATCTCCAATTTTCTTGAAGAGATCTCTGGTCCTTCCTATTCTATTGTTTCCTATTTCTTTGCACTGTTCATTGAAGAAGGCATTCTTATCTCTTCTAGCTATTCTCTGGAATTCTGCATTCAATTGGGTGTATCTTTCCTTTTCTCCCTTGCCTTTTGCTTCTTTTCTTTCCTCAGCTATTTGTAAAGCTTCCTCAGACAACCATTTTGCTTTCTTGCATTTCTTTTTCTTTGGGGTGGTTTTAGTTGCTACCTCTTGTACAATGTTGCGAACCTCCGTCCATACTTCTTTAGGCACTCTGTCTGTCAGACCTAATTCCTTAAATCCATTTGTCACCTCTACTGTATATTCATCAGGGATATGATTTAGGTCATACTTGAGTGGCCTAGTTTTTTTCCTTACTTTCTTCAATTGAAGCCTTAATTTTGCAACAAGAAGCTCATGATCTGAGCCACGGTCAGTTCCTGGTCTAGTTTTTACTGACTGTATAGAGCTTCTCCATCTTTGGCTGCAGAGCACAAGTCAATCTGATTTCTGTGTTGACCGTCTGGTGATGTCCATGTGTAGAGTCGTCTCTTGGGTTGTTGGAAAAGAGTGTTTGCTATGACCATCGTATTCTCTTGACTAAATTCTACCAGCCTGTGCCCTGCTTCATTTTGTACTTCAAGGCCAAACTTGCCTGTTATTCCAATTATCTTTTGGCTTCCTACTTTAGCATTCCAATCCCCCATGATGATAAGGACCTCATTTTTTAGTGTTAATTCTAGAAGGTGTTGTAGGCCTTCTTAGAACCGGTCAACTTCAGCCTCTTCAGCACCAGTGGTTGGGGCAAAGACTTGGACCGCTGTGTTGTTGTCATATGGCCCTGTGATTCTCGTCTCTGGGAGGATTATACTACCACCTAGTTTGGTTTTGGGTGGTGCAGGAGAAATAGAATGTCCTGCTCCCGGACTTGGTGCATCACCTCGTACCGCTGCGATGTAGGTTGGGATTGAGTCGGCAGATCCCAAGGCTGCACCATGGCCTGACAGAGGGTCGTAATTAGAGGCAGGATGATGGCCACCGATTGTTCACCTCTAACAATATCATAAAACTTGTCCATGCTAGGGTCGATATGGTGCTGGTCTTCGATCTCTAGCGAACGGACAGGCCTTGCCATTAGTTCCCCGAAGGTAACATGGGGTTCCTCTGGCGATCCCGGACCTTGAGTCATGATGGCTACAATGGGGGGGGGGGTCGAAGCCACTTCAGATTCATCCAAGTCGGTCCCGTATTGGAGCAGGCCACTAGAAGAGGAATCCCCTGGTGAGATGGGGTGTCCCGATCTCGTCGGCCTGGAGATGGATGGGTCCCCTCTTGGTACCGGGGAGCGAGCTGATGGATCGTAGACGAAGGATGGGTAGTCATCCCAGCCTCCACGACGACTGCCGTATCAGGGCTGGTCCCATTCCTCCAGGACCTGTTCCGGAGAATGACGTTGGTGCCAAGATTGATAAGAGACCGGTCCTGCGATTGGTCCAGTATGCGGCATCACCGTTGGAGAACGCGCCACCAGTGGGGAATCACGAATCTCGCCATCAGAGATGGATTCTTGTAACAGCGCTTCGGGTCGCTTGGGGGACGAATGCACCAAGTGCATGATCCATTTAGGGGACCCTGGTGGAGTCATCTGCATGACAGTTTGCAGTGATGGGCCCATCGGCATCGGTACCATCACATTCATTGGGACCAATGGTACAGATGCTCCCGAATCACGGTGTCATCCCTGATCAGGTTTCCTGGGCTTTGGGTCGACTTTTCCAATTTCTCTTTCCTTGGCTTTTTATGGCCAGAGGATTTATTGGATCCTCCATGTTTCCTCTTCTCCATTTTTTATGGGGAGAAGAAGGAGATTGCTGGGTCTCCACAACAGGGGCACCATCAGCTGATGGGCATGGTGGAGGCACGGTAGATGTCGAAGCAGGCTTAGCGGCCATTTGGTTGGATTGCATGAGGGCCTGGTCCCACAGCATCTTCCTCAGGTGGTTTTCACGATTTTTGTGTGCCTTTTTGGTGAAGGCCTGACAATGGTTGCATTTATCAGTCCTGTGCCCCTCACCTAGGCAGAGGAGGCACAGATCATGTGGGTCGGTAGGAGACATCTTCGACCCACATTGAGAACATTTGCAGAAAGCTGTCCGCTGCACCATCGGAAGAAGAAATGAGAAGGAGATAGTAAAGAGGGTAAGATAATATTTTTGTTTTTGTTTTTATATAGAAAGTCAAAGAGTAGAGGAAAAACTCGAATGGGGGAAAAATTTGGAGTCTAGATAAGACAACAACTAGTAATAAGAAAAAGATAGCAATGAAGATCAATATGAACGAGAGATAAAGGCTTGAGGCACAGTGAACGGCGGTCGCAAAAGACTGAGAAAATGGCGGACACTCCACTCTATTTATAGCATTGAGGGGGAGGGAAGGAGAGTTTTCCGGCCAAAAACCATTAGCTTTGCAATCTTTCTGGCCTTAGGCACTGCGCAGGCGCAGCACCCATATGTGTGATGCACAGAGGCCACGACGAAGAATGCTAATGCTTCTTTTAATCCTATGATTTGGCAAAATCTAGATGCTGCCTTTTTGGGGAAAGAAGTTATAATATGGATAGAATTTGTACTGGAATATTCTAATATTTACTGATATACACAGTCCTTTAAATTATCTACTTGTTTCCTAGAAATTAACACATGGTCAATGTAAATAGATGTTTCCCCATTTAGCTCTTTTGACAGGTAAATGACTAATATTACAACATTGGAAGGATAAATGGTAATTGCCTACAGGGCAATCCATTGACTGAGGCCATAACAATTCCACTTTCAAACAGATACACACATGACTTTTGGTCTGCTTTTCTTGGAATGCATGTGTGTGTTCAATACATTTATGTAGATATATGTGCTTCTTTTTTATGGTTTGGTTTTGTTTTGTTGTAATAATAAATAAGTTGGTGGTCATCACCGCATATTTTGGGGGTGAATGCCATAGTTTCACTCTGCTCTGTCTAAACAATGGGAAAAGAGAAAAGGTGTGACTAATTTTGATTGTGGAGAAACCTCTAATCCTGTGTCAGCAGCACAGAGAACTTTTGTGATTGTGTTGCTTAAATTATATGCAATTAATTGGGAAAGAAAGCCATAACGATAAAGAGCATTTCTTTGTTCTTTCCAGTTGGAAGTGATCTTGCACAGGTCTTGACCTCAGCAGCTCGCTTTTGAAATGAGGCACTGCCCAAAGCATTTTGAGAACAACTCTACATGCCATCACACTCTTGGAAGTCCCCATCTTCCTCATTCCTAATCCTTAGACTGGCATATCTGCGTTCCTTCACTACTGAACTACTGTGCAAGGTGGGGAATAGATTATTCAGCTTTGTTCCATGAAGAGCTGAAACGGCTTTTTAACATCATTATAGCTACAGGATCCACAAGGTCCAGTCACCTCTGCTAGGCAGGTCTTCACCTTTCCAATAATGATCACATATTAGCACTTCTGGGAACCAACTGTAGAGGCCGGAACAGTTGCCTTGACTAATGGATGTGAGGGCTCTGTGACAGAACTAATTAATATGTGCTGCTTAACATGCCAATGATGCAAGTACAGTATTTGTACTGGTGAATTTGCTTGTCAACACTGTTTCCAACTAGAACTGACCACAAATTAGATCCATTTTCCTATTTCCCCATTTCAGATCTTGAAAGAGAGCATTACTATGCAAAAACAGAATTAGTATTGTGGATGTGTGACTTGGCTTAAACATTCAAGTGACATTATTCAAACCTGTCAGCACCTTCATTCTTCTCTATCAGCTGTAAATCCAGGCAAGATGGTGGCACAATAGGTGGGGGAGCCAAGTGCTTCAGGCAGGATGACCAACCAATTGTAGATGGGCTTGAATTTGGGGGTTCTGCCTGGAGAAGGTACCAGCATTGGCTAGGAGTGTCTTTGATTAGCTTAGACTAGTAGGATAGCAATGACAGTATCCAGATATGGTAATTCTCGTTCCAATTACTCATGCCCTGATAAACCTCAGACTAGACTATTGTAACATATGTTATATTGGGTTGTTTTTAAGACAGAGGAGTCAGCTAATGCAGAATCCAGTATCCAGATGTTGACAGGAGCCAAGCATTCAGGCCATATCAACCAATTCTGCATCAGGTAAACCGGTTGCATGTTCAGTGCTGGGACCACAAAGGGCTGGTATCAGCCATCAGTGCCTTTGTGTCTGGGGGCAAAATCTTCTTACTTGATGAACAGGTATGTGTGGAAAGACATGATCCAAATCTCCTCTGCACAGCTGGATGTCCCTACAGAGCACCTGGCCCCCTGCATGTTAAAGAAAGTGCCTGCTCTTCACCACATGAAGAACCTGAGAGCTTCCAGGTGTGAACAGTTGGTGCCAAAAAAGAGGGAGCAGAGGCCGTGTTAAAACTATCCATTTACTTGTTGGAGCTAAAGCAGATTTTATGTTTTTGGCTGCTATGTCTTCCTGTCATTTTTCCTCTAGAGTGGACACAGGGCCAGAGGCGGTGTCACTGGTTCAGCTCCTGCCAGATGCTATTCCATCAGCAGCTGTGGCCTTGACCAGAGCAGCATCACTGTTGGGTGGCTGCCAGCAGTGAATGCCATTGTTTGATGAGTGTGGTCCCACTCCTCACTGACATACCCAGACCGGGCACCTGTGCCTTGTTTACTGCAAGGCAGTCTGCATGAGAAAGTGAAGTAAAAAACTCTTGACATGATATTTTGTCATGCTTCAGACTAGTCAAGGGATTCTAATAAATATCTTGCTTGTTTAGCTTTTGTTACCTTACCTGCTGCTTACATTACTGCATATTAAACTAAAACTGATACTCCTAATACAGCTTCTGTATTACCTTGAAAATAAACATCTTTAATGCAAATTTAGACTTCCCAAACACCTTGGCTATGATTGATATATAAATATTAGTGTGGCACATTTTACAAGAAGAGATTCCTCTG
The DNA here is from genome assembly GCF_004798865.1 of Varanus komodoensis. Classification (NCBI taxonomy): domain Eukaryota; kingdom Metazoa; phylum Chordata; class Lepidosauria; order Squamata; family Varanidae; genus Varanus; species Varanus komodoensis. The sequence continues at coordinate 2,322,132 of NW_025336334.1, read as the reverse complement.
AAATCTGAGAGAGAGAGAGAGAGAGAGAGAAGGTTCCAGTTTTCACACCCATCATAACAGTTCTATGATTACATATCTGAAGTGCAACCTATTTCTTAGACTCATAACCAGCTATCTGTTTCAGGGATAGTAGAAATGTGATTGGGGCAATTTCATACTCATTCAGATCAGAAATTTCCTGATGGAATCAAAACTCTTGAGGCTTGGGTTCAATTTATCCACAAGCTCATAATAAGGGAATGACAAGAAGTGCAGCAGAGAGCATAATAAAACGCCTTGCTGTCTTTCAAGACCCTTGCAGCAAAGCTAGGGAGGAGAAATTAGCAGAGGCAAAGCCATAATAGGACTATTGTTAAATGAATGTTTTCCATAAGGACTTAGGGAAAAATCCAACAAAATTGTGTTGGCAAAAATGAAGATACTCAAGATGCTTGTTCAGGCATCCAGCGCACTGCACACACTGAATACATGGCTCCCAGCTCTCCAACAGAAGTGGTCCTATACTGAGTCAGACCTTTGGCCCATCTAATCCAGTGTTGTCAACACTGACCAGCAGCAATGGCTCTCCGGGGTTTCAGGCAGGCCTTTTCCCAGCTCCGAGAGATGCCAAGGCATCACACCTGGAAACTTTTGCACATGGCACAGCTGCTCTGGCACAGAGCCGTGGGTCTCTTCTTTGTCACAGCTTGCCATGGTAGATGCTGTTCACCACAGATCATCCTTTCACAGCAGCTAGAATTAAGCTCAGAAAGGGGTGTGCATCAATCACTCACAGTAGAAACACAGAAACAGAGCAAGTCAGAAGGGGTCTCCCAGGCCATCTAGTGTGACCTCTGGCACTAGCCAGCTCCAATCACGACATGCCCACCATGTGCATGTCCAGCCTATCTTTGAACACCCACACCGATGGGGCCTCAACGACCTCTCGCGGAAGCCCATTCCACACCCTCGGGGTCCTGACTGTCAGGAGGTGCTTCCTGGCATCTAAATGGAACCTTGGCTCACTGAGCATTGCTCCGTTGGAGCGCGTCCTGCCTTCCTCTGCAGGGGGGAACAGGTCTCTACCCATCTCCATGTGACATCCCCTCACATACCTGTATGTCGCCAACAAATCCCTTCTGAGTCACCTCTTCTCCAGGCTGAAGAGACCCAGTTCCCTCAGTCTTGCCTCATACCCCACCCCCTGCAAACCAGCCACCAACCTTGTGGCCCTATGCTGCACTGACTCAAACCTGGCTATATCCTTTCTGTAATGAGGGGCCCAAAACTGAGCACAATACTCCAGTTGCAGTGCACCAGAGTCGCATAGAGTGGTAGTAATACCTCTCTTGATCTAGAAGCCACACTTCTGGCTATGCAACCAAGGATGGCGTTCGCCCTATTAACCACCGCATCACACTGCTGACTCATGTTTAGCCTGCAATCAACCAGTACCCCAAGGTCCCTTTCACATGTGCTGCTCTCCAGTCACTTGTCACCTAACCTGTACTTATGACACCTCTTCCTATGCCCCAAGTGCAAGACCTTGCACTTATACACATTGAACGCCATCCTGTTGTCTTCTGCCCACTTCCATAGCCTGTCCAGATCCTTCTAGATCTGGAGTACCTGCTCCTCAGTTGTGGCCACTGCTCCAGTTTTCGTGTCGTCTGCGAATTTGATCAGCAGACTGTTTACCCCTTCTTCCACGTCGTTAATGAAAAGATTAAACATGATAGGCTCCAGGACAGAGCCCCAGAGGACCCGCTTGTCACTGGCTGCCATCCCGAAGATTCCCCACGAATGTTACCTTCTGCTTTTGGTCAGTCAACCATGCCCTAATCCACCAGACAGTGCTTTGGTGTATCCCAAAACTCCTCAGTTTCTCCAACAAGATATCCTGGGGCACCTTGTCAAAGGCCTTGCTGAAATTCAGGTGCACCACATCCACTGCATCCCCTCCATCTAGCCATCTCGAAACCTTGTCATAAAATTCCACAAGGTTTGTCTGACAGGACCTGTTTTTGCGGAAGCCACGTTATGTGGCTGTCAGCCTCCCTTCCCTATCTAGCAGCACTAGATCTCTCTCTATTATGAGACTTTCCATTGTTTTTCCTACAATGGACGTAAGGCTAACAGGTCTGTAATTCCCCATGTCCCTTCTGCTACCCTTTTTGAAAATTGGGACCACTGATGCCACCCTTCAGTCCTCTGGAACTTCACCCGTTCTCCACGAGGCCTCAAAAATGATGGCCAGCGGGCATGAGAGAACTCCTGCCAACTCTCTAAGTACTCTCAGGTGTAACCCGTCAGGGCCTGGCACCTTTGTAATGTCCAATGCCCTGAGAAGCCCCTCAACTTCAAGGGGGGTGACTCTAATCTGTGCCCCTAAGTCCCCAGCCTCATCTAATCTCCTATGCGGATATCCCCTGTCCTGCTTTGGGGAGAACACAGAGGCAAAATAGTCATTTAGCATCTGTGCCTGTTCCCTCATATCAGTCACTGGATCTCCTTCCTCCTTATTTAATGGCCCCGCCACTTGTCTCCCCTTCCTCTTCCTATTTACATGCTGAAAGAAGCCCTTTTTGTTGCTTTTGATATTCTTGGCAAGTCTCAGCTCGTAATCAGCCTTAGCCTTGCGAAGATTCCTTCTGCAACGGGCCTCCTCCTCCCAGTATACCCTTTTGTCTACTTTCCCCATTACCCATTTCCTACGGAGGTTCCTCTTTCATCTAATCCCTCTAACCACCTCCTTTCACATCCATGGCAGCACTCTCCTCCGCACCTTACTAACTAGAGGTATAGTCAAGGCTTGCGCCTCCAAAACCTCCCTTTTGAGTGCCATCCACCCCTCCTCAACTCGCTTACCTTCCAGTAACCTACCCCAGGAGACTTTCCCCAGTCTGGCCTTCAGTTGGCCAAAGTTGGCCCTCTTGAAGTTCCAGCTTCTAGTGCTAGACCTGCTGCATGTCCCCAGTCCCCTAATCTCAGAGCAAAGGATGGAGTGATCACTCACATTCAGAGCTCCCCTAATCTGTACTTCACCTATCAGCTCCTCCCTATTGGTCAAGACCAAGTCAAGGATGTTTCCCCCTCTCGTCGCCTCTCGGACCCTCTGTGTGAAAAACCCTCCCTCTATAGCTTCTAGGAAGCCATGTGACCTGGCTGTCACTGCCTAGTGACTCTCCCATCTGATACCCGGGAGATTAACATCTCCCATAATTACTGTGTCTCTCCCCTGAGATATCCTTAGAATCTGACCTGTCAGGACATCATCCAGGATCTCAAGTTGACCTGGAGGGCGATAACATACCCCCACTGTCAGGTCTCTTTCCCTGTCAAAACCCCTAAGTTTCACCCAGTCTGCCTCTACCGAATCCCCATCTGTGCTGCATTCTATCTCACTGCATCCTATCCCTTCCCTGACGTATAAAGCCACGCCCCCACCCTCTTTCCCTTCCTGTCCTTTCTACAAAGATGATACCCCTCTATGTTCACATTCCAATCTTGCCTTTCATCCCTCCCAGTTTCTGTGATTCCCACCAGGTCATACCCTCCTATTCCCAGGAGTGCTTCAAGCTCTTCCTGCTTATTACCCATGCTCCTAGCATTGGTGTACATGCACCTCAACTCCTTCCCACCACTTTGGAGTTCCCAGCCTCCTCCTTCTTCCCATCCTCCCTGATACATGGCCCCTCTCTGTAGAAGTCCTGTCAGTCCCTGCAGTACCTCTAAAACCCTGCTCCCAGAGCCCTGATCCTCTCCCCACACTTGGCCAGTGCAGACACTTTTCTGGGGGACCTGAACACCCCCCCCCCAGCTCAGTTTAAAGTCTTCCGGATGAAGCTCGCTAGTGCATCTTCAAAGCACCTTTTCCCCATCCTCGTGAGGTGTAATCCGTCCCTTGCCAGAAGTCCTTTGGCAAGAACCTGAATGCCGTGGTCGAGGAACCTGCAGCGTTCCTTCTGGCACTACACCCTAAGCCAGTCGTTCACCTTGGAGACCTTCCTGTCCCTTCCTGGCCCCAGTCCCTGGACCAGTAAGATTGACAAGAAGGCCACTTGTGCCTTTAGCTCCCTGAGTTTCTTCCCCAAGGCCTCGAAGTCCCTGGTAATCCCGACCACACCCTGCCTGGTCACGTTGTTTGTGCCCACATGGATCACCAGGAGCGGCTGGTGACCCCCGGAGCAAACAAGACGCTCCACTCTGTCCTTCACATGCTGGATGCGTGCGCCTGGCAGGCAGCAAACCTCCCTTTTCTCTAGGTTGGGGCGGCACACAGGGAGTCCCCAACAACAATCACCCACTGCTCTGTCTTCCTGGTGGTGGTGGGCAGCCGTGCCCTGGCCCTCGCCTCTCCCGCAGTGGCCCCCTTGCCGCCTGATGTCCCAGGCTGGGGGTCCTGCTGGTCCTCCGAGGCCTCATCAGCCCCAGCCTCCCCAAGTGGAGAGAACCTGTTTCCCAGCTCCAGATTGGTGCCAGGAGAAGGAGGCGGCCGTGCTGGCCTTCTCCTCCTGTGGGTGACATGCCTCCATGTCTCCGCAGCTGCTCCTCCCGTGGTGTCTCCATCAACCCTCCGTCCAGATGGGGACTGCTTCCGGGGGGCCTGGAGAGCTCTCTTGGCCCTCAGGCACCTCACCTTCTCTAGCAGGGTCACCAGCTTGTACCGAGGGCAAGTGTAACCCTGCCTCTCCTGGGGGAGAAGGGCGAACATGTCGCAGCTGTAGCAGTGGACAGCAACACCCATGACTCCCGCCAAGGCCATCTCCTGGTCTGCCATTGGGATCCCTTCTGAGACCTTACCTTGGTTCCTTGCCTTGTCTGTCCTGCAGTTCCTCTCACTCACTCAGTTCTCCCAGGCAAAAACCCACTTGCACACACAAGGATAAAATAAACTTAAATTTATAAAATAAACTTAAATTTAAATTGGAAGAAAAACAAAGCACAGCACAGCACCAAAACAAACAGGAAGGAAGGAAAACAAAGCAACCCCCCCCACCACCCATGTCCTAGGGACAGGAGCCCCGGACAGCCCAGGCCACAGCTAATGGACGCAGACAAGGGACAATGCCAAGAGGCCAGAGCCAAAAGGGCTTGTAGTGGCTGAGCCTGGTCCTTCTGGCCAGTGGGCCTTCCTGTCTGCTCCCTCCCAGCTGCTCTAGCCTCCCTGGCCCCGCCCCCCCTCCTCTCTGCTGCTCCTGTCCTTCTGCTCCTCTGCCCAGCTCGCACCTTGCCTTTGCCAGTTCCCTGGCCACTCAGCACTCTCTCCCAGCCTGTGCCTGCTGCTCTGCTGCTCTGCCAAGAGCCCAGAGCCAAAAGGGCTTGCAGTGGCTGAGTGCGGCCTTATCCATGGACCCCACAAAGAGCATGGCGATTTTGTTACTGCCCAGTCTATGACATTGGTCCTTTGGTGCTTACTAACAGAAGCCAAGCATCCCTTGCTGTTGCAGACATTGGAAACAAACATGTAGGCAGCAGCTGGTCCCCAGTAGTGAGGTGTGTATACACAGGCACACTTGCTCAGGAAGGGTAACACGGTCCTCTCCCCTTTCGAGGGGTAAAGGGGAGACCACACACACTATGTCATTAAGGCAGTGGCATGAAGGTGGGGCAATGCAGCACAACTCAGAGTACAATGCAACTCACATCTCCTGGTGAGGACAGTGCAGAAGAGATCTTGGTGTGGTGGGCAGTGTCAGGCTGGGGACCAGGGGGACCTGGGGTCCCATCCCCATTTGGTCTTGATGCTCCCTGGGTGACTTTGGGCCTGTTACACTCAGACCAACCTGCCTCACAGAATTGTTGTTGTGAGAATAAAATGGTGCTATGTAAGCTGCCTTGGACTCCTCACAAGGGGAAAATGGAATACAAATGCCATGTAATAGTAAGAACAATCATAGTAAGAACAATAGTACGATAGTACTAGAACAATAGTAAGAACAATCAGAATATGCACAGTCATGCCATTCAAGAGGAAGGAAAAACAGAAAAATGCAGCAAATATTTTAATACCTTCCACTCTAGGAATACCAGAACTTGTTTAGCATAACAGCAAAACAGTGCACAGGTATGGAAATAGAAACTAAAGATGTCATATATCCAATCCTGGAATGGGAAGACATACTTTCCCAAAGTATTTTCACCTTGAGCTCTAAGTATCAGTGCTGTCAATAGGATATTCCTTGGGAAACTCATGGATTGGCATCCATTCTGGGGAGGGTGACTGTGAGGTAGAAGGAAGCTGTCCAGGAATGCTTTAGGCTTCCCAAAATCCCATCCCAACAATTCATTCAAAATAAGTACTTCAATTAGTACCTCACTTAGTGCTTCATTCTACACAGTTGCATGCAATGGCTATTCTGTCCCCCAATTTTAGAAATTTATGCATCTGGAATTACTGCAATTATTTCCAATGTGTAATATGAATATATTTGGTGCAGAAAAAATGCTTCTGTGAATATCATACATGATGAGCACCTGTCTGACCACATGCTGGGAAGCTCTGAATGGCAGTGTAGGTTCTCACAATGCACACATACCAATCCACACAAGATGGATGAGTGATGTAAACAATTTGTCTCCACTAAGGAGAACTCTCTGTGTGATCCCTGCCTGACACGTTGCAAGTTAGCCCCAGCTCCAAGTCTGTGATCTTGGGAAGTGGAAAACACAGGGTAAATAACAACTTCCTTCCCATCCCCATTTTAAAAGCTTAATACTGGGGTGGGCTCGGAGCAAGGGCTAGGTAATAGTTTTGCCCATGGGGAAAGGACCCAGTCCAATCAAAACGGAAATGTTTAAGATCAGGCACTAAAGATGATGCAACATGGTAGATTTCATTGCCCCATTAATTAACTGGGTAATGCTTGCAGGAGGGGAATAAGATGCAATAAACTGCTTTTGTGGGTGATTAAACATTTGAATGAAACTCAAGACTTTTGATAACAAAAAAGCCACTTACTGAAAGAAGATTTCCACCCAAGGAAAACTTTCAACGTATTGAACAAAAGCCACTTTGGAAAGATTGGCACACATCAAAGCAAATGGGGATAAAAAATCAAATACTGAATTAAAGATTTAAACGTTGTATATAAGCAATGAGGGAAACCGATTTTATATTTTTAAATCTACAGTAACACACAGAATTGTTGGTCATGCACTTTAGAAGTATTAATAGCAGCAGAATCCGAGAAATAAGAGAACTGCAGCAATACACTATCTGAACTTGTAATTCCACTGAAAGCTCTAGTTGCCTAACACTCATAATTAGGAGTAACACCCAATTCGTTTCAAGGTAGACATGCCAAAGTTACTGCTTTGGGGTGAGGAACTCTTGAGTAGGATAGGCTGACCCATGTGCATTCTTTTCCTTCCTGTGCTTTTGTTGGCCACCAGTAAAATGGTTCCCATTGGCCTTTTATTGACCCCAGTAACCACATGTTAATGATTTATTAGTGGCTTGGCTTCAGGCTCTTAAATAGTTAACTTGGCATAATGCTGGCATTTTTCTGTCCTTATTTTGACTTCTTGTAATTGGAGTTTATTGAATTTATTGCATTTCTATACTGTCCAAAAGCTGAAGTATTCTGAGCAGTCACAAGACAAAACCATAAAATACAGTGGCATAAGAAAACATCATATGAGGGTTCTTCAAAAAGTTTTGGCACTTTTTAAAACTATTTATTAAGAATTTCAAAAACAAATTACATCACTTTTCTACATAGTCATCTTCCTTTGTGCCGCATTTTTCCCAGCATCCTGCCAACTTTTAATGCCATCAGCAAAAAATATATAAAATATATTTATAAATTTTAAAATTTATTAAATCTTTGAAGACCCTCATATAAAAACCTTGTAAGTTTAAAGCAGTAAAAAACCATATAAAATCAGAATAAAAGCCACTTGTAGTGCAAAGATCTAGATATGCACCAACTTCTGAAAAGTCTGAAGTGTCAAAAAGACCATAGCAGAGATGTGAGGAGGGCATTCTGCTATTGCAGCACCCACACTGAAAAGGTCTTAGTAATCACCCATTCACCTCATTTGGCACAGGCACCCTGAGAAGGCCCTCTGATAACCGTGGGCCAGTTTGCACAGCATGTCTGCCAATTGTGCTAGAATTATCTGCAAAAACCAGTGGTATGTACCTACCATTATTGTGAAAATACAACAGGGTCCATCTGAATTAAGTACCCAGACCAGGACAATCTTAGTGTCTGAACAGGTGTATGCAGACAGACATTCCTCCGGATACCCATTTAAAGTGAAAGGTGCACATTCTTGCAGTTTTGAAGGCATTTCCTAATCCAAGATGTGCATTGGGTGTAGTTCAGCAAACAAAAAGGTTTTCTCCACATGTTCAAGGCACTTGCTCCTTAATTTTTTCCCCACACACAGTCTAGAGGAATAAAATGTACACATTGTACCATGGAAAACAAACTTTCATTTGCTACCACAGCCCCAGAGTGTCAAACACATATAAACATCTGCTGCACATAATGCAGTTTCTGCAGGTTGAATGCTTGAATGTAACCAAACCTTGCACATTCAAAAGTAGTGCATCAGGGACTCCTCTGTTCCTCACATGCTAGGTTCTGTATGCAGCTAAACACTTCTGGGGAAGCATTTAAATCCACCCACTACCTGGTTAGATCAGTGATTCTTAACTATGTTATATGAATCCCCCTGGACAATCAAATTGTGACATGTATCCAGAAGTTTGAGGGGCAAATGGAAAGCATTTGGGATTTTAGGCAGCTCCTTTCTCCACCTTGCAGTGGCCTTTGTCAGCCAGTGGAGGATTCACCATGCATGGATTACATCTCAGGTGCTAGAGTTTTGTCCCAGGCATTTAAAAATGGCACACAAAATAGAAGAATAAAACAAATGTTCCTTCCCTGCTTGGGGCATACATCTCCAAAAACAATACTTACAATCTATTTACAGTAAGAGTTTCTGGGATTGGGGGGGGGGGGGGACATTACAATGTGGGCATTGTAATGATAGCAACATCAGTCGGTCCTCAAATAAGTGCTTGTCAGCCAAATGCCCCTATTGTTAGGGTGCTGGCTAACACCCATCAGGCTCAAGGTCTCACTAAATCTATGCCTGAAATTTGCCTATTATCATCACGCATAAACCAACACCATTGACTGGTAGCTGGCCTTTCTACCCCAAATGGCACTCAAGGCCTTGACTGAAGTAATATTTTTATGCTGTTTTACTTCTAGCTTAAGCAGTATTTGATGATCACATTACATATTTAGTGGGTGGTAAAGAAGTATTGGGATGTGCAATGAGACAGGATCAAGATTTTAGCAAAGATATGTAGACACAACCTATAGAAACCTTTGAAACCAGGGGGGCAAGTGGGTTTATAAGAGGTTGACAAATGTCAGATTTGGTAAGGAGAGTTTTAAATATTAACTATTATATTGAGAAGCAAAATATAAAGGCAAGCATACTAGCAGATATATTTAAAGTCTTTGGCTATGTGGAATGGCCAACAATGAAGATCTTAATAGAGAAGATGGGATTTGGAGTAAAGTTTAAGAAAGTAATAAATCAATTATATTCAAAAATACAGCAAAAATAATTGTAAATGATGGTATTACAGTGTTGTGAGGCTGAAGTGCTCCTTCCCAACAAAGCCAACAAATCCAACAGTTGAAGCTAAAGTCCTTTATTCTACCAAACGTTGAAGAAACATTAACAGGAAACAACAATGATGAAAATGATGATGATGGTGAAGTTGTCCTCTCTTTCTGAAAGGAATCAGATTATGAAATGCTTTTGACACGCCTGGGCCGCCCCTTGATGGGCGGATCTGACAAACTTCTCTCCCTCCATCTTTCTAATTCTCTTGTCTCCAATTGCCCTAGTCTGCGTGTACATCTGTGAGAGTGTGCATCTTCCAACCCCCCTACGGGGCTAATGCCAACTCCTGTGTTCCCATGGAGTTATCTTCAGGCTCCCCAACTGTTCGCTCGGCAACCGCTCGACTGCCCTCCAACTGCAGCTCACTATCCACTCCTCCTTGAATCTTACTCCCATCTGCGCCCTCTTCTCTTTGAAGAGCTTTGTCAGGAAGTGGGGGGGGGGGCGTTTGTACAACTGGCACCAGATACACATCTTGGTGCACCAAAGCCTGGTTCCCATGGGAAGTCTCCTTCTCCTCTACGTATGCCAAAGACTCCTCTGAGTCAGTGCGCATGACATACAGAAACAATAATTCTAAACCAAGGGATGAGACAGGGTTGTCCTTTATCCCTAATATTATTTGCTTTAATGATGGAAATATTGGCAAATGCAATTAGAAATGATACACAGATAGAAGGAATTGGAGTATGTCAGAAAATCAAAATTAATTTATTTGCAGATGATACATTGTTAACATTTCAAGACCCAATAAAACCTATACAGAAAATATATTCATATTTAAAGGAATTTGGGAAATACAGTGGATTGCAAGTTAATTGGGAAAAATTCAAAATCATGTTATATAATCATAATACTGTAGAATTGGATATTTAAAAGAAAAATATAAATTAAAAATAGGACATAATATTAGATATTTAGGAATTGATATTCCAAAAGAATTAAAAAAGCCAAGAATTAAAAAAGAAAAATTATGAAAAGTTAAAGAAGGATATAAAAGATAAAAAAGGAAAATATGAAAAGGCAAAATTTTCATGGTTTGGGAGAATAGCAGTAACAAAAATGAAAATTCTGCCAAAGATTATTTTTTTCCTTTTGGATGATCCCAATCAGGTTTTATGATCAAGAATTAAAGGAAATGCAGAAATTATTGGAGGTTTATTTTAATGGAGGGAAAAGAGCAAGAGTAAGTAAAGCATTATGGTATGAATCACCAAAAAAATGAGGACTGGGCATTCCAGATATTAAAAAGTATTGGGTTGCAAACCAATTAAAGTTAGTTCCAGATATTACAGCCCAAAATAAAGAATTAATATCGAGTGATATTGAATTAAAAGAATTAAGGGAAATAGGTGATCATTTAGTCATATTGGTTTAAAAATGATATTAAAAAGATTATTAAGAGAATTCGAAATCCCTTTTTAAAAAAATACTATGTCGTGAAGGCCACTCTTCCTAATTACTTACACAGGAACAGGCAATAAAGATTTAAAGCCTTTTATTCTAAACAACTTCAAAGATACGCAGGCAATGAATAAAACAGGAGCTGTTAATGGCAGTTCTAAGCAATGCAGTTGTTCCTTCCTTTCTGACCTATCTCAGATTTATGATATACTCTTCACCCGACAGGAACGCCCCTCCCCACGATGACTAGATAAACTCCTCTTCCTCCTTCTTTGACTTTGCCTCTCTTCTAATTGGCTCAAATGCTGAAGCCTTCTCCTCAGCTGTGCATTCTCTATGGCAACAGGCTGTCCCACAGGCTGCTCAGCAGCATTATCTCCCTTAAGAATGCTGTTTTCCCCAGGCTGGATAGAAACTTTGTCAAAGTCAGGTGGTGTGTGTGTGTGTGGGGGGGGGGGCATTTGTGCCATGGGCACCAAGTAGAAATCTTCTTGTTCTAAGGCCTGACTCTCGCTGGGAGCTTCTTGTTCTCTTACGTGTTGTAACGACTACTCTGAGTCATTAGGCATGACACTACTCCCCCCAGCACGACTTCCCATCCCCCTGCAAGGCAAAGGGCGTTTGCCACTGGGCTTGAGGAGAAAGTGAGCATGAAATTGCCTCAAGAGAATGGGTGCATGTATGTGGTTGATCGGCTCCCAATTGCGCCCTTCGGGGGGATAGCCCTTCCAGTGCATGAGGTATTGCAATCGCCCCCTGCAAAACCTGGAGTCAAGAATCTCCTCGACTTCAAACTCCTCTTCCCCATCCACCAACACGGGTGGAGGCGGGGGAACCTGACAGCAGAGGGGGTGAGGAAGGGGAGCAGGGGAAAGGAGTGCCTGGTGAAAAACAGGATGAATTTTCATAGAAGTTGGCAATGCCAAGCGAAAGGCCACTGGATTGATTTGGGCAACAATTCTAAAGGGCCCTGCACGCTTGTGGGCAAATTTGCAAGAAGGCACGGAGAGGGGGAGGAATTCAATAGACAGCCAAACCCAGTCGCTTACACGGAGTGGAACCTCCGGCTGCCTGTGCCAGTCAGCAACCTTTTTTGTAAGTAGCTTTGGCACGGTTCAATTGTTCCTTGAGCAAGGACTGTATGGAAACCAAGTCCTGCAGGAAATCTCCAGCAGCAGGAACGGAGGCAGCAGGGAGTGCAGAGGGAACAGCATGGGGGTGATATCCCCAGTTGGCAAAGAAGAAAGTTTGCCAGGTGGAAGCATGCACAGAATTGTTGTAAGCAAATTCTGCCAAGGGAAGGAAAGAGGACTAATCATCTTGCTGGTAGTTTACATAGCAATGGAAGTATTGCTCAAGGGTGGTGTTCAAATGCTCCATTTGGCCGTCCATTTGAGGGTGATGCACTGAAGAGAGGTGCAACTCAACCTTGAGCAAGGTGAGGAGTTCCCTCCAGAAGCAGGGGGTGAACTGAGTGCCCCTGTCCAAAATTAATGCAAGGGGCCACCCATGTAGTCTATAAATATGAGCTACAAAGAGAGAGGCTGTGGTCTTGGCTGAGGGGAGTCCTGCACAAGGAATAAAATGAGCCATTTTAGTGAATAAGTCTGTGATGACCAATATCATTGTGATGACCTCACGAGAGGCCTATGAGGCCCCATCAGTGAGACTGTTCAAAGATAGGCTGGACTTACACATGGTGGGCATGTGTAAGTCCAGTGAGCAGAGCTGGCTGAAGCAGAGCTGGCGGAAAGCCGGGGGTCAGATTAGATGGCCTGGGAGGCCCCTTCTGACTCACTCTGTTTCGATGTTTCTATATGGTGGTAAAGCCTCTAGACAGAGGCAAATCCGTGATAAAATCCAGAGAAACAGTGTGCCAGGGGCCAGGATGGGTCCGCAGAGGTTGTAGCAACCCTGAGGGCCTACCGGGCTGACATTTGGCCCATTGACAAGTGAGGTATGAGAGAACATAAGACTTGACATCATAGTGTATGCAAGGCCACCAAAAGTCCCTGGTCACCATATGCAAAGTCTTATAAACCCTGAAATGACCCATGGAGGGGAAATCGTGGCATTGTTGCAATACTTGTTCTCTAAGTGGCAATGGAATGTATGCAGTGTGGTTATATAATAATACACCATTCTCAAAGTGGTAAACGGAAGGTAGAGTGCCTGCCTCCCTTTCCTCCCTCTTGGCCCGGACGAAAGGGTCGGCCTGTTGGGCCTGGAGAAGGTCTTCCTTTCAAGAGGTCAAAGCGGTGACTGACGCAAGCATTTCTGGGTGTAAGATAGGGGCGGGCTCAGGGTGTGTTTCATCACCCTCAAAGTACTCAGGTTTCCTGGACAGTGCATCTGCTAGGAGGTTCTTTGATGGTGGAATATACTCTATGCAGAAACAAATACATGCGAAGAACAACGCCCAACGTGCTTGTCTTTGGTTGAGGATCTTAGCTAAGGCAAAATGGACCAAGTTCTTATGGTCAGTTTGAATGAGAATCAGGTGAGAGGCCCCTTCCAACAAATGTCTCCATTCCTCCAGGGCCGCTTTTATTGCCAACAATTCCTTCTCCCAAATAGTGTAGTTCTGTTCTGAACTTGTGAGTTTGCAGGAGTAAAACGCCACAGGCCTGAGGACACTGCTGGACCCCCCTCCTTGTTGCAAAAAAACCACCCCTATAGCTCTGTCAGAAGCGTCGGTTTGTAGCACAAAAGGAGTGGATGTTTCAGGGTGGATTAGATGGTTTTCTGAAGCAAATTGGCGTTTTAAGGTGGCAAAAGTCTCCACTGCCTCGGGGCCAATTCAATTGCCGCCTCTTCTCTTTCAAAAGGTCAAAGGGGCCGTCAAACTAGAGAAGTGAGGTATAAACCAGCGGTAAAAGTTAGCAAAACCCAAAAACGTTTGCAGCTCCCTCTTCGCGTGAGGCAGTTGCCAAGACAGTACAGCACACACTTTGTTGGGATCCATCTGTAATCCATTTCAAGAGATTCGATACCGAGATACGTCAGGGAAGAAGTATGAAATTTGCATTTTTCCAGCTTAGCAGAGAGTTGATTCTCTCACATGCGTTGGAGGACTGCCTGCATGTGGCACACATGGGACTCTGGGTTGTTGGAGAAAATCAACAAATCATCCAAGTACATAATCAAAAAGTCATAAAAAACTTTGTTGATCAACCACATAAATGCTGCGCCAGCGCCCACAAGCCCAAAAGACATGATGGTAAACTCATAATTGGCAAAACAAGATGCAAATGATGTCAGATGTTCAAATCCAGGGCGGATGCGGAGTGAATTGTAGGCGTTTCAGAGATCCAACTTAGTAAAAATGGCTGCGTGGCCCAAACATGACAAAATCTCAAAGATCAAAGGCATGGAATGTGTACTGGGGATGATAATCGAATTTAGATGGTGGAAATCGATACAAACTTTAGGTTCATCTGAATTTTTCTGGGGGACAATTAGGGGCATGGCTGAAGTGGGCGATGAGGACAGACAAATGAAACCTTTTTTCAAATTGGTAGAAATAAATTCTTTGAGTACTTGCAGCTCTCTGGGGGACATGGGCCACAGTTCACCAACACAGAAGGTGGCCCCCGGCTGTAAGTGGATTTCCATATCACATGTGCAGTGGGCTGGTAGCTTGTCCCAAAAGTCCTGTCATGCATGAAGCCACGACAGAAGCAGTGACTCATGAGGAGGACTTGCACTTGACACCCAGTGCCCAAGAGTCAACCCCACAACCCAGTGCAGGGACAGCTGAGCCAGCTGCTACGTCTTCCTCTGACCCCCAGCACGTTGAGCAAACACCTGGACCTTTATCAGAGACAGAGAGTCATGAGAAAGAGGAAGCTGCAAGTTCTACTCAGAAGGAGGCAGAGCAAACTGCCTCTTCCCCCTCTGACGCTGATCTCCCTGAGCCAGAAACAGAAGACACAGTAGGTGTTGTGGATTTCTCAAAAGCCAAAAACAGATGATTTTTACATAGATATGAACAGCAGCAAATTCTTTTACTTAAAAGAACGCAGCCTGTTCATGATGCTTACCAATCTGCAGGGTCAATGGGAAAGACTGGCGTGATGATGGACCCCCCTGCAACGGCTGCCTTTGAATCGAATCCACTTGGAGGTGAGATGGCAATGTTGGAAAGAAGTGCCTTTCAGCAAAATTCTCATCCATAAACAAAGCAGTGGCACCGCTATCAATCAAGGCTGTGGGTCGTATTTCAGACAGAGTTGCTGTCTGTAAAATGACGTCGATCAGCAAGTGTCGAGTTGAAGATGGCCCTCTAGGGGTGGGGCACCACCGGGTTTCTGGCTTTGGTCCCAGCGTCGCAGTGCTCGACGATGCTATGACTGGAAGTTTCCCGCCTGCTTATTCCATGGGCAGGAGCAAAACAGGTGCCCTCCTTGTCCACAAGTAAAACACAGTCCAGTAGCTCGGCAATAATCAATCTCCCCCATTGGAATGTGGGGCCTGGCAGCTCCCAGCTGCATAGGCTCAGGCTCAGGCTGTGTTGTCGCCTCAGCAGCATAGTAATCAGGTGAAGGTCTTGAGTCCTAGCCTCCATCTGCGGAAAAAATCTCTCTCCATATGGCAACAGGCCAGAGCGGTCTTCCCGCCTTTCTTTTGCCCACTCAGCAAGCCATGCATCAATCTGAATAGCCACAAGCATCAATTTTTGTAAGCTTTCTGTGGGGGGAGGGGAGATCGGGCCAATACTTCCAAAATCTCCCCCCAAGTCCCTTTTGATATTGTACCATCAAGGCTTCCTCATTCCATCCTAGGTCATTCATCAAAAGTTCAAATTGAGTCGTGTAATCAGCAGCTGAACCCGTTCCCTGTCACAGGCATTTAACTTCACAGACAGCCATTTCCATGCACACCCCTATGCCTAGAAAGAGTCCCAAGGCATTCAAAAAAGTTGCTGCATCATTCAAAATGGGGTCTTGAGCCACCAGTCTCTCAGTTGCCCACCAAGCAGCCACCCCTGAAAGGTGATAGATTAAGAAGTCTACCTTGGGCTTTTCATCAGTGAGTCATTGTGGCGAAGTTGCATCTATAGCTCACATTGTGCCCTGAAAGTTGTAAATCCTTCTCTCTTTCCATCATACTTGGGAGGTGGCTCTACTGGACATAATTTCAACTTTAGCTCCAAAGCCTGGGGGCGGGGACATCACCACTGTAGATGCCGCTGCTTGGAGTGAAGCAATTTCAGCACACAAACAATTAATCTCATCATTTGCTGCAGCAGTTTCAACCCTCAAAAAGACATTCCAAACCTGTAAAGCTTTGATCGCTGCGGGGGCAGCCTGAGCTGTGGAGTTCATCTCTGAGCTGCTCCAATAAAACCTTTGCCTGGATTGGCTGTGTGAGTTACGACGCTCTTGTGAACGGTGGAGTGTTGCGGAGGAAGGAGGGGGCAAGCTGTCGTGAGGCCAGAGCATTCTTTCTAACTACTTACACAGGAACAGGAACAGGCAATAAAGGTGTAAAGGCTGGTAGAATTTTGTCAAGAGAATACGATGGTCATAGCAAACATTCTTTTCCAACAACCCAAGAGATGACTCTACACATGGACGTCACCAGATGGTCAACACAGAAATCAGGTTGACTATGTGCTCTGCAGCCAAAGATGGAGAAGCTCTATACAGTCAGTAAAAACTAGACTAGGAGCTGACTGTGGCTCAGATCATGAGCTTCTTGTTGCAAAATTTAGACTTAAATTGAAGAAAGTAGGGAAAAGCACTAGGCCACTCAGGTATGACCTGAATCATATCACTGCTGAATATACAGTAGAGGTGACAAATAGATTTAAGGAATTAGATCTGATAGACAGAGTGCCTGAAGAACTATGGATGGAGGTTCGCAACATTGTACAAGAGGTAGCAACTAAAACTATCCCAAAGAAAAAGAAATGCTAGAAAGCAAAATGGCTGTCTGAGGAAGCTTTACAAATAGCTGAGGAAAGAAGAGAAGCAAAAGGCAAGGGAGAAAGAGAAAGATACACCCAATGGAATGCAGAATTCCAGAGAATAGCAAGAAGAGATAAAAACGCCTTGTTAAATGAACAGTGCAAACAAATAGAAGAAAACAATAGAATAGGGAGGGCCAGAGATCTCTTCAAGAAAATTGGAATGATATGGAGATGGTATTTAACACCAGTTAAGTTAAATCAAATTGATGATAAATACTCTAATATATTTTGGAGATGTGGTAAAGAGATCGGAACTTATAAACATATGTGATGGGATTGTGAAAATATACAAAAGATTCAGATTACGGTATTTAAGGAAATAAGAGAAATTTTAGGTATAGATTTAGAAATGTCACCGAGAATGGTGTTATTACTGTTGATAGAAAAACAACATATAAATGAACCCAAGAAATAATTGATTGTAAGTATGATAATGGCAGTTAGACTAGTGATAGTTAAATATTGGAAACAGAACTGCATTTTGCAAAGGCATAAATGGTATAATAAAATTTGGAATATGGTATTTAATGATAAACTGCCAACAGAAATAAAAATTAAAAAAGGGTTAATGAAAGCAAATGAATATAATGAAATTGGGAAGATTTTGTAAAAGCAGTACTAATAGAAGGCAAAGGCTGTAAATCCAGTCAAGATTATATGAATTTCTGGAAGATATAATTGAAGTATATTATAAATTGTTATAGTATATGTATGATGGTAGTATTGCTCTCTGGGGTGGTGGGTGCACTCTTTCATTTATTCTTTTTTAATTACTGTGTTCTCGTTATGTTATATTATTATTGTTGTGATTGTATTTGTTTTTTTCCCTGTCAAAAAAAGCAGGGGGGGGGAAGAAACCAGGGGGGCAAGAATAAAAATTTGTAGCAGGAAGGGAAGTAAGGTGTTTATTGTCTTGAGTAGCTCCTTGTCTCTCCAGGAAATTAGAATGTCATAATTGCAAATTAATGTAATTAATGTTGCACATTGTGCACATTCGCTTAAATCAACTCTATTATTTGGTTTTGCTCAGTGCAAACTGGAAAACCAGGGCACAGAAATTTTCCCCACGCATGATTCAACACAAAGTTCTGCAAGACAGTAGAGAGATGCCTCATCAGTCCTTGATATATTTAGTTATTAGATTTATATCTTTTTTTCTTTTTAAAGAATTCAAAGCATCTTACATTATTCTTCTCCTCTTGTGCTCTATCTTACCCCACAACAACAATTCTGTGAGGTACTTTGGGCTGAGCCCACGGTCACCCAGTTGGCTGCATGACTAAGTGGGGACTAGAACTCAGATCACCTGAGTCCCAGTCCCACACTCTTAAGCCCTACACCACACTGGCTTTCTTGATGGCACGTGACACTGGCAAAGACATTTTTCTTCTAAGTAATTGGGTACAGCCAGATTCTCAGCCTTGCTGCAAATTACAGGATGGCAAGAATTTGCTCCAGGGGTATATCTTCAAGATGAATCCTCACAATGAATGCCATGTTTTGTCAGAGCTTTGCAGTCTAGGAAGAAACATTTGGACTGGGGAATAGAACTTTATTCCTGCGTTCTTTAAGTCTGTGCTCAGTGAGGGTTACTCCCTACTAAGGATTTTCAGATGGAGAATACTGGGAGTTGGTGAACATTTTTTTCTGTCTCTGCATTTATGCGTGCTTCAAATTTAGCCTTATATAAGAATACTTGGTTTCTGTAAAAACAACATGGTGTTCCTTCGCACTACAGTTATGACACATTTTTATAAGCTTTGTGCATAAGTGCACTGTGTGTGTGACTATATCTTGTGTTTCTGACCTTTTGGCCACAGCAGTCCTGTTTGCACAATTGTCACAGCTTGAACAAGTTGTGGCATGTACCAAGGCTTGCTGGTACATGCAGCAAGTTACACATCCAGGTGAAGACTGTTGCATTGTCTGAACTCAGCTGCATGGATTTCTGGAGGGAGAAACAACTCTCAAATAATCCAACTACAGGCAAAGAAATCAAAAAGATAGTAATACTCTCAGGCCATATTCAGTATTTGCACCAAAGAAGCTTTCTAGATTTGACCATTTATGCCACAATAAATGTTTTTAAAATGCCACAAGATTCTTTAGAGTCAGCACCACATCATATTAATTAGGCTTCTCTTCACAAATCAAATGTCTGCCACTGTATTTGTACATATAACATGAAAGACATGAAAGACCAATGCCACTGTCACTCTTGTTCCTATCTCTTTAACTAGAGACCCATTTTGTTAAAGGTATCCTTCATTTCCCTTTAGCGATCTAGAATCACACATTTGACTGATTCTTGCTGGAGGCATCTGAGAATCAAACAAATCTTACAAACCATGTTGAAGCTCCAGCAGTTCAACTAAACTGCAATATTTATCCTGTTTTATTCTCTATCACCAACATTACAGGCAAAGCTTTGATTCTACATTTTATAATTCCATTTTTATTGTTTTAAGCTCATCTACAGCATGTGTGTTTCCAGCAGATTATCTCTGGTAATCACTTTCTTTTCTGCAAAGGAAATGATCTGAAAATTGCTCTTTGATAAGCAAGGATGGGTTCACTGAGGCCATACTGCACAAAAGCTGGAATTGTGCAATTATCATTTGTAAAGAGGAACTGTTATCAAAGTAACTGTGGGGGACATCTCCAGGACTTCTCTGGGAGTTGGGGAAATTTGAAACATATATTTCTCACACAGGAATTTTGCTATAAACCCTTCTGAATAATTCATGAGGCTTGATTTAGTGACACAGTTAATGCAGGCATTTTCTGTCAGAGAAACATACTCTTTGGGTACATCAGTTTGGGGGCAAGGGAAAGGGGGGTGCAGAATGAACCTCCATAAGCATAGCTGGGATAGAATTCCAAACAGTTTGATCAGGAAATGCTTTTTGTCTGCACAGTATCTTCCTTCATGAAGTACAACCACCAGCTGTTTGTGCAATAAAGCCAGCAAAGAGGGGTAGTGCATCCTCAAACCCAGCATCATTTTATTCCCACCTAGAGGTCATTTCACACAGTAATGCAATGGGAAACCTGCTTCATGCCTCACTGGCTCACATCCCTGCATGCCAAATATGTTAGCGGCACACATTGCATCACTTAGCATCTGTATAGCACCTGCTGTGGCCTTTGTTCAGCCATGCCCAAGAGCTGCTGCTACCTGAGGAGTCATTTACTAAGGCTCTACAAGTATATTCTGTTGTTCTTGCAGCAGCAGACCAACCCAGTTGCCCCTCTTCTTTGTCATCCTAGGAACTGGGTGGGAGGCAGGTTGCTGCAATATGCACCTTGGGCCTCCACAACAGCAGCCCCCAGAAGATAATACAGAATCACAGTAATCCAGACAGTAGCTTAGCGTTAGGCCAGCATATCATCTCCATATGGCAGGTGGGGAGCTGGGACTGAGAGGGAGGGAGTGGGGGAGAAGGAGAGAAAGAGGGAGAGAGAGAGCGGGAGGGAGAAATAGGGAGAAGCTCGTCCATGTTCCCTGTGATGGCTGAGGGCTGACATGAGATTTGAACAAGTGCTAAATCTCATGGTGACCTCCCAGGATGTCACCATGCACTCTTTTCACCACCACATCCTCTGTTGTCCTTCAGATGCTTACATATTTATTTCTCCCCCACTTTTCCAGAAAAGAGGTGCTCAGTTGCGGTGCACAAGAGTCGTATAGAGTGGTAGTAATACCTCTCTTAATCTAGAAGCCACACTTCTGGCTATGCAACCAAGGCTGGCGTTCACCCTGTTAACCACTGCATCACACTGCTGACTTGTTTAGCATGCAGTCAACCAGTACCCCGAGGTCCCTTTCACAAGTGCTGCTCTCCAGCTACTTGTCACATAACCTGCACTTATGATGCCTATTCCTATGCCCCAAGTGCAAGACCTTGCACTTATCCACATTGACACTTATCCTGTTGTCTCCTGCCCACTTCCATAGTCTGTCCAGATCCTTTTGGATCTGGAGTACCTGCTCCTCAGTTGTGGCCACTGCTCCAGTTTTAGTGTCGTCTGTGAATTTGTTCACCCCTTCTTCCATATCATTAATGGAAAGATTAAACAGGATCAGCCCCAGGACAGAGCCCTGGGGGACCCCGCTTGTTACAGGTCACCATCCTGATGATTCCCCACTAATGGTTACCCTCTGCTTTCGGTCAGTCAACCATGCCCTAATCCACCGGCCAGTGCTTTGGTGTATCCCAAAACTCAGTTTCTCCAACAGGATATCATGGGGCACTTTGTCAAAGGGCTTGCTGAAATCCAGGTATACCATATCCACTGCATCCCCTCCATCTAGCCATCTCGAAACCTTGTCATAGAATTCCACAAGGTCTGTCTGGAAGGACCTGTTTTTGCAGAAGCCATGTTGTGTGGCTGTCAGCCTCCCTTCCCTATCTAGCAGCACTAGATCTCTCTCTATTATGAGACTTTCCATTGTTTTTCCTACAATGGATGTAAGGCTAATTGGTCTGTAATTCCCCATGTCCCTTCTACTACCCTTTTAGAGAATTGGGACCACTGATGCCACCATCCAGTCCTCTGAAACTTCACCCATTCTGCACGAGACCTCAAAAATGGAGACCAGTGGGCGTGAGAGAACCCCTGTCAACTCTCTAAGTACTCTCGGGTGTAACCCGTCAGGGCCTGGCACCTTTGTAATGTCCAATGCCCTTAGGAGCCCCTCGACTTCAAGGGGGGGTGACTCTAATCTGTGCCCCTAAGTCCCCAGCCTCATCTAATATCCTATGCGGATATCCCCCATCCTGCTTTGGGGAGAACACAGAGGCAAAATAGTCATTTAGCATCTGTGCCTGTTCCCTCATATCAGTCACTGGATCTCCTTCCTCCTTATTTAATGTCCCCGCCACTTGTCTCCCCTTCCTCTTCCTATTTACATGCTGAAAGAAGCCCTTTTTGTTGCTCTTGATATTCTTGGCAAGTCTCAGCTCGTAATCAGCCTTAACCTTGCGAAGAATCCTTCTGCACTGGGCCTCCTCTTCCCAGTATACCCTTTTGTCTACTTTCCCCATTACCCATTTCCTACGGAGGTTCCTCTTTCATCTACTCCCTCTAACCACCTTCTTTCACATTCATGGCAGCACTCTCCTCCGCCTCCGCACCTTACTAACTAGAGGTATAGTCAAGGCTTGCACCTCCAAAACCTCTCTTTTGAGTGCTATCCACCCGTCCTCAACTCGCTTACCTTCCAGCAACCTATCCCAGAAGACTTTCTCCAGTCTGGCCTTCAGTTGGCCAAAGTTGGCCCTCTTGAAGTGCCAGCTTCTAGTGCTCGACCTGTTGCACGTCCCCAGTCCCCTGATCTCAAAGCAAAGGATGGAGTGATCACTCGCATTCTGAGTTCCCCTAATCTGTTATTCACCTATCAGCTCCTCCCTATTGGTCAAGACCAAGTCAAAGATGTTTCCCCCCCTCGTCGCCTCTCGGACCCTCTGTGTGAAAAACCCTCCCTCTATAGCTTCTAGGAAGCCATGTGACCTGGCTGTCACCACCAAGTGACACTCCCAACTAATATGAAATCTCCCATAATTACTGTGTCTCTCCCCCGAGATATCCTTATAATCTGGTCTGTCAGGACATCATCCAGGGTGTCAAGTTGACCTGGAGGGCGATAACATACCCCCACTGTCAGGTCTCTTTCCCTGTCAAAACCCCTAATTTTCACCCAGACTGTCTCTACTGAATCCCCATCTGTGCTGCATTCTATCTCACTGCATCCTATCCCTTCCCTGATGTATAAAGCCATGCCCCCACCCCTTTTTCCCTTTTTGTCCTTTCTAAAATGGTGATACCTCTCTATGTTCACATTCCAGTCTTGCCTTTCATCCCATGTTTCTGTGATTCCCACCAGGTCATACCCTCCTATTCCCAGGAGAGCTTCAAGCTCTTCCTGCTTATTCCCCATGCTCCTAGCATTGGTGTACATGCACCTCAACTCCTTCCCACTGCTTCCTTTCCTTGGAGTTCCCAGCCTCCTCCTTCCTCCCATCCTCCCTGATACCTACAGATACCTCTGTAGGAGTCCTGTCAGTCCCTGCGGTACCTTTAAAACCCTGCTCCCAGAGCCCTGATCCTCTCCCCAGATTAACATAGATTAACAAAACCTTAATTAAATAGGATAAAAACAAATACATAATTAAAAATGCAATATTAAAAGAAACAGAACCAAGTAAAAGCCCATTCAGCAACAGACCAATCTGTATGTCAAGAGACTACCTGAATAAAAATGTCTTGGACTTCTGACAAGGCAACGGGGACAGAAATTACCAAACCATTCTCAGCATCATGTTCCAGATCCTGGGAGCACCAAGAAGGCCATTTCTTGCACCTCTACTAGATGCACCTCCAGTGGTGGCAATATCAAGACAAGGGCCTCCCCCAAATCTCTTTAAGCCCAGGCAGACCCTATGGGAAAGGGTAATCTGTTAGGTAGCTTAGTCTTACAGTGGATAGGCCCTTACTGGCCATAACCAGCAATTTCAGTTGTGCCCAGAAACAGACTGGTAGCCAGTGAAGCTGTTGCGACAACGGAGTCAAAGCTGCAACATTTTAGGCCAGCTGAAGTCTGTGAACTAAAGCAGCTCCATGTCAAACCTATTGACATTGTCCAAACAGGACATAACTACAGTGTGTGCAACTAAGGCCAGACCAGATACTGCTAGGAACAGGTTCAGTCAAGGCACTAGCCCCAGTTGTGCAAACACTCCCCTGGCCACTGCTGATACTGAGGCTCCATTCGGGAGCTCCGTTACTCACATCAGATACTGTTTCAGAACTGGAACAGCTTTCCTGCATTTAGATGGAAAGGCAGACTTCTACCACACTGCAGCACCTTAAGCCTTGTATTTCAGTTTCAATCAAACTGAAATGACTTATGGTCAGGAATGTTGATAGTTGTGATATAAAATATCTGAAGAATAAACTATCTAGAAGGCTAACATAAACTACTTTAGGGCTCCTTCTGACTTTACATTTGGGAAAACCTGGCCACGAGAACTGGCTCTCTGCCTTCTATTTGGCCGATTCCACCTGAAGTAGAAAGGCAGGACGCTGATGGCTCCCAGTGATGAAGCTGCTGCAAGTGCCTTGAAAAGCTTTACCCACTCCCTTTGACTGGACACTCTCCAGATGTGTAGTACTAGAGGTCCATATTCCCTAGCTAGTGCCAGGCTAGGGAAGGCTGGCTTAAAGGTACAAGCTGGGGAATGAAATGTGGGGTGCATATTTTGGGGTTCCTTGCTGAGAGGAGGAGGAACTAGCTGGTTGAGAATGTCCTAGGCAAAATTTAGGTACGAACTGGCCCAAGAGAAGGGGCTGTTCAACCTCTGTTTGTGCAAGTACCATAAAATTGTTTTGGTATGAACTGTACAACCAAGGGAGCTATATGTGAGGATATGAGCATGTGTTCTACAGCTCTCATTCTGTTTCTGCTCATGGGACCTTTGGCTGCATTTCTGTAATGTTGTTTTGACAGAAGCTTAAATAAACTGGTTCCACTTTTAATAATTTGCTATTCATACATTCTTTTGCTGTTTATAATTTTAGTACTATGAATAACTTGCGAAAACCTATGTTAGCTAAATATGGAGTATTTTGTGAAAATTGTTCTTAATTTATGAAAGCATTTTAATTTAATGGGGAATTCAGTTAGAATGTTTGTTATCTGGCTAATGTGGCTATAAATATTACAATTATGAAATGTGTTTAATAAATGTGGTATATTTATAAATTTAAACATTTTGGTAGCTACACATCACTTTGTTTTCTTTTTCTTCAGCATCATCAGATTTACTACTCAGCAGACCATGAAACTCTTTCCAGTTGCCACTTTGGAACCATTATGGAGCAGTGACATAGAAATAGACTGGTAATAATACATTTGCAACTCATTCCTTCCTTGCTTGGATAATGACAGATACCCCAGGTCCCGTGGTAGGAGTCCATACTGCAGTTCCTCCCAATACCATCACTGGCCAGGGAATGGTTTTATGGGACCTTCATTAAATCATGTAAAAGCTAATCAGAAAAGCACAATGATCTCTAGCATACCTAAATTAAACAAAACCAAGTTCCTAAAAAATAGACCAGGCAAACCAAGGATACCACCAATAAAAGGATCTGCCAAATCACCACTAATTTCACCTGTGACAGGGCTCACAGCATGGTGAAAAATAAAATCCTTGAATGAAAGAGTTCCAGATTCAGCTTTGAGCATCTCCAAAGAGATGTAGCAGGAAGGACCAGGAAAGATTTCCACCTGGAAAGCAGCTGCCAGTAGGAGGTGCTTGGGTTCAGCTAGAGAGCTCTCAAGACACTGGGTACATGACTGCTTCATATTTGTCATTCATTGGTGCACATAAGGATCACTGGATTATGTAATGGTATAGAGGGTTATCTTTCCCACTGGTATATACCAGTTCCTTTCTCTTTATTTTCAAGGCAACTGCTCACCAGGTATGGTTTGAGAAATGAAAACTGTAGGATAGAAATCTATCAGTAATTCAACAAAAAGATTTTCACCAGAGTGCTGAAAGATGGAGCACCTTCAGGTGACCAGATTAAATTCAGGCCAAAGACAGTAGCAAGGTTGGGACCAGTCATTTTGTTGAAAATGCTTTCCTGTGAGACCTGGAAAAGGAAAAGAAGGCAGATCACAACAAATGATACACAAAAAGCAGAGAGGGCCAAATTCAGATCAAAACTGAATTTCATGAATAATCTTATAATCTTAAAATAAAATGCACATAAATTAACCAAGACAGAAGTGATCAATGAGATAAAACAGCAGTGAGAGGCTGAGGAAAACACTCTGGCCATGAAAGCTTTCTGAAAAGGAAGGTATCCCAATGTCCATAAATGTCAGGAAGGAGGCAAACCACTGACAGCCAGCCCAAAAGTTATACCATTCATACAGTGAAGAAGCAGAGATGCAAAATTCCTGGAAAAGCCTTGGAGGCATGGGTGTTTTTCCAGAAAAAACAGTGATTTGAAGAAAAATTCTTATGCAAAACATCCTTTCTCATCAGACGGCAATATACTTTCCTTTAAGAGATTAAAATACATTGCGTATAGCTTAGCATCCAGAAGTATACACTACACTTATATTTATGAATGTTTTAAAATAAAACTTTGTTTAATTACTTAATAATGATCCTGAAGGGACACCCCCAGTGGGCAGAACCTCATTACTGTACCGACATAACCCAGTGCAAGGCTGAGCCTGCTCATTTGAGGGCAGCAAGCAGAATGGGAATGCAGCCCTGTATATGGGGATGGAGCTTGTATGTGCATCTGTTCTCTTCCTGGGCAGGCTGTAGGATTGGAGTGTCCTTTACACACTCAGCTCCCCCCTGCCTTGCTAAGAATACTGGGGAAGGCTTTGGGAAGCAAGGGATGCTCATTCAACACAGGAAGCCTGGAAAAGTCAGGATCAGGGTGGGAAAAATGGAGCTGGTGGCCCCAGAGCCCTTCTTGAGTGCATCCAGCTTTCCCAAAGCCCTGCTTTGATGAGAATGCTGGCAAGAGCAGTTCCTTGGGGTCCAACAAGCAACCCACCTTACTGAGCACCGGTGTAAGGGCAGGAGCTGAACAGCTCATAGCCTGTGCCAGATGGAAATCTTCTTCCACCCCCACACAGGAAGATTCAAACTACCTTGACCTTTCCAAAGGTAAAACACTCCCTAAGATGCTGAAGATTAAAAGGCAGGGATCAGCAAAAGCTGCAGATCTGAGCACCAAAATCAACTCAAGTCTGCACTTTACATAACAAGGGACATTCCAAAATAATTCTATGTTCTATTACCCAATTACAGGAGACATAACCAAGTACTTCTGCACACCTCATTAACGCCTGGAGTGTGTTCTGCTGTTAAGAAGTGTATTGAAATGGCATGTCGATTACTGGAACAAAAAGTCACTTAGATCTATAATGCTGAGGAGAGATAGTTGTAGCTAAAATAATAGCAAATGAGGCGAGGATTTTCATAATAGCACTTGGAGATTACACTAAGCAATGACAGAGGAAGGTATCTGGTGCATCTCATCATACTGTGTAAGCAGAGGTGGCTCTAATGTGAGGGAATGTGAGAGAAAACTTCAAGAGTTACAGTGACCAATTGTGCCAGAGTCCATCTAGCCCAAAATCCTGTTTCTAGCAGGGGGCTGATCAACTGATGGTACCGCTCTCCCCAAAGTACAGAACCAGTTTGAGTGCTGGAGCACACCTTACTGTAGTCACAAGGAAGTTGTCCAGAATTATAGCCCCTGTGTTCTCAGCCCCAGTTGCAACCTTTTCAGAGAGACTTGCTATGCAAGAGGCCACCATTAAATGGGGAAACTCCTTTGCAGCATACAGCTTGGGAGTGGATAATTCCCTACAGAATGCCATTCTTTGTGCTCTGGGGCTGAATTCCCCAATGAGTATTTTTCCATAGAAAGGAGAGCAGAAAATTAGTAAGTCCGGTGGAGACATGAGCATATGTTACACTGTACAACTAAAGTCTGCGGAATCTTTATATAAAAAAAGTGTCCCTGTTTAGTGAAAGGGGGTTTACAAGTTTATATTCAGAATTACTGCAATAACATGACATTTATGCCCAGGTTTTTAAAGATGCAACTTATAAATCAAGAGGCAGCTTTAAGAAGTTTTTAAGAGAGATGGACATATGCACCTTTTAAATACCTTACTAAATGGTTTGATTTTATTTGAATTTACATAATACTTTTGGTAATTAATATAGGGGCAGTTATACTGCAGTTATCCTTGAGGTCATTGGGCTGCTTTGACTTTTGGTATTAGTGGAGACAGCAGCATTTTGAAACTGCCATTTTTACCAATAAATAAATAAATAAAGTTACAATACAACTTCAGAATTAAAGAACAACCATCATGAGGCTGTAATTCCTACTCACCATATGGAGAAAGCATATCAGAAACTTCAGAACAGCATAATTTTGCTCAGGAAGCCCATGGACAATTTCTTTGCAGCTGATAACCCACAAGCTGCTATTCACACATGTAAGCACACAGAAGAGGAGTTGTCATCTTGTCTCTCAGGCCTTCATTTTTTTCCTGAATCATTAGCTGGTGAAGACCAAGAAAGGAGGACAGAATGCCTTTACAGTTCCAGTTAGCCCAATTGGAATTTCTTGAAAAGCCCAACCTTTTCACCTTCCCTATTTAGTGCAGGCAACACTGCACCACTGAACAGTCTGACATTCTTGTGCTGGCTTTCTAGTTAATACAGAACATACCACTTGGAGCCAAGCTTATCCCTTTGTCTGGAAGGCTTGGTACTCAGACCTCCTTTCTGAAGTTATACAGTCTACATTTTGGGGTATTTCAGAAAATGTTCTAGTTTCTGCACCGAAAACAAATACTAACAGTTGCTTGCTGTCCAGCAGATCTCTCTCTCATGACAGCCACACAACACGGCTTCCGCAAAAACAGGTCCTGCTAGACAAACCTTGTGGAATTCTATGACAAGGTTTCAAGATGGCTAGATGGAGGGGATACAGTGGATGTGGTGCGCCTGGATTTCAGCAAGGCCTTTGACAAAGTGCCCCATGATATCCTGTTGGAGAAACTGAGGAGTTTTGGGATACACCAAAGCACTGGCCGGTGGATTAGGGCATGGTTGACTGACCGAAAGCAGAGGGTGGGGAATCATCGGCATGACCACCAGTGACAAGCAGGCTCCCCCAGGGCTTTGTTCTGGGGCCAATCCTGTTTAACCAATGACATGGAAGAAGGGGTGAACAGTCTGCTGATCAAATTCACAGACGACACTAAAACTGGAGCAGTGGCCACAACTGAGGAGCAGGTACTCCAGATCCAAAAGGATCTGGACAGACTGTGGAAGTGGGCAGGAGACAACAGGATGGCGTTCAATGTGGATAAGTGCAAGGTCTTGCACTTGGGGCATAGGAATAGGTGTCATAAGTACAGGTTAGGTGACAAGGGGCTGGAGAGCAGCACTTGTGAAAGGGACCTCAGGGTGCTGGTTGACTGCAGGCTAAACATGAGTCAGCAGTGTGATGCGGTGGTCAAGAGGGCGAACACCACCCTTGGTTGCATAGCCAGAAGTGTGGCTTCTAGATCAAGAGGGGTATTACTACCACTCTGTACGACTCTGGTGTGCTGCAACTGGAGTATTGTGTTCAGTTTTGGGCCCCTCATTACAGAAAGGATATAGCCAGGTTAGAGTCAGTGCAGTGTAGGGCACAAGGTTGGTGGTCGGTTTGCAGGGGATGGGGTATATGGCGAGACTGAGGGTACTGGGTCTCTTCAGCCTGGAGAAGAGGAGACTCAGAGGGGATCTGTTGGCGACATACAGGTATGTGAGGGGATGTCACATGGAGATGGGTAGAGACCTGTTCTCCCCTACAGAGAAAGGCAGGATGCGCTCCAATGGAGCCAAGCTCAGGGAGCCAAGGTTCCATTTGGATGCCAGGAAGCACTTCCTGACAGTCAGGACCCCAAGGGTGTGGAATGGGCTTCCACTAGAGGTCGTTGAGGCCCCATTGGTGCGGGTGTTCAAAGATAGACTGGACATGCACATGGTGGACATGTCGTGAGCGGAGCCGGCTGGTGCCGGAGGTCAGACTTGATGGCCCGGGAGACCCCTTCTGACTCGCTCTGTTTCTATGTTTCTATAGTCAGTGCTGCTGAGGGAGCCCCTAACATCACAACTAGAGTGCTCCCATCATCTGTGTTCTGAAAAAGCCTAGTTCCTGCCAAGGACCTCTCAGACATCTATCCAAGGTAAGCATGGTAGTAAGTGTGTGCTGCTCAAGGTATATGGAAACACTTAACCCTGATCTTGCAGCACACTCAGAATGTACATAATGTCTGTCATGTGATCAGGAGACTTCTCTAGATCAATATTTTTAATTCCACTAGTAAACATATTCTAAATTCTATTCTACCAGGAGCAACATAATTTCTCTCAAGGTGTATTTGAGAGAGGCAAATACTAGGAGACACAAATCTGAACTCTTCCCTGGATCCTCTGGCACACAAAGAGAACCCGGAGAGATCAGCATCTCCCTTTGCGCCAAATGGTGGGGCTTCTCTGCATGATACCTTTAGCCTGCCATTTACCAAGGCTTCTGCTTCTAGATTCTTTGCAGAGTTAAAACCAATTCCTTTATATGTGTGTTTTTTTCCAGGATTTTTCTTTGTTTGACTTCCCTTATGGTTCATTATCCTACCACAAGATGGGGATGCAATACAGCAAAATGTTGAAAGTGTGAGCTCATACTGTGCCTTCCAGGTAGTACAAGACTTTGATTTTAACGAAGTCACATAAATAATTGCAAAACACAGAAGATGCCCTGGAGGATGTAAAGCACCCACAAACTATCCTGAATGAGGAATCATGACTGCATGACAAATGTCTCATGTAGAGAAGCCCCTGGAAACAATGAAATATGTTGCTGTGAGCTTCCAGATTAAAACATGAAGTGAATAAATTTCTTAAGACTTAAGTGAGTAACAGAGTCAGGATAAGCATAAACAATGCTTGGCTATCATGACAATTAAAGTATGTGGACCCCTACATACATGGCTCATGGGAGCTTTGATATTGCTAGTCAGCCTGCATTAAAATCTCAAAAATTCTATCTGAATTTAAGTCTCTAGCCCTCATGCTTGCAGAGTTACAGCATGTTTAGTTCTCCTGCATAAATCCATGGGTCTCAAGGCTTCATTTTACAGTCTTTTTATTGGATGGCAATTAGTAGAAATTATAAACAAGACAGAGCCATACAATTAAACAAAAATTATTCACTGGTGATTCCTAGGATTTGCTCATAGGTCTCAAAGGTCAATAAAGGCTGAGGGAGCTCCCTGAGTAAAGTCTTAAGGATGACAGCAGGGATGTGGATATCTCCATATGCATCAAAGTTAACTGATTTTCCTACAGTAAAAAAATATATATTGCTTAGTGAACAACACACAGGCTAAGATGTGCCACCTATTTAGACTTCCCCACTGCTTAGGGTGTAACCCTAATATCCTAGCAATGGGCAGAGAGGGCTCCAGCTGACCTTTCCCTACCTGCCTGGCTCAAATCCTCTTTTCAGCAGATACTTGCAATGGTTGTGATTGGACTTCTGCACATCTAGGAGGAGAATCCCATAAGGAATCTATTGATCCTTTCCTTCCTTAGATAGATAATAAAAATAATGCCAGTTCTCCCACCCTGCCACTCCTCAGAAATTAGGCAATACATCACAACCTTGGGAAAGAGTTGGCTCTTTGCCATTGCAATGTAAGCTGCACAGATATCAAATGCACAGCAGTGCACAATTCTAAAAAGTGCTACCACCATCAGCTGGATGTTTCTGAACATTTCATGTCTGACCTACAGGATGTAGTGCAAGCCTCTGGCACTTGTTTCATAGCAGGCATTGCATGCATGCTGGCTGCAATTAGACAATGATTAGAATGTGTGTATGGTTCCCATGCCAAAATGATTATTGCACCAGGTTCAAAGGGCTTTTTGGTGAAAGCTGTCCCAGGTGTTCTTGTATGGTTTGTGGATAGCACTATTAAAGGCATATTTATATGCTCAAAGAAATTCTATTCCATACCCAACACACAGAAAGAAATCTTAAGCATTCTAATATGTTTCCTGCTGTAGTAGCAATTGCATGTTACCCATCCAGCTGTAAGATATGTGCTGTGTAAAGGCTTTTGATAAAATAACTCCAGTACATTTCACAAATTATTTTTGTCATCAAACCCATGAAAAACAGCAGGCAAAGTGACAGGATGATGCCTCACTGTACAATTTTTAACTAACTGAAGTAACTGGAGAGCACAGGAGACAACATTGGTGCTTATGGAAAACCAGGCTGCCCAGCACTCAGACTTCATTATTCATTAGTTGTTGCAAATCAGTATAAAGCTCCTTTTATGACATTAGGGAATAACTCATTATTCAAAACATTTTAAATGCCTACTGCCATTTTTCAGGTTATTGCTGAAATCTTAAAGCTAGGATGGCACCCCTTAATTAGCTGAACAAGGAGATCAATCAGCTAAGGCAGGGATCCATGAACCAAGCAACACCTTCCAAGTGCTCCAAGGAACACTGGAGTTGTGTTTCTGCAGCAGCAGGCTCCTCCCCCATAGCCAGCCAGCTTAGAAACTTAGCAAGGACTTGCAAATGTGTCTCCACTGCAAAAAACAAACAAACTGCCTCATATTCAGACTACTTAGGTCTGTATCTGGGTCAGAATGATCTACTTCAACTGACAGTGACCCCAAAGTCTCTGGCAAAGGTCTTTGCCCAGTTTTCCTACTTGGGAAATAGAGATTCTAGGAAGTGAGCAGGGGAACATATAGGTGCAAATAAGGAGTCTTAGCAATAAGACTCCAAACTCCCACTAAAAATGTTTGTTTATTTATTTATTATTGTATTGATATGCTGCCCCTTAGCCCTGGGCAGTTTCTACATGAGGCTTTCAACTCATCAGCTTATCAAGACTTCTGCTTAGATATTTTGTGGGATTAACATCTGCCCCTTTATTCATTTATTCCTTCCCCACCCTTTAGTATGTTGCATTATACAACCAATAGGTGGCATCATGGTATACCAGAATTGCTAAAATACATTAGAGCGGTGATGGCAAACCTTTTAGAGACCGAAACTGCAACCCAAAACCCACTTATTTATTGCAAAGTGCCAACACTGCAATAAAACCTGAATACTGAGGTTTTGGTTTAGAAAAAACAACTCACAGCCAGTCCAAGCAAATATATATATATATATATATATATATATATATATATATATTCTTGGCAGTGCACTGACCGGCCATGCGAAAGCTCAGACAAGTCGTGGCTAATGAGTCGCAGCTCATTATGTCATTGCCTGGCACTGCTACTCCTTTCTGAGCATGCGCATGGCCTCTGTGTGTGCTGTTATCCAATGCTTGGCTGCTGGGGTGATGCTAGGGTGACTTGGCTCATGTGCCGACAGAGAGGGCTCTGTGTGCCTGCTGCGGCACATATGCCATAGGTTTGCCACCACTGCACTAGAGTTTTGTGCCACCATTGAGGGATATATCAGATTTTTCTTGTTAGGGAAAAAACAAAACAAGCAAACAAAAAACATTAAATGTTTGCAAAGCACTGGTGAGGCCCTGGTGGATGACAACTTCATGTAAAGAGTGTGGCACAATGGTTACAATATTGGACTGGGATCCAGGAGATCCAGGTACTAGTCCCCATGAAGCTCACTAGGTGACTTTGGGCCAGCCACTGACTCTCAGCTTAACCCTACCTCACAGGGTTGTTGTGAGAATAAAACGGGGAGGAGGGATAATGTAATCCCACTTGGATTACTGCAGGAAATAGTTGGGCTATAATAGAACAAATAAGTAAATACATGAATAATAAAGGAGTCGCAAACTACTGGAACAAGGAACCATAAGTGCACAATAAATGTCTTACACAGAAGGGCTCTAGAGTAGCTCTTCGGAGTCATGCCTAATGCTCAGCAAGGGTCAACATTAAGTGATCAGACTAAAACTTAAGATCCCAGAGGTTAGTTTAAAAGGCAGGTGTTGCATAAACCAATAAGTATTTAAATCCTGGAAAACACAGTTCAGGCTACAAACGCATTTGTGATACATCAATGTACTAGTGCTGACAATATACGCTCATCAACATTGATGTTATTTAAAAGGCATTCTTAATTTTTGGATCCACAAAATGGCAACTTACACTGGTTATAAAGTTTATGGATCTCTTTAATACTTTGCATGCTAGCTAAAACCCATCTTCTGCTAAATACTCTTTTTATTCAAATAGGCATAGGTCGTGGTCTAGAATTCACATGGTTTGGATACCTCCAGACTTAGTACCAGATCTGATAGAAGCTGAAATAGAGGCAAATGTCTGGGCAGATCATAACCCAGTATTTTTATCACTAAAAGGAACTGTAAGAACGCCCAGATGGATTCTAGACAAAGTGTTGTTAAAAGATAAAAAATTTACAGAAAAGATAAATAGAGAAATGCAAGTATTCTTTCAAATAAACAAACCAGAAGAAACTTCTTTACAGAATGTCTGGGATACAGCTAAAGCCTATGCCAGGGGAGTGATAACAACATACTCAGTGCAAATAAATAAAAAGAAAAAACAAGAGCGAGCAGTGATAGTAGAGGAGTTGATGAAATGGGAACAAGAGCTGCAGGAAGACCCATCAAAAGAAAGTCTTAAGTCTCAAATGAATATTTTAAAGCACACATTAAATATCTTGGACACAAATGAACTTACTAAACAAATGAAGTTGACCAAACAGAACTTCTTCGAAAATGCTAATAAACCAGGGAGATGGTTAGCATATAAAGTAAAGAAAGAAAAAGAGAAGAGATTGATTGTGAAACTGTAAGATGGAGAAGGACGATTACATGTACAAGGTGCACAAATTAAGAAAATAGCGGAAGACTTTTTCACAAAGTTATATCAGAAGGAGGAGATTTCAACTGAGAAAGTTAAAGAATACATTCAAAAGGGAGAATTACCAAAACTACCAGAAAAATATCAAAAGCTACTGAACCAAGAAGTAACAATCACGGAAGTAATAGAGGCAATTAAGTGACAAAAGAATGATAAAACTCCTGGCCCGGATGGACTGCCAGCCGAGTTTTATAAATCCTTTGAAGCAATTTTTGCTACATTCTTAAAAGATATATGCAATGAAGCATTGTTAAATGCTAAAATACCAACTACTTGGACTGAGGCAAATATCACAAAAATACCGAAAGAAGATATGGATGTAACACAGATCCAAAACTACAGACCTATATCATTACTAAATGTGGATTACAAAATTTTTGCCTCTATACTGGCAGAAAGACTAAAGAAGTTCCTAATAGACTTTATTCATCCAGACCAAAATGGCTTTTTGCCAAAAAGACAAATGAAGAATAACCTGAGAACTATCTTGGATATCTTAGAATATTATGAGATACATACCGAAAAACCAATGGCTTTACTGTTTATGGATGCTCAGAAAGCCTTTGATAATGTCAGTTGGCAATTTATGAAGCAGCAGATGATTCAAATGGAGTTTGGTGAAAAATTTATAAATGTTATATCAAGTATTTATCAAAAACAGTCGGCCAGGATTTTAATTAACGGAGAACTCTCAAACCCTGTAGAGATCCAAAAGGGCACAAGACAAGGATGTCCGCTGTCACCCCTGTTGTTTATTTTGATCTTAGAGGTACTGAATAGAAGTGTTAGGGATGACGAGGACATTAAGGCACTAGAATTAGGGATGAAAGTTATAAATTGCAAGCATTCACAGATGATTTGGTCTTCAGAATGGAGGAACCTTTTGTAACAATGCCTAAACTTTTTCAACGGATTGAAGAATATGGTGAGGTTACGGGAATGAAAATAAATAGAGAAAAAATGAAACTGTTAGTTAAAAACTTTACGTGAGACCAAAAAGAAAGACTCCAGGAACAAGTAGATTTGCAGATTGTTAAAAAGGTTAAATACTTGGGAATCTACCTTACAGCCAAATGTACTACTTCCTGGTGAGGTTTGTGCTCGAGAGCGACTTCTCCCTCTGTAAGGGTGCGGACCCGATTGTGTGGGTCCGCCCCCAGAGCCAGATGGATCCGGAAGGATTCCTGAAGGCCCTGGGGGAGTTTCCGGCTGACAAGACGCGTGCTCCTGTCGAGGCTCTGGTCGAACTGTGGAATGGGGAGATGACCAGGGCTGTAGACACGATCGCTCCTAAGCGCCCTCTCCCACCGGGCAGAGCCCGCTCTTCCCCTTGGTA
>NW_025336334.1:2215886-2286173 GCF_004798865.1 Varanus komodoensis | reverse complement strand
ACTGAACCGGTGCCTGGCCGAGGTAATGGGCTGGATGAGGGCCAATAAACTGAAGTTCAATCCAGACAAGACGGAGGTCCTGTTGGTTGGTGGTTCTGGCTTTGGAGAGGGTGAACTGAACCTTGTTCTGAATGGGGTTGCACTCCCTCTTAGGGACAAGGTTCGCAGCTTGGGAGTGCTCCTCAACCCAGTGCTTTCACTAGAAGCTCAGGTGACAGCAGTGGCGAGGAGCGCTTTCCTCCAGCTTCAGCTGATCCACCAGCTGCGCCCCTATCTGGAGTACGACTGCCTCGCGACAGTGACACATGCATTGGTGACTTTCCGTCTCGACTTCTGTAACGCGCTCTACGTGGGGCTACCCTTGAAGACGGTCCGGATACTTCAATTGGTTCAGAATAGAGCTGCCAGGCTGCTGACGGGGACTGGGCGTTGTGTTCACATGACTCCAGTTCTCCGTCAGCTTCAATGGCTTCCCATTGAAGTCCGGGCCCAATTCAAGGTGTTGGTGATGACCTATAAAGCCCTAAATGGCTTGGGTCCTGGTTACCTGAAGGAGTGCTTGCATCCATATATGCCCAGCTGCCCCTTGAGATCGGCGGGGGAGGCCCTTCTCCGGGAACCCTCCATGAAAGAAATTAGGAGGGTGGGTACTCAGAGGAGGGCTTTCTCTGCGGTGGCGCCTAAGTTATGGAACGCGCTCCCCAGAGAGGTCCGCCTGGCGCCGTCGTTATTTGTTTTTCAGCGCCAGGTGAAGACCTTTTTATTCAAGCAACATTTTAACTGTTAACATTATTGGTTTTATTTGGCCAGGACGGCTTATTTTATACTGTATTGTTGTATTTTTAATTTAATATTTATATTTTTAATTTATATTATAATTATTTTAACTTAATGATGTGAGCCGCCCCGAGGCTTCGGCGAATGGGGCAGCATAAAAATGTTTTAATAAATAAATAAATAAATAAATGAAAGAGGATAATTATGATAAATTATTGAAGGATATTAAAGGTGATTTGGAAAAATGGGCCAATTTACAATTATCTTTGATGGGAAGACTAGCACTTGCTAAAATGAATATATTACCTAAACTTTTGTTTTTGTTCCAAATGATTCCTGTAAAAATTGATAAAAAATTCTTTGATGACCTAAACTTTCAAATTTCGAGATTTATCTGGAGAAAAAAGAAACCAAGGATTAAATTAAAAATGCTTCAGGATGCTAAAAGGAATGGAGGTTTTGGTCTTCCCGATTGGATGTTGTATTATCAAGCGTCTGTTTTAACTTGGCTAAAAGAATGGATAACTTTGCAAAATAAGAGAATTTTGTATCTTGAAGGTCATGACTTGCAGATGGGTTGGCATGCTTATATGTGGTACAAGAAAGCTAAGTCACATGGGTCTTTTCTGAGTCATTTTATTAGAAGATCATTAATGTCAGTGTGGGAAAAACTAAAGTTAAAAGTGTAAAATAAACTACCAAGATGGCTTTCACCTATGGAAGCTTTTGTATATCCAAATGTATTGAACTTTGAAGGGATCATAAGATATGATGATATTTTGGATGACGGTGGCCTGAAACTGGATCAAGAAATACAAGAACAGGGACTTAATATTTCCTGGTGATATAAGGTGCAGATGCAATCGAGATATGCTAAAGATTGTAAAGCATGGGGGGTTTACAAAGACTTAACAGCGTTTGATCAAGTGATGCTTAAAACAGATGAGAAAATTATTAAAAGGTTATATGATTTTTTACTTGACAGGAAAATGGAAGGGGAACAGGTTAAGGAAACTATGATAACATGGGCACAAAACTTCGGATAGAATGTTGAACTAGAAAAGTGGCAAAAACTATGGGAAAATTTATATAAAATGTTCTATAGATGGTATTTGTCGCCAAGTTGATTAGCTAAGATGTTTCCAAATATGTCAAATAGATGTTGGAAATGTAAACATAAAGTGGGTACTTTTTATCATATGTGGTGGACTTGTGATAATGAGAAAAAGTATTGGATTAAAATACATAAATGGATAGAGGAAATACTACAAAAGCCCTTTGCGTTTAAACCTGAAGTTTTCTTGTTAGGCATCATACTGGAAGATTTTAACAGACAGGAAATGTATTTGATGCTACACCTAATCACAGCGATGAGGATTGCATTTGCTCAATATTGGAAAAGTGAGGAACTACCCACCGATGAATTGATTTTAAGAAAGAATTTGGACTGCGCAGAAATGGATAGACTGACTTTATCATTGAAGGAGAAAGAGGATACTGACTTCTATCAAACTTGGGATTTTTTTGATAATTGGCTCGAGAAACGGGACTTGGCATAAATTTATAGATGTTTTCAAGTTATTATAAACTGATTTGAATTTGACTATAGAATGTTAAAAAATATGTAGTAGGGAGTTGACCCAGTAAATCTGATGTATGTGATGTTTGATGTTTTTAGTATTAGCTTAAAACTTTAATAAAACTTAAAAAAAATACTTTGCATGCTAGCTGATTGCTGAAACAGCCCTCCTGCTTTCAGTCCTGTGAAATGAGGGGATGCATCAATGTAATTTCTCCTGAACTTCATTTTCACCAGGAGATGAGATTGGTTCATTTTTACCAACACCTCTTAGATGCTTTAGAGCATGGGTCCTCAAACTACGGCCCGTGGGCCAGATCTGGCCCACCATGCCCATTTATCCTGCCTGCCTCAGAGGTTTTGGACTCACTGCATGTGATGAGGCAGCAGCTTGCTCGCACGGAAATCATTTTGAATTTGCTCAGAGAAAACAATCTTTGCGCGAGCAAGCCGCTGCCTCACTGTGCGCGCCCCCCACCCCCTCACCGGCCCACACCCCATGCCGGCCCCGCCTTGCTGGCCCGCACCCACCACCAGCACCTTTCAACTGGCTCCCTGTTGAAAAAGTTTGAGGACCCCTACTTTAGAGCCTTGAAAATGGGGGACCCTTATAAAGGGGGAACAGTACCTGGCTCAGCATGCCCACAAACAGCAGTGTTGCATCTCTCCCTATTTCACAGTAGGCACCTCAGTTTACCCCCATTTTCTGTAGTTTTGCTTTGGGCAGATTTCCAAATAGATAATTGTTTGGTTGATGGAAATGCATGCAACTTTTAATACTGTTTCCTGATGAGAATCTTCTTGGGTAAATGTAGCATAATAAATATTTCCTTTCAACAGGCTTGCGGGAAGCAGTGGGGGGTTCAGGTATGCCTTAGTTTAGTGACCTGCAGCAAACATAATTGAAGACATTAATCCAAATTACAGACAGCAGCTGTGCTTTGTCTAGCACTGTAGGCTGAAACTCACATCTTTCTTACTCTAGCAATGCTGTAACACCCAACTTGGGTATCTAAGCTTTCTGCCAGTCTTGAGGACAGAACAGTTTTAAAGCACCACTTAGAAATATAACACTCGGTTTTAATATAAAAGACCATTTATTAGGCTGCTTGACACATGAGTTAGGCCAGCTGATTTTGGGAGGAAAAATACATATAAGCACCGAGTTTTTCATTGTTGGAGCCATTCTGGACTACTCAGCAGGGATGCAGATTTCAGAGATCCATATTCAACTTCCTAATCAGATGTATATTTACAAAGTAACCCTGGGAAACGCTTTATTCTGCCCAAATATTAGACACACTCCAGATTACTTCAGTGGAACTCAATTCCCAATACAGACATCTACAAAGACATCTGTAGGTGTATATATGGAAGAATAGCAGCATAATGCATACCACTCACAGAGCTAATAGAACACATTAAAAAAGGACATTTGGCAAGTACTTGCTCAGAATGCAATTTCAAATGCTTCCCCTCTGCCCCACCCTTTGCCACAAAGGCAAGGAGCAAGGCATGTGTGTGATATAGTCGTGAACAGAGCTCCTGACTTGTGCTGGGGAGAACAGGGTTTGAATCTCTCCTCAGACCACCAGGTTAAAAGTTGTCCTCCAATCAGACAGCGTTTCCCATGCTGGGATACTTTACAGAATTATTGTAAAAATAAAATGGGAGAATCCCACATTTAGTACCCTGAACATCTGTTATTAGCATTCAAGTTTAATTACATCACCTCTGAAACACATTCCAATTTTAATCTGTAGATG
This sequence comes from Varanus komodoensis, assembly GCF_004798865.1. Classification (NCBI taxonomy): domain Eukaryota; kingdom Metazoa; phylum Chordata; class Lepidosauria; order Squamata; family Varanidae; genus Varanus; species Varanus komodoensis. Next base: position 2,282,051 of record NW_025336334.1, on the reverse strand, counting down.
GGAATTCACTTTCCTCTTGCATTATACCTTCAGTAGCCAGTTTCAACATAATGGGAATAATCCAGAGAAACAAAAGCTTGTTTGGTACTGACTGGACATGTACTGATTTTCCTACATAGCTCTATGTCAGTGTAGGGAGAAACCCATGTTCACCTTCATAAATGAAAACGAGCACTTTTTCTCAGCTGCACTTGTAACACAGAGATAGGAACAATACTGTGAATGTCTAAAACAGTGAGTGATGGCATACACCAATGAATGGAAATAGTTGTTAAAATGCATTTTGGACTGCTAATATTGAGATAGGAATGTCAAGATCTGGACTGCTCTGGGGCTTTACTTAATGGTCAGAACCATAACACTGACTGCAGTATTTGCAGTATTGGTCCCAGGCTCTGCTGGTGCTCTCGGCCTCCCAGTGAGTTCCAGCTGAGAGCCCTGGGGGAAGAGCTATATAAGAGCAAGTTCTTCCCTCCAGAACCTGCCTCAGCACCCCCAGGTTTCCAGGTTTGCCGTAATAACTGGCATCCTGCTTTGCTCTTCCACCTCAGCAACACAGGTCTTTCTGCCAGCTGCAGTGTGATTCAGCTCCTGCACCTCACTGTCCATCCTGCCTTCTGTGCTGCCTCACCAATGCAGGTTTTTTTGCAAGCTGTGGTTTGGCTGATGCTATCTGCCGGATCCTTGCCATGTATCCTACCTCAAGTACCTGCCTTTCTCTTTCCTGACCTTGGCCTATTCTGTGATCATAACTTGGACCTGCTATTGACCTTGCTTTTGGATTCTGAACTCTCTCTTGCCTCAAGTTCTGTTGCCCTGGTCCTGCCACCTCTATCCCAGCTCCTGCCACTGCCACATTTAGGGCACTCATAACATGGTGAAGGAAAGTCTTGATAAACTCTTGAGGAGAGGGGAACTGTTTGACTGGCTGATTTTTTTTCCAAATTGAGCAAAAAGACAACAGGACCAAGGCAAAGCTGGCAGGTGACTGGTTAAAACCAGTGAGATACATTATGGTAAGGAAAAAGAAGCCAGGGTGGTGAAAAATGTAAAAAAGCAGCTGGGGAAACAAAGCAGTATTTCTTTCTTGACTCTACATGGAAAGCTAAAAAGAAGAAAAGCTCCTTCCTAAAGAATAATAGGGTTGGGTGCTGTAGCCCACTGGCAGTAAAGTGCCAAATACATCCCAAGTTCTGAGATAAGTCTCATGGCTTCAGCCTGAGGACCAGGAAAAGAGGAGTACAAATTTTACAGTGAATAACATGAAAGAGAATCCAATACCTGAGGAATAGCTCGTTAGTATTTTGCAATATAAACATGCAAAGCATATATTTGTTTCATAAAGAAATGGAGGTAGTGACAGATTTTATTTTCCTGGGCTCCAAGATCACCACAGATGGGGACTGCAGCCAAGAAATTAAAAGACTCTTGCTTCTGGGGAGGAAAGCTATGGCAAATCTAGACAGCATACTAAAAAGCAGAGACATCACCCTGCCAACAAAAGTGCGTACAGTCAAGGCCATGGTTTTCCCAGTTGCAATGTATGGCTGTGAAAACTGGACCATAAGGAAGGCTGAGTGCCGAAGAATTGAAGCCTTTGAATTGTGGTGCTGGAGGACTCCTGAAAGTACTTTGGACTGCAAGGCAATCAAACTGGTCAGTCCTAGAGGAGATCAACCCTGACTGCTCTTTAGAAGGCCAGATACTGAAGATGAAACTCAAATACTTTGGCCACCTAATGAGAAGGAAGGACTCCCTGGAGAAGAGCCTAATGCTGGGAACAATTGACGGCAAAAGAAGAAGGGGACGGCAGAAAATGAGGTGGCTAGATGGAGTCACTGAAGCAGTTGGTGTGAGCTTAAGTGGACTCCGGGGGATGGTGGAGAACAGGAAGGCCTGGAGGAATATTGTCCATGGGGCAGCGATGGGTCAGATACGACTTTGCGACTAACAACAACAACAATATTACACTGATAGAATACCCAAGGATTATAACTCTATGCTCTAAAGGTCAGGAATATAAATGTGAATATTTTACTAAATGAGCACTATAAAAGGTAAAGGTTTCCCCTTGATATTAAGTCCAGTCATGCCTGACTCTAGGGGGTGGTGCTCATCTCTGTTTCCTAGCCAAGGGAGCCAGCGTTTGTCTGCAGACAGTCTCCGTGGTCATGTGGCCAGCATGACTAAACACCAAAGTGCACAGAACACTGTTACCTGCCTGAAGTGGTACCTTTTATCTACTTGCATTTGCATGCTTTTGAACTGCAAGGTTGGCAGGAGCTGGGACAGACCAATGGGAACTCACCCCGTTGTGCAGATTCGAACTGGCAACCTTTCGATCAACCAGCCCAGCAGCACAGCGGTTTAAACCACTGCGCCACCTGCAGTCCCAAAAATGAGCACTATGCATTTCTATTTTTAAAGCAGAATTCCCCTTTGATTTTTACTGGAAATTCTGGTACAAAATCAATTGAACAATTTAGGCCAGGATGTGGAGAAATCATCACTTGCTCTTTCCTGATCTTAAGAGCAAAATATCACTAATACATAGCTTATGCATCACAGTGAAGAAAGATCTCAAGCAGGCAACTGTAAATATACAACCTTTACTAACACACACAGGAACTCGCTGTCCACACGTGTTGCCATCCTGATACTTCCAGAGCTGAGACCTGCCATTTGTGTACTGGACCCCTACCCCTCCTTGCATATAAAAGCTGCCAGATGAATCCATGTTGAGTGGGTAAGAGTGCTGGGATATTCCTGTTCAATGTCATGCCCACTGGCCTGTGCTGACCCTTGCAGTTTCATCTTGACACCCATGCTATTTAACCCATGCACAAAAACATGGGGGAGATTGGAGTTAGATACTCCTAGTATGCTGATAACATGCAACTATATCTCTCCTATTTAAGTCTAAGGAAGTTGTTCTGGTTCTAAATTGGTGTCTAACATTGGCAATAGCCTGGATGAAGAAAACAAATTGAAGCTTAAACCAGTCAAGACAGAGGTGTTTCTGGCTAGGCAAAAGGCTAATCAGGGAATAAAGATTATACCAGTGCCAGATGGAGTTAAATCCCCCTGAAGACTCTGGCTCAAAGTCTGATGGCTGATATTCCCAGAGCTGGCACTGAAGCTGAGTGCCCAGCGGTAGCTTGGGGTGCATTTACACAGCTGAGGCTACTGTGTCAACTGTTCCCATTCCTAAAGATGCCTAATCTGGCCATGGTTACACATGCCACAGTCCATCTTGTTTGCTCTACTGTAACTTGCTGTGTGCGTGGCAAGCTGAGAGCCAGTGTGGTGTCGTGGCCAACAGTGCGGAACTGGGACTCAGGTGCTCTGGGTTCTCATCCCCACTCAGCCATGGAGCCACCTGGGTGACTTTGAGCCAGACACAGTCTCTCAGCCCAAACTACCCCACAGGGTTGTTGTTGTGGGGATAAGACAGAGAGCAGGAGGAGAATGACGTAAGCTGCTTTGATAATAAGAAAAAGGTGGGATATAAATCTAATAAATAAATAAGCTGTTGGGCAACTTCAGCTGGTTTAGAATGATACAGCCAGGCTGCCGGCCAGGGCCAGTAAGCGCATGACTCCCTTCTTAAAACAGCCTCACTAGCTTCCAGTCTGCTTCTAGGCACAATTCAAAGTGCTGATTGTGAACTCCAAGGCTCTATACAGCTTGGGAGCAGGCTGTCTGAAAGGCTACTTTCTCCCATACTATTGCACCTGCCTAGGTCTCAAGGCTCTTGGGAGGCCCTGCCTTTGAAATTGCTGCCCTCAGAGGTGTCTGGTGACAAATCAAGGCGGGGGGGGGGGGGAATCCCCCATGCTATGCTAGGTTGGCCTCCTTTCTTCTACCTGTAGGCAAATGCATTTTTCTGGAAACTGGCCTTTGGTGTATATGTACATCTGTCAGGCTAGGTGCACATATTCTGTTGTTCTTGTGTTTTAAATTGTGTCCTCATTCTACTATTATTTTAATCAAGTTTTTAATCTATGATTGTAAGCCACTGGAATGCTATTTTCCTGGTGGAAAGACAAAGGCACAGATCAAACAAAAAAGTTGAATTACCTCTCCAACTCAATTGGACCATCTATGGTTCCAAACCCAGTTGTCTCTTTTTTGTACCTTGCCCTGTAATATGAGGAACCCCAACAGAGCCTTCCTTTGCTACTTTCTTCCTTCCTACAGCTCTCTCCACCTGTTTCCATTGTTGAAATTGTTGCTGCTATTTGAGTTCCCTTCCTACCTGATATCCACACTATTGCATCTGTAATCACATTTTAAAAGAGCTTAAATGTAACCATTTTGATCAATGCTGTTTTGTTCTTCACCCCCTTTGATTTGCCACATCACCTCCTGTTTTCAGTTTCCTCGTGTCTCATATGCACTGAAACTGGAGGGAATTAGAAGTTACATGATGCCACTGTAGTGTCTACTTCTATTACCATATTTTACAGAGAAGAAGTGGTTAAGAGCATGGGACTGGGACTCAGGCGATCTGGGTTCTAGTCCCCACCCGACCATGGAGCCAACTGGGTGACTTTGGGCCAGTCACAGACTCTCAGCCCAAACTACCTTACAGGGTGGTTGTTGTGGGGATAAGATGGAGGAGGAGAAGGATGTGAGCTGCCTTGAGCCCTTTGTAGGAAAAAGGCAGGATATAAATCGAAAAAAAAAAAATTGGCACAAGGTTGTCATTTTCAGTGACAGCACCATGTTCTTTGTGGTATTGAGGTCCCTTTATAGATTATAAGTCTATGGGGCAGTATTAGCATTTACTTAATTTTTTTATACACACTCTTAGTTGCTGTACATACCTGAAGGGAGGAAAAAGCAACCACCTCTCACCTTATCCCTCTTGGCAATACAAATGTTCAGAATTATCCATGGTCAAGGTTTGCATAGAATTGTACCTTCTTAGAATCTCAAGGCCATCAAATTTGGGCCATACAAAGCCAACGTAAGTAGAATTGTAACCTAATTTCTCTTTGACATGCCAATTTTGCACAGGTAATCCAGAGCTGAACCAAGGCATTTGCTGTCTAAAGCAGAGTAGCAAATCTCCTCATTCTATGTCAAGGTGCAGGCTATCCTGGACATTTGATATCAGCCACGTTCACTTTCAAGGCACTTCAAAGTCAGTTGTCTGAAAGGGCTTTCTCATTCTGCCTTGGGCTCCCTGTGCCAGGATAATGCTTTAAAACTGGGGATATCCAGGTGCTTTCTGGGGTGAAAGTGTATTCCAGGTGGCTCAATATGTTTGCATTAGCTGTCAGAAAGCCTGACACCAAACAAGCTGTTGATAGTCACATTGCACAACTTAGGCCTGCAACACTCATTCCACTTCAACCATTTTAGGGTCTCTTGCCTGTTTTTGTTAGTTTGAGTGACAATGCATGTACTGAACCAGGGGTGATGTTTTTGACATTAGGAAACTACTTACCTGGTGATTAAAGGCAGATGCCCTTTCAGTTAGGTACCCGAGAACCTTGGTTTTTTCACTGTTCCAAAATGTGAGCATTGAAATGTGTGTATGTGCACATACAGTCCTGCAATTTTTCACACCAAAAGTAATTTCACACCATAATCCTTTCATCTATAAACAAAGTCCATTCTTACCTTTTTCTTTCAAATAAGCTACAGTATGCTTCATTACTGGTGGGATTAATTCACCATTGTTTTTAGCTTTGAGGCTGTTTGAGAAAAGAACAGATTTAAATAAGAATTAGAACATAACAGTTTTCTTTCAGAGACAGTTTATACATTAATCAGTTGATTACTGCAGCTGTGTGAATTATGAGAATAAGCCATCATAGATCAAGTACTATAACCAGACATTTTAATGCACCTCCAAGTACCATGCTTTTCAGTGTTCATATATTCAGCTGTGGGTCAACAAGCCAGTTATAAGCAAATACTGTGTAAGCCTATTCATGATGATGTACTAGATCCTATCCTTAATATCCACAATTCTGCTTCCTCCTAGCATCCATGGATAAATTCAGTGACTTTGGGCCAGTCACAGACTCTCAGCTGAACCTATCTCACAGGGCCTTTGTTGTGAAGATTTTATTTATTTATTTATTTAAAACTTTTATATGCTGTCCTTTATGTATGACATCTCAGGACGGCTTACAATATTAAAATCAGAAAGCAATAAAACAATCAATAGCAATATTGATTTGATACCAACGACCATGGTATCCTTCTGGATAGGCTGGCTGATTTGGGAGTAGGAGGCACTGCATGGGAGTGGTTCCACTCCTATCTGGTCAGCCGATTCCAGAAGGTGGTGCTGGGGGACTATAGCTCTGCACCATGGCAGCTTTGCCATGGAGTTCCACAGGGCTCTATTTTGTCCTCCATGCTATTTAACATCTACATGAAATGGCTGGAAGAGGTCATCAGGAGGTTTGGGCTGTGGAGTTATCAGTATGCTGATGACACCCAGCTCTACCTCTCATTTACATCTGTTCCAGGTGAGGTGGTGGCTGTACTGAACCGGTGCCTGGCCAAGGTAATGGGCTGGATGAGGGCCAATAAATGAGCCTCAATCCAGATGAGACGCAAGTCCTGTTGGCGGGCGGTGCAGGTCTCCAGGTAGGTGATTTTGACCCAGTTCTGGACAGGGTAGCACTCCCTCTAAAGGACAGGGTCCATAGCTTGGGAGTGCTCCTTGCCCCAGAGCTGTCACTGGAGCTCCAGGTGGTGGCAGTGGCAAGGAGTGCTTTCCTACAACTTTGACTGATCCATCAGCTGCGTCCTTACCTGAATGAGCACTCTCTAGCAACAGTGATACATGCTCTGGTAACTTCCCACTTGGATTACTGCAATGCGCTCTATGTGAGGCTGCCCTTGAAAACGGTCCAGATACTGCAACTGGTACAAAATAGAGCTGCCAGGCTGCTGACGGGGACTGGCTGTTACTCTCACATAATGCCGGTCCTCTACCAGCTCCACTGGCTTCCAGTTGAAGTTTGGGCCCAATTTAAGGAGCTGGTTTTGACCTATAAAGCCCTAAACGGCTTGGGACCAGGATACCTGAAGGAACGTCTCCTTCCTTATATGCCCTCACAGCCCTTAAGATCTATGGGAGAAGCCCTACTCCTGGAACCCTCTCTAAGAGAGGTAAAAAGGACATCTAATCAGAGTCGGGCCTTCTCTGCTGTGGCGCCCAGACTCTGGAAAGTACTCTGAAAGGTCAAAACCAGCACCTTGAATTGGGCCTGGACTTTAAATGGAAGCCAGTGGAGCTGGTAGGGGACCAGCGTTATGTGAAAATAATGACCATCAGCAGCCTGGCAGCTTTATTCTTTACCAGCTGAAGTATCCAGAACATTTTCAAGGGCAGCCCCACGTAGAGCACGTTACAATAATCCAACCAGGAGGTTACCAGAGCATGTATCACTGTTGTTAGGCAGTGCTTGTCCAGGTAAGGACACTGCTGATGGAATAGCCAAAGCTGTAGGAAAGCATTCCTTGCCACTGCTGCTACCTGGGTTTCCAGTGACAGCTCCGGATGAAGGAGTACTCCCAAGGTGTGCACCCTGTCCTTTAGAGGGAGTGCTATCCCTCTAAAGATAAGATGGAGAGAAGAATTATGTAAGCCACCTTGAGTTCCTTTGAAGGAAAAAAGGTGGTATATAAATATAATAAATAATCTTCAATAATATATGCAGCTTTGGGTCCATAACCCTTGTGCAAATGTATCCCCATCATCCTTCTGATAAGGAATTGAATAGTAGCCCTTACATGTTTAAAAGCATAAAATCAACGCTGCGTAGAGTCAGCCCTAAGCACCTCCAGCCCACCAAGTATGGATTTCTGTGGGTGACCCAAGCCCTGAATGAATTTGTTGCCTGGCTCATTCAGTTTGGCATCAAAGGTTTCCTGTATTCCAGGAGACACTGTGGTTCCTTTTACATTTATGAAAGGTTCCTCAATGTGAAGTTTAGTAATAATGGACAAACTGCTTGTTTTCTGCCAATGAGCTTTCTTTATAATATGCAGCCACAACAGAGCATAGTGTCTGTTCAAGGTTGCACACTCAGACTGGTTCAAAAGGACTGGCAATGGTCGTCGTGAAATGAATAGGTGGCTACAAGTGCTATGGCAGATGCAGAGGGGTTCCTCAACGCAAATGTACATGAGGAAAATTAGGGAACTCCCAAGAATATAAAATTAGGAAGACACTACATTATAAATACAACTCACTCTTTCTGCAGCTACCCAATGAAACCCCCAATTTAAACTAATCAAATTGCATGTTTAATAGGTCTTGGGTTGTTGGTAGTAGGTAATCAGTAGGGAGACAGTAAATGACAAACATCATTTGCTGTTCTCAAACAAGTCAAGGACCAGAAATGAGACATGTGCTAGCTGCTTTAGTTGGATTTTGTTCCTTTACTTTGGCAGTCCACAGCAGGGTTCCTATTAACAACTATGGCAATGGCAATATATTTGACTTGGCCTGGATCATTAGGGAAGGCTGTTATGCTTAGCATCAGAAAAAGGAAGAGTTTGTGTTGAACACTTTGCAAGAGTTTTTGATCAAAGGATGCTCAAGCTGATGTACTTTTTATCATGCTGGTTTTATCTTTTATCACTTGGCTCCTTTAAAACCACAGTGAATGTACAGTTAAAAGGGAAATGTATCATTTATTCTTCTCAAATGACAAGTTATGCTTTAAACATTTTAGTCCTCTGAGCAAGACTTATAAAATAAGATCTCATTAATTTAAGTTTGAATTTGTACTTTCAAAGTTTAAGAAGTATTGTAAAGTTGGTTGCTATTTGCTAACATTTTACAAGCTTTTTATAGTATTTGTCCAAAGGAAAAATATGGGTATCATAGTTTTGGGAGGGGTCTCATGGATGTATGATCACACTCAAACACCATAAGGTTCAAGCAGACTTTTCATTCTTTCAGTATAGCACAATGTCTTACAGGCATCCTGCTCTGTTCTTCATTCACTTTGCCACTGCTGGCATGGTTATGGCAGTACCACAATGAAACTATTGGCAAACTGAGATGAGCAACAGTGGTATAAGACAAAGAGGGTCTGGGCATAATACAGGTTGGCCATGCACTAACTGCAATGATAACACGAAGACATCCATGCAAAGGCTGGTTACCTTAGGATCCCTGTACACTTTGTTAAGCCAACAAGCACACAGTTATTCTAATGGTACTTGTTCCCATCAACTTAAGATATGATGAACAGCATCTCACTCTTATCAGAACCTGACTGGCTCCAGCGCCCATTAAGAGCTGGAGGTACTTTGTTGTGCTTTTATAATTACCATAGGTAAGATCAGTGGACCACTTGGCAGTCAAATGAAAAGTGTGAAATGGCTTCATAAGGTTATTTCACAGGCTCTGATGTTTGGAACATGGGACTAATGATAGTGGAATTTCCATAATAGATGGATGATAAAAGTCCATCCTCAGATAATTTTTTCCATATCGATTTTTGTGCTGAGGAACCCCTGAACATCTGCCATAGGAGTTGTAAGCCCCCCAAATAGACTGGAACAATCTGAGATGGATTTGTTACTAGGCCCTTTGATGACTTCATGGCATGGGATGTGGTATCAAAGCCAAAGGGCCTCATTACCCATAATCTGGATCCATTAACTAGAGTATGTATGCAGTCCAGGAAATTAGTGCAATTATTCCAGAGTAGTCTGGTTTAGAGTCCATTTGGTTTTGTTCTCAAATGAACAATAGTATGTACTAATATAAAAATAGCATTGAATTTGCCTCTCACATAAACATATTCAACATTTCTCAAGTGTGTAGAGTGTAATCATTGCACAATCATTAAGCCTCATCAATGTCCCACATGAAAGAAAGGCAAAATAATTTTTTGGCAAGTGGAAGAAATGTCAGTGTAAAATATTTGCCTGTGACCTCATGAAAATCAGCAGCTGGTACAAAAACAAACTTCTTCATTACACATTTTCCAAATTAATTATTTTATCCATGTATAACATGCACCCTTTCCTTGAAGTCTCACAAGTAGCCGTAATTCTGACTCTAAGAAATATCTCCATCAGAAGTAGGCAACCTGATGCCGTGGATAAATTATGGAACTACAACTTCAGCCCCCATGACTAATGGTCTGTTGTGAGGTTGTAAATGACCCACACTTATGCAGGCAATAAAACTAAAGTCTTTTATTGCTACTTATCTACAAGATTTACGATGCTATGAATAAGCTCCTCTGCAATGACCTTTGCAAGTTAGTTGCTATCTTTTTAGTGATGTCTCTCAGGGAACCCACATGGGATTAGCTTTCTCTGTCCCACCTTTCCCCCCTAAGGCAGGACAAAGCCTCCTTTTGTTCCAATCGGGGTAAGCTACGTCTAAGAGATGCGCAAGTCAAATCTATCCTGCCTCTTGCACCTCCTGTATCTTGTTCAGGAGACTCAGTGTCAGGAGGAAGGGGGGCATCCCGCCCATGCTCTTCAGGGGCAGAACATGTAGTGTTCGGGGCCCTTGTGGTCAGGCTGAGGTGTGGCTGTTTGCCCAAGGGGTAAAGGGTCAGAATGAGGGATGGCTACCTGTTCAGCTACTCCCAAGCCAGGTTGTGGAAGGGTCGCTTGGTCACAGGGCCTCAATTATAAGTCCTCCTGTTCTGATGGCTGATTCTGTCTTTCGGCGTTTGACTCTTCCTCGTGAGGTGCTGCCTCTGTAGAGGCATCAGGCACGACATAGTCAGAGATGATGGCAATTGTAGTTTAAGTGTCTGGAAGTCTATCCCAGATGCCTATCCCTGACCTAAGTAGATGTTTTCAGTTCACTTTGTCAAGATAAATGATATGAGTACCAGAGGAGTTTCCAGTGTTGTTAGGGAGACAGAAAAGAGACAAGAGACATGAGAATTGCTTGCTGTAACCTGTAGATCTTCAAGTGGTAATCTGTGCAGTTACACAGATGGGCTCTGTCTGCACAGAGTCAAGATCAGAACCTTCTAGAGCTGAGACTTTTTAGAAAAGAAGCCCTCCCACCCACATCTAGAGATAATACTCCCATAGCATTTCCCCTCAGTTTTTCTTTTCTTTTTTTTGAATAAGTTTTATTCTTAATATATACCTAACAAAACAAAAACAAAAAAAACTAAAAAGCATCAGTCATCGATAACATCAGACCTACTGGGTCAGCACCCAACATTTTTTCTTTTTATGTGAAAATATAAACATATTTCTCCTTCATGGATCACTGCCTTCTCATGGCGAAGGGGCTTGCGTAGCTCAGTGAAGCTATGAGCTATGCTGTGAAGGGCCACTCAAGATGGACAGGTCATAGCAGAGAGCTCTGACAAAACGTGATCCACTGGAGAAGGAAATAGCAACCTACTCCAGTATCCTTGCCATGAAAACCCCATGGGCAGTACCAAAAGACAAAAAGATATGACGCCGGAAGATGAGCCCCTCAGGTCAGAAGGTGTCCAGTATGCTACTGGGGAAGAGCGGAGGGCTAGTACTAGTAGCTCCAGAAAGAATGAGGCGACTGGGTCAAAGCCAAAAGGACATTCAGTTGCAGATGTGTCTGGTGGTGAAAGGAAAGTCCGATGCTGCAAAGATCTATACTCCATAGGAACCTGGAACGTAAGATCCATGAATCAAGGCAAGCTGGATGTGGTCAAACAAGAGATGACAAGACTGAACATCGACACCTTAGGAATCAGTGAACTAAAATGGACAGGAATGGGGGAATTTAATTCAGATGACCATCAGGTATACTACTGCAGGCAAGAATCCCTCAGAAGAAATGGAGTAGCCTTCATAGTCAATAAAAGAGTAGGAAAAGCAGCACTGGGATACCATCTCCAAAATGACAGAATTATCTCAGTTCAAATCCAAGGTAAACCATTCAGCATCAAAATAGTCCAAGTCTATGCCCCAATCACTGGTGCTGAAAGGCTGAAGTTGACCAGTTCTATGAAGGCCTACAACTCCTTCTAGAATTAACACCAAAAAATGATGCCCTTATTATCATGGGGGATTGGAATGCTAAAGTAGGAAGCCAAAAGATAAAAGGAATAACAGGCAAGTTTGGCCTTGGAATACAAAATGAAGCAGGGCACAGGCTGGTAGAATTTTGTCAAGAGAATACAATGGTCATAGCAAACACTCTTTTCCAACAACCCAAGAGATGACTCTACACATGGACACCACCAGACAGTCAACACAGAAATCCGATTGACTATGTGCTCTGCAGCCAAAGATGGAGAAGCTCTATACAGTCAGTAAAAACTAGACTAGGAGCTGACTGTGGCTCAGATCATGAGCTTCTTGTTGCAAAATGTAGGCTTCAATTGAAGAAAGTAGGGAAAAGCACTAGGCCACTCAGGTAGGACCTGAATCATATCACTGCTGAATATACAGTAGAGGCGACAAATAGATTTAAGGAATTAGATCTGATAGACAGAGTGCATGAAGAACTATGGATGGATGTTCGCAACATTGTACAAGAGGTAGCGACTAAAACCATCCCAAAGAAAAAGAAATGCAAGAAAGCAAAATGGCTGTCTGAGGAAGCTTTACAAATAGCTGAGGAAGGAAGGGAAGCGAAAGGCAAGGGAGAAAGAGAAAGATACACCCAATTGAATGCAGAATTCCAGAGAAACATAGAAACAGAGCGAGTCAGAAGGGGCCTCCCAGGCCATCTAGTCTGACCTCCAGCACTAGCCACCTCCGCTCACGACATGCCCACCATGTGGACGTCCAGCCTATCCTTGAACACCCGCACCGATGGGGCCTCAACGACCTCTCGTGGAGGCCCATTCCACACCCTCAGGGTCCTGACTGTCAGGAAGTGCTTCCTGGCATCCAAATGGAACCTTGGCTCCCTGAGATTTGCTCCGTTGGAGCGTGTCCTGCCTTTCTCTGCAGGGGAGAACAGGTCTCTAACCATCTCCGTGTGACATCCCCTCATACACCTGTATGTCGCCAACATATCCCCTCTGAGTCTCCTCTTCTCCAGGCTGAAGAGATCCAGTTCCCTCAGTCTCGCCTCATACGACCAGCCTTGTGGCCCTACGCTGCACTGACTCCAAGCTGGCTATATCCTTTCTGTAATGAGGGGCCCAAAACTGAACACAATACTCCAGTTGCAGGTGCACAGGGTCATGTAGAGTGGTAGTAATACCTCTCTTGATCTAGAAGCCACACTTCTGGCTATGCGACCAAGGGTGGGGTCCACCCTCTTGACCATCGCATCACACTGCTGACTCATGTTTAGCCTGCAGTCAACCAGTACCCTGAGGTCCCTTTCACAAGTGCTGCTCTCCAGCCACTTGTCACCTAACCTGTACTTATGACACCTATTCCTATGCCCCAAGTGGAAGACCTTGCACTTATCCACATTGAACGCCATCCTGTTGTCTCCTGCCCACTTCCATAGTCTGTCCAGACCCTTCTGGATCTGGAGTACGTGGTCCTCAGTTGTGGCCACTACTCCAGTTTTAGTGTCGTCTGCAAATTTGATCAGCAGACTGTTCACCCCTTCTTCCATGTCGTTAATGAAAAGATTAAACAGGATCAGCCCCAGGACAGAGCCCCGGAGGACCCTGCTTGTCACTGGCTGCCATCCTGATGATTCCCTGCTAATGGTTACCTTCTGCTTTCGGTGAGTCAACCATGCTATAATCCACCAGACAGTGCTTTGGTGTATCCCAAAACTCCTCAATTTCTCCACCAGGATATCATGGGGCACTTTGTCAACGGCCTTGCTGAAATCCAGGCATACCACATCCACTGCATCCCCTCCATCTAGCCATCTCAAAACCTTGTCAAAGAATTCCACAAGGTTTGTCTGGCAGAACCTGTTTTTGCGGAAGCCATGTTGTGTGGCTGTCAGCCTCCCTTCCCTATCTAGCATCACTAGATCTTCCACTATTATGAGCCTTTCCAATGTTTTTCCTACAGTGGACATAAGGCTAACTGGTCTATAATTCCCCATGTCCCTTCTACTACCCTTTTAGAGAATTGGGACCACTGATGCCACCCTCCAGTCCTCTGAAACTTCACCCGTTCTCCACGAGGCCTCAAAAATGATGGACACGGCTGTGAGAGAACCCCTGCCAACTCTCTAACTACTCTCGGGTGTAACCCTTCTGGGCCTTTGTAATGTCCAATGCCCTGAGGAGCCCCTCGACTTCAAGGGGGGTGACTCTAATCTGTGCCCCTAAGCCCCCAGTCTCATCTAATCTCCTATGCGGATATCCCCCGTCCTGCTTTGGGGAGAACACAGAGGCAAAATAGCCATTTAGCATCTGTGCCTGTTCCCTCATATCAGTCACTGGATCTCCTTCCTCCTTATTTAGTGGTCCCACCACTTGTCTCCCCTTCCTCTTCCTATTTACATGCTGAGAGAAGCCCTTTTTGTTGCTCTTGATATTCTTGGCAAGTCTCAGCTCGTAATCAGCCTTAGCCTTACGAAGAATCCTTCTGCAACGGGCCTCCTCCTCCTGGTATACCCTTTTGTCTATTTCCCCCAATACCCATTTCCTATGGAGATTCCTCTTTCATCTAATCCCAATAACCACCTCCTTTCACATCCATGGCGGCACTCTCCTCCGCCTCCCCACCTTACCTACTAGAGGTATCATCAAGGCTTGCGCCTCCAAAACCTCCCTTTTGAGTGCTATCCACCCCTCCTCAACTCGCTTACCTTCCAGCAACCTATCCCAGGAGACTTTCCCCAGTCTGGCCTTCAGTTGGCCAAAGTTGGCCCTCTTGAAGTCCCAGCTTCTAGTGTTCGACCTGCTGCACATCCCCAGTCTCCTGATCTCAAAGCAAAGGATGGAGCGATGACTCGCATCCAGAGCTCCCCTAATATTCATATATCTTCTAGAACAGCTAGAAGAGATAAGAATGCCTTCTTAAATGAATAGTGCAAAGAAATAGAAGAAAACAATAGAATAGGGAGGACCAGAGATCTCTTCAAGAAAATTGGAGATATGAAGGGAACATTTCTTGGAAAGATGGGCATGATAAAGGACCAAAATGGCAGGGACCTAACAGAGGCGGAAGAGATTAAGAAGAGGTGACAAGATTGCACAGAAGAACTATACAAGAAAGAGCTTAATGTCCCTGATAACCACGATGGGGTGGTCACTGACCTCGAGCTAGGCATGCTGGAATGTGAAGTCAAATGGGCCTTAGAAAGTCTGAGCAACAACAAAGCTAGTGGAGGTGACAGTAGTCCAGCTGAGCTATTCAAAATCTTAAAAGATGATGCAGTAAAAGTGCTACACTCAATATGCCAGCAAATTTGGAAAACTCAACAGTGGCCAGAGGATTGGAAAACATCAGTTTACATTCTGATCCCAAAGAAGGGCAATCCCAAATAATGTTCAAACTATTGCACCATTGCACTCATTTCACATGCTAGCAAAGTGATGCTCAAGATCCTACAAGCTAGGCTCCAGCAGTATGTGGACCGAGAACTACCAGAAGTACAGGCAGGATTTCGAAGAGGCAGAGGAACTAGAGATCAAATTGTCAACATACGCTGGATCATGGAGAAAGCTAGGGAGTTCCAGAAAAACATCTACTTCTGCTTCATTGACTATGCTAAAGCCTTTGATTGTGTGGATCACAACAAATTGTGCAAAGTTCTTAAAGAGATGGGAGTACTAGACCATCTTATTTGTCTCTTGAGAAACCTATATGCAGGTCAAGAAGCAACAGTGAGAACTGGGCACGGAACCACTGCTTGGTTCAAAATTGAGAAAGGAGTTTGGCAAGGCTGTATACTGTTACCCTGCCTTTTTAACTTATATGCAGAGCACATCATGCGAAAGGCAGGGCTGGATGAATCACCAGTTGGAATTAAGATTGCTGGGAGAAATATCAACAACCTCAGATATGCAGATGATACCACTCTCATGGCAGAAAGTGAAGAGGAACTAAAGAGCCTCTTGATGCAGGTGAAGGAAGAGAGTACAAAATTTGGCTTTAAACTCAACATAAAGAAAACTAAGATCATGGCATCCGGTCCTCTCACTTCCTGGCAAATTGGGGAACAAATGGGGAACAGATGGGGAACAAATGGAGGTAGTGACAGAGTTTATTTTCCTGGGCTCCAAGATCACCGCAGATAGGGACTGGAGCCAAGAAATTAAAAGACGCTTGCTCCTTGGGAGGAAAGCTATGGCAAATCTAGACAGCATACTAAAAAGCAGAGACATCACCCTGCCAACAAGAGTATGTATAGTCAAGGCTATGGTTTTCCCAGTTGCAATGTATGGCTGTGAAAACTGGACCATAAGGAAGACTGAGCACCAAAGGACTGAGGCACTTGAATTGTGGTGCTGGAGGAGACTCCTGCGAGTCCCTTGGACTGCAAGGTGATCAAACTGGTCAGTCCTAAAAGAGATCAACCCTGACTGCTCTTTAGAAGGCCAGATACTGAAGATGAAACTCAAATACTTTGGCCACCTAATGAAAAGGAAAGACTCCCTGGAGAAGAGCTTAATTTTGGGAACAATAGATGGCAAAAGAAGAAGGGAACGGCAGAGGATGAGGTGGCTAGATGGAGTCACTGAAGCAGTTGGTGTGAGCTTAAGTGGACTCCGGGGGATGGTGGAGGACAGGAAGGCCTGGAGGAACGTTGTCCATGGGGTTGCGATGGGTTGGACATGACTTAGCGACTAACAACAACATAAACATATTTAAATCTATGCATAGTCCCGTTTCTCTAGACAATGATAAAAAGAGTCCCAAGTTTGATAGAAGTCTGTATCTTCTTTCTCCTTTAGAAACGAAGTCAATCTGTCCATTGCTGCACAATCCAAGATCTTTTTTAGAATCAGTTCATCCGTAGGTGGCTCTTCACTCTTCCAGTGTTGGGCAAATGCAATCCTTGCTGCAGTGGTTATATGTGGAGTCAAATACATTGCTTATTTAGTAAGATCATCAGGTACAATGCCTAATAAAAAAACTTCAGGTTTAAATGTTAGAGGTTTTTGTAACATCTCCTCAAGCCATTTGTGCATTTTAATCCATTATTTTTTTGCCTTATCACATGTTCACCACATATGATAAAAAGTACCCGATTTGTGTTTACATTTCCAACATCTTAGCTAACCCGTTTGGCGACAGATGCCATCTATAAAACATTTTATGCAGGTTGTCTTTATATGAAGTTGCTAATGTTACCTTAATACTTCTTTCCCACAGCTTTTGCCATTTCTCTAACTCAATATTATATCCAAAGATTTTTGCCCACATTATCATAGTTTCCTTAACCTGTTCATCTTCCATTCTCCTATCTAGTAGGAAGTTATACAATCTTTTAATCATTTTCTCATCTGATTTAAGAATCATGTGATCAAATGCTGTTGACTCCTTATAAAATCCCCACATACTACAGTCTTAAGCATATCTCTATTGCATTTGAACCTTGTGCCACCAAGAAATATTAATTCCTTGTTCTTGTATTTTTTGATTCAATGTTAATCCTCCATCATTATACAAAATATCATCATATCTCACGATCATATCAAAATTCAATGCATTTGGATATACAAGAGCTTCCATAGGCGAAAGCCACCTTGGTAATTTAGTATACAGTTTTATCTTCAACTTTTCCCACACCGACATTGTTTTCCTAATATAATGATTTAAGAAACAACCATGTACCTTACACTTTTCTTACCACATATAAGCGTGCCAACCCATTTGCAAATCATGCCCTTCAAGATACAAGATTCTCTTATTTCTTAAAGTTATCCATTCTTTTAGCCACATTAAAACAGAAGCTTGATAATACAACATCCAATCAGGAAGACCAAAACCCCCATTTTCTTTAGCCTCCTGAAGCATTTTTAATTTAATCCCTGGTTTCTTCTTTTTCAATATAAATCTCGAGGTTTGAGTATTTAAATCATCAAAAAATGTTATCAATTTTTATGGGAATCATTTGGAATAGAAACAAAACCCTTGGTAATATATTCATTTTAACTAGTGCTATTCTTCCCAACAAAGATAATTGCCAATTAGCCCATTTTTCCAAGTCACTCTTAATTTCCTTAAATTGTTTATCATAATTATCTTCTTTCAATTTAGTACACTTAGCTGTAAGAAAAATTCCCAAATATTTAACCATTTTAGCAATTTGAAGATCTACTTGTTCCGCCAGAGTTTTTCTCTGCTCCTGTGTAAGATTTTTTACTAACAATTTCGTCTTGTCTCTGTTTATTTTCATCCAGTAACATCGCCATATTCTTCAATCCTTTGTAGAAGTTTAGGCATTGTTACCAAGAGTTCCTCAATTATAAAAACTATGTCATCTGCAAATGCTTGCAATTTATAGCTTTCATCTCTAATTCTAGTACCTTTAATGTCCATATCGTCCCTGATATTTCTGTTTAACACTTCTAGGATCTATATAAACAACAGTGGTGATAAAGGGCATCCTTGTCTTGTACCCTTTTGTATGTCTATAGTGTTTGTAAATTCTCTGTTAATTATAATCCTAGAGGACTGTTTTTGATAGATGCTTAATATTGCATTAATAAATTTTTCACCAAACTCCATTTGAACTAGTTGTTGCTTCATAAATTGCCAGTTGACATTATCAAAGGCTTTCTGTGCATCCATGAATAATAACGCCATTGGTTTTTCAGAATGTACCTAATAATATTCTAAAATGTCCAAGAAGATTCTCATATTATTCCTCATTTGTTCTTTAGGTAAAAAGCCATTTTGGTCTGGATGTATAAAGTCTGTTAGATACTTCTTTAGTCTTTCTGCCATTACAGAGGCAAAAATTTTGTAATCCAGATTTAATAGTGATATAGGCCTGTAGTTCTGGATCAGTGTCAAGTCCGTATCTTCTTCTTATGTAATATTTGCCTCTGTCCAAGTATTTGGTATTTTAGCATCTAGCAATGCTGCGTTACATATGTCCTTAAGAGGCATAGATAGGATTCCTTCGAAAGTTTTATAGCACTCTGCTGGTAACCCATCCGGGCCTGAAGTTTTGTCACCCTTTTTTCTCTTAATTGCCTCTATTACTTCTGTGATTGTTACTTCTTGATTCAATACTTTTTGGTATTTCTCTGGTAACTTTGGCAGGTCTCCCTTTTGGATATATTCGTTTACTTTCTCAGTTGAAATCTGATCATTCTGGTATAGCTTTGCAAAGAAATCTTCCACTATTTTCTTGATATGTATACTTTGTACTTGCAGTCGTCCTTCTCCAGCCTTCATTTTACTTATTAGTCTCTTCTCTCTTTCTTTCTTTACTTTATAGGCTAACCATCTCCCTGGTTTATTAGCATTTCCAAAGAAGTTCTGTTTGGTCAATTTCATTTGCTTAGTGATATTGTTTGTATCCAGGAGGTTCAGTTTATATTTTAGAATATTCATTTGTACCTTAAGGTCTTTTTTAGATGGATCTTCCTGTAGCTCCTGTTCAAGTTTCATCAATTCCTCTACTAATTTAGATCGTTCCTGCTTTCTCATTTTATTTATTTTTGCTGAGTATGTTATTATCAGCCCTCTAACATAGGCTTTAACTGTATCCCAACATTTTGCAAAGAGGTTTCTTCATTTTTATTGATTTGAAAAAGTATTGCATTTCCTTATTTATCTCTTCTGTGAATTTTTTATCCTTTAATAAGGCTTTGTTTAACCTCCATCTGGGCATTTTTACTGTCCCTTTCAATGTCATAGTTACAGGATTGTGGTCTGCCCAGACATTTCTCTCTATTTCAGCTTCTAGCAAGTCCGGTACTAAGTCTGGGGTTATCCAAAGCATATCAATTCTGGACCACGACCAATGTCTATTCGAATAGAAAGTATATTTAGCAGAGGTTGAGTTTTTATGTCTCCAAATAACTGTCAATCTAAATTCTTCAATTATGTTAAAGCAATCCTTTGGAAGTATCCTCCTGCCTTTCTTCTCCTTAGTCTCACTCTTATGGTCCATTTTCTTGTCCACAATTGTGTTGAAATCTCCCATTAAGAACAAAGTATGATAATCAAATTGTGAGAGTAAAGTATGTAGGTTTTGGTAGAACATTTCCTGGTGATCATTTGGGGCGTAAATTGCCACCAAAAGCACCTTTTTAAATTTCATTGTAACTTCAACCATCAGAATCCTACCATCTTCGTCAGCCAATATATATTTGGGGTCTAATTTTTCCTTGATGTATAATGCTAAACCTCTTTTCTTTTGAGAAGCGGAGGATATGAATAGCTTTCCAAGCTTTGGGCATTCCAAGAGTTTACTGTGTTGTTTCTTGATGTGTGTTTCTTGTAGACAAATTATATCTAGCTTCAGTTTTTGGAGCTGAGAAAAGGTCTTTCTCCTCTTAGAAGGCCCATTTAGTCCATTTACATTTAGAGAGAACAGTTCAATTCTTCCTTCCATTTTATGAACCATATTTAAGGAGTAAATATTTATCTACTTATGCTTAGCCTTTACACTTCTACCTTTTCTCTTTTCTTTTGGTTCCAATGTTTGTTCATCTTGTTGTAAGTCTGTATTTGCTATTTCTCCTTCTTCAGGGTGATACGTTGTTACTTCCATTGCTTCAGCACCTTTCCCCCCTTCTTTTTGTATGTCCAATTCTTCATCTTCCAATGAGCTTCTGAATTTTTCATAAAAAATGGTTTTTGTTTTTGTTTCAGGACAATCACCTCATGGCGTTCGTTGATTTTTAAAGGTTTATCATGTACGGCCCTCAAAACATTATCTCTTACAGACCTTTTTGCAAATTTAACAAGAACTTCCCTGGGAAGTTTATGTTTTCTAACATAGGTTGAATTAACTCTATAAACGAAGTCAATATTTCCATCCACCTCTTTGTTTTCCATATCCAATGCATCTGCCAGCATGGTAATTATTAATTCCCTTAAGTCTTCATTCTTTCCCTCAGATATGTTCTTAAATAATTGGATGTTTTCTCCATCTCTAATATAGTGACCGAGTCCCATAGTGACTTATTTGTTTGTTTTAATAGTCGTGTTTCTTTATCTACTGTTTCAATTTTTGCATGGGCTTGTTGTATTTTTTGTATATTCTGTTCAGTTTTGAGTCGAATATCTGTCGATTGATTAGATACATCCCTAACAGAGCTGTCCAATTTATCCATTCTTTCTCTTTGTTCCATTGCTATGTTCTTTTGTTCTACTGCTATGGTCTTTTGTTCTATAGTCAATTTTAATATAGAGTTTTGCATGGCCTCTTGAGATGCTTGCAGAGATGTTAGAGAGGCTTGTATCACCAGAAGTGTCATTTGTAGATCTTTTTGGTATTTTTCAACACCTGCAGTTTTAGACTGATGAGTTGGGCTCTGAGTAGCCGATGAGGGTGCCGAGGAGGAAGAGGGGTGTGCTTTTTTCATAGTGATAGTGATTTTTGCTGATAGCTACAAAAAGACAGAAAAGAAAAATCCTCCAGAGAAAGAAAGAATTAAAAAAAAAAAAAGGAAAGGAGAAGGCTTGTTTAATACACCGTGTATCTGTTATAAGTAAAATGGCCACAGGGTGGCAGCAAAGAGTTTTTGGTGGTGTGACATCAGAATGTCTCCTGAGTGTAACCATCAAGTAAGAAGAAGGACTTTTCTATCATTTAATCTGCAATAATTTCTATGTTGATTCTTCGCCCTTGGGGAGGTTAAAGAGTTTTTCTTTTCTAAGCCTCAGATTTCCCAGATCTCAGTTCCTCTCCCCTAGATTAGCCGCTGCTTAAACTCTGCGGCAGCGGGGGGGGGGGGGGATTCTTCCTTCCGTCGAAAGGGCTTTTCTTTTTCTTCTTTTATCCAGATAAATATTTACTTCACGTTCTTTCACGGGTAATATTTTGAAGAGTAGAATTGCTTACCCAGCAGGACTGATGTGTTTCAAGCTTTGATTATTCGCTATAGCCGGTCATCGATGGCTTGCAGCGGGGGATTCCCCCTTGTGTCATTCAGCTGAGAAAATCCCAAGTTTCTCCCAGCCGATGCGGAGCCATCGCCACGCACCAGCCAGAAGTGTGCTTGGGCTTCTAGTCCCTGCCCCAGCAGGGCTTGGATGGGCCTCTTTTGGCCCCCTGTCAAATGGATTACCGGCATGCTTTATGGGAGCCTCCATTCTTCACAGCCGTCTCGCCACGACGTCGACTGGAAGTCAGCATTTCCCCTCAGTTTTTCTGAGCATGCCACAGTGACAGCCCAAACCAAGAGGACAATACATACCAGAATACATGTAGTGAGTTAGGAAGCTGTGTAGCAGTGCACACAAGCACCTGAAGTCCTATGACTGTTGAACAGGCTGATTTATCAAAGTTGGTCAGAGCAAGTGGTCAAATAGATGAAAGCACTGTCTTCCCAAGGAAAGTACCCTAATTTGCTCAAAAATCCAAATAATACAGCTCAATTAACATCATGGCTTGGGGCCAGGTAGTGTCCCTGCATGACAGCAGAGGAGAAACATCTCTTGAAAAAGTTACTGGAGTGGTATTTCCCATGCCAAACTTGGATGTGAAGTGCATTTTAAAAGGTAAGCTAACAAAGGCTAAGCATAGTAAGAGGCTCAAGAGGGTTGTACGTTAAAGTGGTCAATATAACACAAGGACAACAGCCCCCACAATTGTTTTGTCATCACACTCAGTCTAATGTGAAGGGATGTTAATCTACTGATGAGAAAGCTGAGTCACCTACAACTAGAACATACAAGCTATTTCCCTGTAATCAAGGTAGGGAGTCACAGGGGAAACCTTGCTTTTAGGAACTGCTGAGATAGTGGTATAGTGGCTTGGTAGTTGGCCATTTGAAGACCAAGTATCACTAAATAATAGAACCAATGACCTATGGCCCTCCTTATTCACCACAAATAAATGCCTTTTGCGGGACCTGAACTTCAAAGACTCCATCACAATAGAGTTGGGATGTGGATGCAAGAAAAGGAAGGTTGCATCTTTCTCTTGTGCATGGTATGTACTCTGAGCCTGTTAGAGGTAGATGTCATGGATGATGGCTGCCTTCTGGAACTGCTGTACTGTTTTGTAGTAAAGAGACAAAAGGATCAGCAATTGGAGTCAACAGCACTAAACTCCTGTACAGTGGTACCTTGGCTCATGAAGTTAATCCATTCCAGGTCTCTGGTTGTGACCCAAATTGGTCATGAGCCAAGTCAAATTTCCCCATAAGGGTCAATGTAAATAAGGTTAATCTGTTCTGCAACTATTTTTTTACTCACAAAAATATGAAGCAAAGTGACAAAGAACAACAAAGATTGCAGTCATCTCCCACCCCCCCAGCGATTGTGCAGGGGGGTGGGGGGAGATGGGTGCGATTGCATGAGCACTGGAGGGGAGGCGGGTGTGCTGCGGGGGAGATGGGCATGAGTGCACGGGGGGACAGGCGCACTCGGGCAGGGAACATGGGCATAATCACAGCCATCTTCTCCCCAGCATGAATGTGGCCATCTCTCCTACCCCCCAGCATGACCGCGATCGTGCCTGTGCAGGGAAGGTGGGTGTGCTCATGATTGTCACCCGATGCAGAGTTTGCAACCTGCGGCAAAATTTTTATAAAATTTCTGTTCACAACGCAATTTGGTCATGAACTGAGGCGTTCATGAGCTGAGGTACCACTGTACTTGCTGCATGAGCTGCTGCATTTCCAAGTCCAACAATGTGTCATTCTGATTCTTTGGTTGGGAAAGTGACTGTGATCCTCCAAAGAAGAGGCCAGTTCTTGTGTCCAGTGATAAGATAAAAGTTGCTATGGCAGCAAATACGTCCACCTGGGGAGGCCAAGAAAGTTCAACCTGTGAAAAAGGAAGAAGATTCCCCAGTTCAGCATATGGAAGTGAGTAAACCAATGTGGTGAATAACAATTGTCATGGTAGCAGGAAATGATGCATGTCATGCTAGAGCCAAAGGTGCCCTGGGCGACAGTGGCAGTGGGGTCCAGGATGCATGCTCCTGTGGTGGGCATGGCAGCAAGGCTGAAGCACTGATAGAAAGGAATACTCCAAATACCCAGGATGGTTGTGGTAGTCTTCTCAACCCCAGTAAGACTGCCACTGGTCCCAGTATGAGGATGTCATGGGGGAAGTAACCACTTGGAATGTCTATCTCAATCTGACACAAGAGATTGCAAATGCAGTTGTCTCTCAACTGTGCGCCAAGTCCCCTTGTACTGCCCAGAGGGCAACATCCAAAATACTGAGAGTTCCCCAGTGGTGTGTTGGTAAAAGATGCCATGTATATGTTCCTTGATCCTGAGGAAGGTAGGATCCACAAACATCCAAAGCCAAACTAAACTGGATGTAGTCTGGCTCTGATACTGAAGGGAAAACTACTGGCATCTGTGAATCCAAGACTGGTGGCTGTGGGCAGATCATCACTTACAGCTTCCCAGGTAATTTCTCAGACTCCTTTTGCTTTTTCCTCTGCATCCTTATGGGTCTGGGACTTTTTTGTCAACTTCTTGGCTATAGGTGCAAGAGGACTGCACTAGGTTAGAGCCTGGTTAGGGAAGGCAGACACACATCACTCTCACTGAATGCAGGGCTGAAAGAGCAGGCAAAGATGACTGAATTTAAGTATAGATGTCTTGGGGGCTGGATGGCCCATGGTGTCTCTTCCGCAGCACAGCTTTTAATCTATAAGACCTGTTCCATCACATTGCTTCTCTGCAGTGTGCCCCTATCTCAGGCAAAACAAGCGGGAGAGTGCTTGAATATGTGAAGGGAGTTTACCTCCACAGCATATGCATTTAGGAAAAGAGGAAAAGAAGAAAATGATTGGAGACTCTACTACGATTGTAAAGATTTTAGAAGAAAATAGTAAAGATGAGCCAACTGAAAGAGAGAATGTATAATGTGTTCAGGACTGGGCACATTTCCATAGTCCAATTGATGAAAAGTCCAGACAGAAGGTATAACAGGCAGTAAAGACAGAATGGCTGTTTCCTGGAAGGTAATCCGACAAGACCCAATTTCCTTGTACAGTATTAGCTGCCAATTTGGAGTTATGTTTCAAAATTGTCTGAAAGTGCAAACAGACTAGACAGAAAGATTTGGCTAAGGCAGGCTACTGCAGATGAGGAAGAAGAGTTCTAGGCAATGAGTGGGTTCCAACCGAATCACAAGCCATGGTTGAAACCACAAAGGCATGGCTTGTCATTATGTCTGGACCCAGCATCCATGGTGAAGTGTGGTATGTTTGGTTTCTGTGAAACCACTCAGAGAAACAATGACTTGTTGTAAGGTTCCTACACTACACCATGGTTCGTTTTGCAGTCTGAAGCCAGTTGCCATGTTTCTGTGTGGTTTCTATGTTTCTGTTGTAGAGTTTGGTGACAAAAGCAGCTGTGACTGCAGTAGACATAGAAACGTAGAAACATAGAAACAGAGCGAGTCAGAAGGGGTCTCCCGGACCATCTAGTCTGACCTCCGGCACCAGCCGGCTCCGCTCACGACATGCCCACCATGTGGACGTCCAGCCTATCCTTGAACACCCACACCGATGGGACCTCAACGACCTCTCATGGAAGCCCATTCCACACCCTCGGGGTCCTGACTGTCAGGAAGTGCTTCCTGGCATCCAAATGGAACCTTGGCTCCCTGAGCTTTGCTCCATTGGAGCGTGTCCACCCCTTTCCATCACCCCTTTCCATCACCCTTTTCTGCCTAGCAAGTACTGTGTTGGAGCCTACTGTGCTCTGATTGGCTGCTTCATGCTTCTGTTCATCTGTTGCCTTTCAACACCCAGCCACAGCTTTGGAGTCTCAGTGACAGCAGGGCATCACAGCATGCTGCCTCTAGCAGCAGCAACCCTGGAGAGAGCCATGCTCCAGTTTGGTCACTGCAGTTTGCTTGAGCTACTCTGGGAAGTGGCAGTCTGCTCTTACACGTGAGGAGCAAACAAGTTGTACATAGGCCCTGAGGCCCAGGTTTCTTGCTCTGTCTCCCACCCTTCCAGTCATTCCTATCCTTTCCCTGACAATCCTAAGGACTCCCAACAAGCCCTGCTGTCTACCCCGTACCACATACACACACAGCTGAGGGCAAACACTGTCTTAATAGTCTGCCAGAAAACTTTCTCAGGCAGATACCCAAATGGTCACCCTCCAGAAAGTACATGCTTAGCATTATGTGTGAACACAGCCGGTAAAGAAGATTGATGTCAGCAAGCCTTCTCTGCCTGTGTATCATAAATAGGGAAATGGTTTCTAACCTCTAAGTCTTATTAATTAATAAGAATTTATACTTATTCCATTATGATAGCAGAATTTGACCCACAACCAATATGTCACACTGGGGCATGCTTGCTCTGTCTTTTTGGTTTGATATTTGAGGCAGCAGCTAAAACCCTGAACAACTCCCCACCCCTCATGCTTGGTTCCCATGAAAGATTCCTCAGGTAATAAATCAGATTTTGGCTTAAGGCTGCATCTTGCAGTTGCATTTAATAAGACATTTCATTCTTTCAAATCTTACCCCTCCCTTCACCTGTAATTAGCTGAGCAATTGGACAGAGATTAGTATGGCTGCTAACTTCCCATGGCTATATTGGATTCTACATTATGGTCACCAAATCTTAAGCAGATTCTGGGTCAAAGGCTGCAGCATCTACTAAATTCCAACAGGATCTTAGCAAGAACCCATGTAATGAGAGACATCTGAGGGAATACATATAGGAAGACATCTCCCAAGGAAAAGCAATCAGAACTCATTCTGCTTCAGATGTTGCACTGACTGTTGTCACTGGTAACAAGAGCTCAACCCATGATACACCTTGTCCCATTGCCAGTGTTTAAACTTAGCAGTTGCAGGTTTAAAAGCCAAGAGTTCCAAGATGGTCAACACAAACAGAAATCAGACAAAAGGCTTGTTTCAGTAATACAGTTAACAGGAAAATGCTTCAAGACAAAACAGCAGAGGGACAGAGCTGAATCCAGGAGTACTCACACAAGACAAGGCTGCATTCCAAAGTCAAGTCAAGGGAAATTGGTTTCAGAAAGATCTAGTCAACATTGTCTCCAACAATTGCATCAATCTTACTTGGCTTTTTTCATTCAGAGGCTGCTACAGGTGATGCCCTCATAGCAGTCCTCCTGGAGGATCCAGGCTTTTCCTGGTTTACTGGCAGGATCTGGCCATAGTGCGTGGTTCAAGATCTTCCTTATCTGAGAAGTCTTCTAGTGGGGTATGACATGCCCCATAGTTGAAAAAGGCCTGTGTACAAACAACTGTTTTAACATCCCTCCCAAGTAACTTGGAAGATTGGCTAACACAGGGGTGTCCAAACTTTTTGCAAGGAGGGCCAGATTTGGTGAGGTGAAAATGTGTGGGGACCGACCATTCAGCCAGACATTCTTTGAACCATTAACATTAAATGCAAATGAACTATTTTATGAAAAACTAAACAAATAACTTAACTGCACTAATGTGAAGGGTGATACTGAGATCTCGACTGCATTATATAGGCCAGGTCTGGCTCAAAAACAGTGGCTTTGATGCGCAAGATGTCACGCAGGTGAAAGTCACTTAGTCTCGTCTTCACGCGGTTCTTGTTAATGTTCATAACCGAGAATGTCTTCTCGCACAAGTATGTCAAACCAAACAAGCTCAGCATTTTCTTAGCAAATGTTCGAATCTCTTGGAACCTGTCTTTATCCAGCTGGCGGTAAAAGTTGACAAGAGGGAACTGTTGGTGCTGACTGCGACACTCGGCGTCACACTGCAGCTCAGTGAGCTCCAGCTGCAGGTGGTCTGGAGCGTCATCAGGGTCCACAGAGAAAGGAGATGAAAAAAGCGTGATCTCCTTTTCAATAGCTGCAAAATCCCGAAAGTGCTGTTGAAACTCCTCAGCCAGAGATGAGATGTCTGCTTCATACCTCCTTATTTGCGCACTCATGTTGTTCTGTGGAAAACTGGTCATTATTTCCTGCAGCGATGGGAAATGTGTGGTATTGGGCTGCATTTGTGATAGGTGCCTTTGGAAAAGTAGCAGCTTGGTCCCAAAGGCTTTGATATGTGAATACAGTTGGCTTACCACTGCATTTTGCCCCTGAAGGCTCGTGTTCAGCACTTTCAGATGTCATGTTATGTCATCTAAAAATCCAAAATCAGCCAGCCAAACAGGATCAGATAGCTCTGGCATCGGTTGTCTCTTTTTTACCAAGAATGGTCTGATTTCCTCCCTAAGACAGTAGAAGCGCTGCAGTGCAGACCCCCACCTGAGCCATCGTACCTCATTGTGATACACAACATCTCCATATTCAGCCTGGATGTCGAGTAAAAACTGTTGAAACTGGCGCTGGCACAGGGCTTTGGAGGGAATATAATTAATAGCCTTCATCACTGGTTTCATAACATGATCATATTTCAGATGTTTGGCACAGAGAACTTGTTGGTGTATAATACAGTGGAGTTTTATAGCTTTGCCTCCTTCTTCGCTGACTTTGTTACAGACTAGGGTTGATAATCCACTTCACTTGTCAGCCATGGCAGGTGCGCCATCTGTAATCCAGTGACTTTATTCCACAGTAGTTTCATGTCATCTATGGTGGAACAAACAGAAACAAATAAATCTGTTCCTCTTGTTTGGTCCTTAAGGCTCTGGAGACCAAGTAGCTCTTCACTCATGTTCATGTCATTGTCCACTCCTCTCAAAAAAATCAATAACTGAGCGGTGTCAGATGCATCCGTGCTTTCGTTGCAGGCTAATGAAAAAAATTCAAACTCCACTCCTTTTGCCTCTGTCTCTTAATATCAGATGAAACATCTTCAGTTCTCCATACCACAGTATTACGAGCCAGGCAAACATTGGCAAACTCTTGCTTCTTCTCAGGACAAATTTTCTCCACCATTTTCATCATGCAGTCTTTAATAAATTCACCGTCAGTAAAAGGTTTGCAGTGCTTGGCAATCAGTGTTGCCACCTCGTAGCTCACCTTTGTGGCATTTTCATTTGACTCACGGGCTCTTGTGAAAAAGCGCTGCTGTGCCGTTAAAGCAGCTTCCAGTTCCTTCAATTTTTCGCCACGTTCGTTCCCAGTTAGCTTGTTGTAGTTAGCATGTTTCATCTGGTAATGCCTCGTGATATTGAATTCCTTGAAAACAGCCACAGTCTCTTGGCAAATTAGGCAGACACAGTTGCTTCATATTTCAGTGAAAACATACTCCAATTTTCACTTGTCCTGGAAGCGGCAGCCCTGGCTGTCAACTTTCCTTTTTTTAGTTACAGTCGCCATTTTAGAATTGGGCACACAAGCCTTGTGTCACAAGGGTCACGCGGCGAGAGTGCTGACTCAGGTCTACTGCCATCTTCTGGTGAAATATAACCACCAGCCTTGAAGGAGCAGGAGGCAGCAGGGGACAGCTGCAGGAACCGCTGTGTGGTGAAGGGAAAAATGCTGGCCGGCAGGGATGAGTGACAGGCTGAGCCGGTGGGGAGAAGAGGCTGCAGGCTGCTCGAAATTTGAAAACGGGCTGCAATTGGCCCCAGGGCCAGACTTTGGACATGCCTGGGCTAACATGTTTTCTGTATCTGTTAGATGAATAACAAGCATCTCGGCACAGTGAGACATAGCTTAGTCTCAGAGATCTAGATGTACTGGGTGCCTTTTTGTTTATGTACCAAATAATGGTGTTGTTCTCCATTGAGATCTACACAACTGAGTTCTGGAGAACCATTTTGAATGCCAATTAAGGCCTTCCAAACAGTTATCAACTCAAGAACTCATTGATGTGTTCCATCAATGGAAGAAAGAACAGACCAGGTGAGGTAGCAACACTAAAATTTGTGATGGGTCTTTTCCTGGACAGAAAGCAGCAAGAAACCACAAGTGACAGAATCTTACATAAGACAGACACTATTGTGGCCATACGTCTAAGCAGGCA
Organism: Varanus komodoensis; assembly: GCF_004798865.1. Taxonomy (NCBI): domain Eukaryota; kingdom Metazoa; phylum Chordata; class Lepidosauria; order Squamata; family Varanidae; genus Varanus; species Varanus komodoensis. The sequence goes on along the minus strand of NW_025336334.1, from coordinate 2,252,174 downwards.
TTAGAGAAGAGAAGCAGAGAGCGCTCTTTGAATAATGACAGATTGCATCATCAATATCATGTCTATAAGGAGGAATGCTTTTGCCCATTCTAAGATAGCTCCAACATACAGCATCTGAGTGACTACGGAAAAACAAGATATGGTTACACTGACACAGAGGCCTACATGTGAAAAAGGACAGATTGAAGGTGAATGGTAAGTAAGAATTGAGATGTTAATATGATAAGTGAAGCACTGATATATTTGATGCCTTGGAAACATAGGTGGAAAGCAATTATTGCCATACACTTAGTGACTACTTTAGGAGTATTAGCGAGATCAAGCAAAACCACCCAAAATTGGTAGTACCAGCCCATTACTACTAAAACCTAAGTATCAGCGGTGGCAAGGATGACTGGAAATGTGGAATTAAGCATCCTTAAGAGCCACAAAGGTGCACCAATCTTGTTCTTGGAGCCAAGGGAAAATGGAATCAGTCATCATACAGAACATTTTTGGTCAGGTAAACTAATTAATATTTTTCAAATATGGGCTGGACCAAGGCCTCCATCTTCCTCCTAGACTGCAAAGCAGCAGGCCACACCATTCTGTTCCCAACCGGACTGTTGTCTGCCCTGAGTCAAGCAGAAGGTTCACTTGGAGCACTGAGATCCCACCTTTCAACAGGACTACTCACCTGAAGAATGTGTTGGGTGACAACGATATCTCTTAATGGCCTAGCACATGGATAACAGGGTAGATAAATAGCACTAACCGCCATTTCTTTGAGAGGTCTTTATGTTACAGACATGATCCACCATCTGTAGTAGACTTGAACTAGACCTGCCTGTCAAGTGTATATAATCTATAAGGAATCCAGCTTCTCTGGTAAGGCCCACAGACCACAGCCACAAATGTCTTCAGAGAGCAAAAACCCCCACAAGGCACTTCAGTCCACAATCTGGCAAGTCTTTGGTCATCATGACTTGTTGCTTGGCTACAGCAATGGTTTGATTCTGAAAGAGAGGAGTAATTTCTTTCCTGTTATCTGGCAGGCATTCAAGAATTGGTATTGAATCATTCAGGTTTGTGATTCAATACCAATTGATTCAATACACAGTACCTTGGTAATTTTTTTAAAAAATTAATGATAGCTCTCCAGCCTGAGGAACATATCGTTCAAAGTACCAAGGGTGGTCTCTATCTTGGCAGGAAGTCTTTCCATGTGACTACCAATTTTAGGAACAGGATTGTGAGCAAGAATATTTATTATAATAACACTCTCACCAAGTTGATTTCCATCCTCTTTTGCCCAAGCAGAAGCATCTTCAGTATATGAAAATTGAAATGCATAAGCATCCCTACCATCCCTAGTGAACAATTGTACCTTGGTGACAATATACCTTGAACGGGCACCTGGTAAGGGTGAGGAGTCCCTATATCTCCCTTGACATAGAGCCAAGAGCAAAGATGTCCTCCAATGCAGTAAGGGCCATCCATTAGGGATTTTGCCTGTGAGATAAGTGACATTGCAAGCAATGGCCATGATGACTGGAGTGGTTTTTGTTGATGAATGGCTGAGTTGAATTGTAAGAGAAATAGCCATAGGAATAGGAAACCATGTTGGATGCTTCATTTTCTTTTTCAGTTCAGGAGGTATGTCTTCAGCTGTAGGACAGTAGCACTTCGTCTTCCTTGAGTTCAAACAGCCTGGTTCTGGATCTTGAAGAGCAGGTCCTAGGTGTATTTCACACAGGGCTGGGATGGTAGCCAGAAAATATTCAATATGAAACCAATAAAGACAGTATTGAGGCTGATGGTGACACAAAAGCTACTTTAAGTGATAGCTTAGAACCAGGCAGGAGAGATTGCTTGTAGGTTTCTGCCACCCTTGGCAATGTGCACAGGATTCTATCACACATGCCTTTTATTCAAGCAGAATAGACATAGGTTGTGCTCATCTGTTGGCAGTAGTTTGCTGCTGTAGTTCACACACAGGCGGGCTATAGGCTGTTGGAGAGGACCCCAAGGTAGTAACACTAAAAGGAAACACTAAATTCTAAATGTAGAAATAACAAAGCATGAGAAAGGAAGAATAAGGTAGTAGAAGAAAAGAAGATGCTCACCTAAAGATCTAGTGATTTAGTAACACCAAAGTTCCTGATGCTGCTTCTACTGTGGCAGTCAACAAGAAACTGAGAAGGTGAAAATGCCACCCTCTAGCCATCTGTGGAAGGGAGCACTTCCCACCTAAAAGTCTTGACTGCGCGACTTACTTGGAGATTAACGCCAAACAGCTGAGTTGGCAGAGGGGGTCGTGGTGGAGGAAGCTTCACTGGGGTAAGCGGCTTCTTCTGTTTCATCTGAAGAACTTCATCATGTCTAGTGAAGGAAAACAGATTCAAGATTGGTGTTTGATTCATGCATGTTTCTAACAACAAATGCACAAAAAATCTAGTTAAGTTCCAAATGGGACACAAAGACCTTAATTTCAGATTGAAACTTCATATAAAATTAGAACATAAAAAGTATCTACTAGTCTTTATTATTTCCATGTTGTTAGACTGCATCTCATTCTGATAGCGAATACTGCCTTGTATCTTTGCATACTACAACTATACATAATACCATAAAGTTATCAACTAAAACTGTCAGACCTCTATTACCTTAGCTTTCTGTTTGCAAGTCTTTAAAAAGTGTATATTAAGGAATGTATGGAAAAGTTATTTTGATTCAAGGAAATAGTCACAAATGTGCCCAATCATTTCTTCAACAGGACTATAGAATAATCATGCAATTTTTATTTATTTAAAGTATTTATATGCCGTCCTGTTGCGAAAGTCTCAGGACAGCACACATGGATAAAATACAATAAAATATAACATAAATAAAATTATCGACCCACACTGGCTGCAATAAAAACATATAGGTCATAATATTAAAACTTATTAGAATATTGCTGAAATAAAAAGGTCTTAACCTGGTGCCGAAAAACATATAACAACAGCGCCAGGTGGACCTCTCTAGGGAGCGGATTCCATAGGAGGGATGCCACTGCAGAGAAAGCCCTCCTCCGGGTACTTTGCCTCCTAATATCTTTCACAGAGGGTTCCCGGAGGAGGGCCTCTGCTGCCGATTTCAAGAGGCAGGAGGGCAAATATGGAAGAAGGTGTTTCCTTCTTCAATGGTAAATTTTCCATTTACCATTCCCCTATAATGACAAAAATGTTTCCAGAAGAGTGGCAAAGTTTATCAGTACATTGTCCTACTTCTGTTGTAGCACAGTGGTGCATTATGTTTCCTAAATGCTTCAGATGTGGGGTGAGGGGGGGCAACAAAATGATATCAATGAACTATTCCCCAATGGTGCCAGGCATACATTTGTGTGCATAATGTACCCTATGACTTGAGGCCACCCACATCCGTACAGCAGCTGCTCCCCAGTGACCATTTTGTAACGGTTGTAAGACATGTCCTCCTATGATAACCAGAACAAATCTTGGCAGTTGCAGCTATATGATGGGTGCTCCAAGTCTAACATTATTTTCTCCACATCTTGGGAAACCTCTGTAAGGCAGTTCACCAGCATATGATATGTGGGCAAGCTGCAGTGTGTGCTGGCCACAGTCCTGAATATTCAAGCCATGGCAGATGATCTCTGTGGCTTATTGGGCCATGTGAACCCATGTGGAGTACATAAATTTATCATCCAGCAGCAGTGAGGCTGACTTATGCAAGAGTTAAACAACCCTTGCATGATTCTTAAAAAATAAAAAATCAAGGGTATGCAAGGACTGTTATGCCCTAATGGAAGCTGTGCTGTCAAGTTCACACATTGTAATAAGCCATGGTGACTTCCTGCCACAGCTGCAATATTCAGACTGCAGCCCACTGTGGCTTAAATAAATAAATAAATAAACAAGCCACAGTGGGCTGTAGTGGTCCTGTGAACTTGATTTTAATTTTGAACTGACCCTTCTGGCCTTTATCCCTTTAAAGAGAGAAGAAAGAGAGCACCACAAACACAGCAGGAACAGTGCAATGTTTTCCTGGCTACACAGCGACTGCACTGGTGCCATTCTCCTCCTTTGGGGTACTATAGCTATGTGAAGGAGACTGGAACTATCAGAGCACAGTACTGCAAAGGAAAGTGCAGTGTCCTCAAGGCTGAAATTGCCTTCTGATGTTCGGTACACTGAAGGGAGGAGGGGAATTCTGAGTCTTGCTGGGCTGTATTGCATTTTTCCTGTATTTTTAGCTGTTTAAAATTAATTTTAAATTCTTTTAACAGTGTTGCTTTGCATTATTTGTATTGCATTTTGTTGTTTTGTTTTAGGTATCACTGTAAATTGCCCAGCGAGTGCTGGCTACAGGGCAGTATAGAAATGACAGTACTGGCTGTGACCCTAGCCAAACACTGCTTTTCCACAAGAACCTACAATTGCCAGCTGCTGCTGTTGCAACACAGGGCTGCCTCTCCAATGCTATGAGATCATTTTCCAGGCAAAAAGGCAGCACACAAGCTAGGCAACTACCCCTCCAACATACTGTATCAAGGCTGAAGGCAAAGGCTGCCTCACCTATTAGGATGTGTTTTTTTATGTATATCTAAACTGCTATACACATAGATTTTAAAATGTCAAGTGTTCACATCAAGCAAGGACATAACTGTATTTACAAACACATTTATCACACAAACACCAAACACACATGGAAGCCACACTCACAGTCCTGGTTTGCCACTGCATAATGTGCAAAATAACTTTTGAGTTAAAAGCATAACTCTCTCATAAGAGAGAAGTAAAATTCTTCTTGTATGCCAGCTATGTAGTTATTTATTAAATGCAGAGACAGGTATGGGTGTTGAATTATTACATATTCACACAATGAGGTACAAAAATTTACCAGCCAGCAGCAGTGCTCCAAATAAAATGTTCACCATCATATTTATACAACATTCATAGACAAACCATTTCTGTCAATAGATTGTATTTATTCCATGCAAAATACAGTCAGAAAGCATTTTAAAGGTACTTCCTTCACCTGAAGATTTACATAGCTTAAAGGAAATCAGCAATGGCTGCAATTTGGAATGCTTCTGGAACGCTTCATTACTTGTACATTAACGGCCCTTTTGTGGATGTACACACAAGAGTTTGTACTATAAGAGTTTGGAGTAAGCGGCGACCTGGGACCTGCAGGTAGCTCCATCAGAAGGCCCCCACTAGCACCAGTTGCCACCACTAATAGTAAAACAAACCCAACCTTCTCCTTTCTCAAGTGCTTTCTATCCCTCCTTCAAGAACTCCTGACCCCACAGGATCCCCTGTGTGGGTCTCTTCTGAAGCTCCACTGTGTCCTTAGGGATGCATGGCTAAGGTACAGGCTTACTCAGCACATTGTGGGCAACCTGGATGTTGGAACAAAATGTGTTGCACTTCCTTGGAAGTCTCCCCACTTTCACCCCCAAGGCACCCAGCTAGGTTTTGGTCAAAACCGGATAACAGATTTACTAAGGATTCAGAAAAAAATACAAGGTAGGAAAAGGTGGTCAATTTCTGAGCACACATTAAGCAGTTTAAAATAGCAAAAATGTGGCAAAGGACAAAGAGAAAGAGAAAAAAAAGTGGACCTTGCACAGCCTTTGCAAGCTGCTAACCCAATTACTTAAAACCACTATGCCTGTAGTAAGGTTCTCCTGGTGTCTGTGTCAGGTCTTCCACCTTTGTTTGGGGTAAAATTGTAATGGACACTTGTATCAGATAAACCTTGGTTCAATCTTTGCAGAAGACTGCCTCAAGCTCCTCTATCCTGGGAGATTTGCTCATGGTACCTGTGATGGAAGGAAAGATCCTCAACTTCCTTTTCAGTGGACTATCTCTCCCCTGGTCTCTCTCCCTTTGCCTTGGTGGACATTTCAGAAGAATGTCATTTTTTCTGTTAACTGTGTAGTAATGGCTTATACTCAGCTCTGAGAGGGATTTCAGGAGATTCAGGCACCTGGCAGTTTATTATGAAATAGGTTAGCTGAGTAGATTGGAATGGAATGCCAGCATTAGGAGATCCGACTATGTGTTTAAACAACTGCAATGTAAAGTAGAAGTTTCTGCCACTTGGACCTGGGTATGATGGAGCCAGTATAGTCTGCCTGAGTGGGTCACTCCAAGATGCCCACAATGATTGCTAATATCATACCTGCCTGAAGAGCTATACCTCAAGCTAGCACATTGAGTCACCTTTGCTAAGTTGGAAAGGTGTAGCCCTACAGCCATATGGGTGACCACATGTGGAAGTGGAACAGGGGGTTGGATTTATAGCCTTATAGGCCCCTTCAATGTCTACAGGCAGTCCATGGGTTACAAAACTTTTCTGTTATGGCACTCCATTTGTGGAACCCTCGGCTCACATGAATGATCAGATTGAAAAATGTAGCCTTTATTGGCACAGAATGTGGATATGGCCGCTGAATTTTCTTTATTATACCAAAAAAGTCCTAATGATATTCCTGGAGGAAAAGAAAGCATTGCCAAGGCTTAGGCGGTCTACTGCATATATAACCTAGGAGATAGGTCCATGAGTAAATCAATATTCTAGCCCCTGCAGATACCTATTTACTTTCTCTATGGTCAAGCACTCAACCATTCTTAGACATTATTTCCAAAGAACAATGCAGCTTGCAGGATAAAATGTAGCCAAAACTAAACCAGTCACATCAGAATTTTTATCAGCTAGAAACTGTGTTTAATTCTCTGGAAAAATAAAGGAAAACATTTTTGCATATGAGCTCAAAAGAAAGAGAGAGAGAGAGAGAGAGAGAGAGAGAGAGAGAGACTGTTTTGAATGAATCAAATAACTTCTTCAGGGATGTTTAACTGGTCTTATTTAAGATGGTCTCTCAGGTCACTTAAGTAGTTTAAATAGATCACTTTTTTTCCAAACTTGTGACTAAAAAGAGGAAAAAAGGATATTAATGCAAAAGTTAGTACTGGGATGAATATCTTCTCAAAGGCTTATGCTACATTACAAAACTTAAATTAGACTATAAGTGAAGCAGCCCTGACACAAAATGCATTCATTTTTATATGATCAAACATATACACACCACACCTGAGTTGTTGCCAATTGCAGCACCCCAAAACAGAGTCCAATCCAAATAAAAATGACAGTTTTCCATTTGACTGTAACTGCTATTTGCATAGATATAGAAACCTTTGTTTTGAGAAATTCATGAAAAGCATTATTTTAATGCAGCATTAAGAACATTTGAAAAATTGAATGTTCCATTAAACTTAACATTAAAGTTTCCATATGAAATTGTAAAAAGAGCCATATTACTGGCAATATGATTAAATCACATGACAGCAGGTTTTATCCACCCTATCTATCATTACCACTGCAGAATCTTTCCTGTTGCCTTGTTCCTTTCTGTTCCAGTAATGTGTAGTTGTAGAAATCACATAGGCAGGGTGAATTATCTGGTTACTTCCTGCACAAACAGGGCTTAACCTCCAGAAAATGCTATGCACAAGGGCAGAAATGCCATTATTCCTCCAGGCAACACAGTTCATCCAGGTAGGTATTATAAGTGTGGGAACACACAACTTGGAAGTGGTTCCCACGTCTTTTATAGACAACTCTGTACACAAACTTAGATCTGCTTTCCCTTTTAAAGGGACTGTTGCAAGCCCCTTTAAAGACTGTTGCAATGCTCACTAGGGCCAAACTGACATTTTTGCTGTTTTTCAGGAACGTATTTGGCAGTGTCAAAAAACAGACAGACAGACACCCATGTTTTTTGAAGGCTTTCAGCCATTTCTAAAAACTCTCATCTTATTCCACTCCCCCCCCCCCCACAATTCAATTAATTTCAGTTAGTGTTAATGGTATAATGACATGGCAAAATTGGACTGATTCCAAAACAAAGTTATCTTCTTTACAGATGAGATGGGATCACTTGTGTTACCTAACATTGGGGGCAGGGGGGGATAAAAAATAACATAGAGAAAAACAGGGGCTGCTAGGAGAAATAAAGCTACAAAAAGTGTGTTTTGGGAAATATTTTCCTTCACCCCACCTTCAAAGAATGATTTTGGCCCTGAAATAGACAGTCCTAGCATTCAGTATGCATCAAAGATCCCTACCCATGTGATATGTAAGAAATCTTTTTTCCTTTTAAAATATATATATATTTTCGTGTTTTTAATGTACTTCTTTTTTACTGCTTTGGCCATGGGGTTTAAGAATGAAATAATCACATTGTTACCGAACTCAGCCAGTCAACAGCTAGAGCAAACCCAGGTGGACCCCAGACCTGAGCCAAACAGAGCCTGAGACGAGACTTGGAGCCAAAATCAGCTTTATTCTAGTGCACTATATTCTAGTGCACTAAAGGGAGACAAAAGGGGACATTCAGCCCAATGCAGTGGCTCAAAGGCTGCACCCCAGTACATGCGTTTTATGCCCTAGGTAACCAATTAGGTTACCTAATACACATCTAAAACATCAGTACAGCACCCACTCCCGTGCTGGAGAAAGAGTCCTTTCTTCTGTCAAAGACCAGACATTTCCCATGTCTATTTCTTATCTGCTCGAGATTCACACAGGCTTGCCATGTTCTTACTCCCTGTACATTTGCAACTTTCATGGCTGCTAGAACCAGTTTCCACTGTCCCTTTGATTACTGTATTCGAGGTCAGGCTAGCGTGTTAGCTGTGGGTTACACAAAGTTCATTTTGTTCTTATCTGCCCTCCCTTCTGGGACAGTATAACTGTGGTGTTTTTACTATGTGGCCTTCCTGTGGCCAAGTACTTTTGGGGACTTTCTCTGGCCAATTACTTTTGGGGTGTTTTGGGGTGCTGCAATTGGCAACAGTTTCCCCCCTTCAAAAGAATCTTCTTATTAAAAGACAGATTCCTCTTGATTAGGGAGATAGGTTACTAAGCCTTCACAGTTTTACCTTGAATGTGCAGACTGCTGGTGCAGGTGAGGGCCATTTGAACAGAGAAACATAGAAGCATAGAAACAGAACAAGTCTGACCCCTGGCCCCCGCTCATGACATGCCTACCATGTGCAAGTCTGAGAAATGTTAGAATGAATAATTGTTGACAAACACTGTCAGCAACAGCAAGCAAAATAAGGAGGAGACGCATAAAAAAGAAAATATAAAGTTTCAAGTTTTTGTAGCCAGCCTCAGTTGGAGAACCAAAACAACAATCCTCCTAATCCACTTTTACCAGAATAAAAAGTGGAATGAAATTTAAAGCAGGCTGTAAAGCACTGAGCTTTTGAATGAGATGCTTTAAACAAACAGTTTTGTCTTCTGCAATTGTTGCAAACCCTGTCCTGGCTTGCTAACAATGCAGTGTCAAGCAACTTTGTATGGCAAGTTGCTGAAGTTGAGCTAACTTTGTTGTATGTCTGAAATGGCATCAGCTGTTTCACTAGAAACACAGAGAATGCAGAGCACTCTAATGTCATGGTGATCTGAGAAGACCCCAACTGGGGGAAGAATGGCACAGAGAAATGAATAGCCTACCCCACTTTGGCAATGTCTTCTAACAATGTTTGAACTACCTCTCTGCAGTTTGGGCAAGCGCCCTTGGGGACTTCTGTAATAATGCAGAGATTGGGGACAAGGTATCCAGTGCCCTATCCTTCTGTAGGGAAAGCCATGAAAGCCTTCTGGCTACTAACCCATTAGGTCCCGAGGTGGTTTCCATGTTTAGAAGGCATGCCTGTGTTGTGAAGCTGAGTCCAGAGATCCCCTGTAGAGGATTTCTCCTGTGGAGTTTTGTATTTGCCAATTATTTCCAATGTGGGCCATTGAGCTAGGCGTATTTGCTGACTTCCATCTTTTGGCCAGAACCAAGTTCTCTTGCACCCATAGTGTGCATTCCAGGTTGTACCAATTGGCACTTACCAGCCCCATTTGTTTGAATAATGCATAGCAGGAAGCATCCACATGTAGTTGCCCTCCAGCTGCAGACAGGACCTTTCCAGCTTAGCAAAGACTAAGCTACATGCTAGCCACCGCACCAAACTCTCCCTCACACACAGGGGCCTATTCCAGCTTGTGCCAATTGGCTGTTGCTCTCTTGGGTGCTGTAGAGATGTTGCCAGTCCACCACCACCACCACCAAACTAGACCACTGTGCCTCAGTGGTCCTTGCCTGTAGTGGCCTCACATGGGGATTGTTTTTCCCAGGGACCTATGGAATCCTTTTTAAGCCAAATATGAATTTTCTTTTTACTCTCCTTTTTCTGATCTGGGATGGCAGTGCCCGCCCTTCTGCAATTTGCATGTCAGTTTTACCTGGTCTTTGGTTAGGATCTAGACATGTGACATTTCCAGGTGTAAGAAATCCATGCTGGGTTTTCACCAGTACTACTGAAGCAGAAGCATTCTGTTGCACACTGAGCTAGTTCTCTAAAACTGAAAACTTAGGAATGAGGAAGTCCACTGTTTTCTTTCCACAAGGACATATAGTGTAGAAGGGAGTAACAAAATTAACAGAAGTAAACAGAGACAGCCAGAGTAGTGACTCCAAGAAACTCCCCCTCTTCCCTTCAGCATTATTATCTAGGCTACTTTGCATTAGGCAAATGCAAGTCTCTTTGTTTCAATCTTCAAGCTGAGACCTGATCCTGGTCCCTGATAAGCTGCTTTTCTTCAGGGCTCTTCTCCCTTGCCTCTTCCAGTTGCGGGCCCTTGGCTGACCCCGATGTCAGCTTCTTCTTGTCCTGGTCTGTTATGCCACTGGTCCTCCCTTGCAGGGTTGGTGTTTGAACAAGAGCTTCAGGTCCTCCATAGGTTCCACAGTCCTTCGGTCTCCCTGTGGTTTTGGAACTTTCCTCAGCCTGGTGTAGTGTCCCCATGTAGGCACTCCCTCAGATCTCACTGCTGTGTAAGGTAAAGGTAAAGGTAAAGGTAAAGGTAAAGGTAAAGGTTTCCCCTTGACATTAAGTCCAGTCATGCCTGACTCTAGGGGGTGGTGCTCATCTCCGTTTCCTAGCCAATGGAGCCAGCATTTGTCCACAGACAGTCTCCGTGGTCATGTGGCCGGCATAACTAAACACCAAAGTGCACAGAACGCTCTTACCTGCCCACTGAAGTGGTACCTTTTTATCTACTTGCATTTGCATGCTTTCGAACTGCAAGGTTGGCAGGAGCTGGGACAGAGCAACGGGAACTCACCCCATTGTGCAGATTCGAAACGGTGACCTTTCGATCAACCAGCACAGCAGCACAGCGGTTTAAACCACTGCGCCACCTGCAGTCCCTTCACTGCTGTGCAGCGAGGTGCATCTGGGCATGGTCCGTCCACTGCATCAATGATCTCTAGGCAGTCCAGTCTCAGGCAAGTCAGCTGATTTAAACCAGCAGCCCCCCTTCCCCTGTGCCTTTTCAAGCCGCAGGCAGCAACCAGCCAATGGCCACAGCTTCACACACTGCAGGCGGTCAGTTAGCCAGACCCAGCTGCTTTGGCCGTGCCGGGCAGCCAGCATGGCTGCTCTGGTCTTGGAGAAGCGATACCAGCCAGCTAGCCAGTGTCACAGAAGGGTGGAGAGAGGTGCCTACCAGGACTGGTGCTGGAGGGGACCAGCCCCAGTCCCCCCCCCCCTTTTGCACCTCCATGCCAGGAGTTGCCCTGGTGCTGAGGAACAGCCATGCATGCCCCAAGAAAGCACTGACTGCCAGTTTTCCAAGCCTGCATTTACAGCTTTCCTCTCCTGAGGCAGCTGGTATTCCCCCCCCCCCCCCACTGAAAGTCAGAAACCCCAAATACTGCACCCGTTCTTGTGAGGTTTGCGTCTTCTCCTCGGTGACCCAATGAAATCCAGCAGAAGTGTACTGGTCTGTGGCCTCAGTGTAAATTAAAAGATTGTTCGCATACTGCAGTAAAAACACCATTAGAGTCTCTAGTCCATTCAGACAAGTCCTTAGCCAGTGCTTGAGAGAAAGATGGGTGAATTCCCTCCTCCCCTGAGAGAGGGTGGTTCAACACAGCTGGCTCTTTGTCCCATCCTGGCATTCTCATTTGAAGGCAAAAAGAATTGGTTCTGTAGGAAGCACTCCATGGGCCCCACAACTGATCCCCATCGTCAAGGATCCCTGTTGTGTCCCCCACACCAATTGGGACAGACACAACTGAGCAGACTGCCCTAGTGTCCACCAAGAAATCCATGTTCTCATCTCCTGCTCTCATTCTCTCCCGGGGTTGTGGGGTGAACTCTTCCCGTGAGTTCCCTATTCTTCCCCCAGAGCCCCCAAAGCGGCCACGACAGTTGAAGCTTTGTTCTGGGGGCAGTCCCTTTTCTATTATTGCTCTGGTTTGCACAACACACAATTATTCCTTCCACACCTATGAAACTCCAATCTTGGCTGGCGGCGCTGGGACCTTCCATCGCTCCCTGCCTTTCCCCATTCGTGCTGCAGCGCTTCCTTCATCACCACTGCCATCAGATCCATTTGCAGGCTGTCTTTTGGCACGTTTGCTTTTTAACTATGCATCTTCTTAGCTGTTTCCAAAAACTGCACCTCACCCCCCCCCAACATTCTCAGGGAGTTGTACACAATGCTTAGTGCACAGGCACCCAGGTGCTTGGGGAACAAAACTTGATTGAACAAAACAAACAGAAAGAAGTGGAGGGATTTTAAAATAGCATATGCACAGACAAACACACATACAAAGAGGAAGAGGAAAGCAAACAGCAGTGTTGATTACAAACTGAGAGTTAAAAACGAAATCTCAAGCCCTTTGACCACCCCAGACCTCAAGCAATGAGACTGGCTGGTCTATGACTTTCTCAAGAGTAGCTAATCGAGGCACAGATGGACAGAGTCTTCATGGCAAGCTGAGCTGTCTCTTGGAGTGAGGGAGCAACTTGCTAGCTTGAGAAACCCCTCTTTTTTTTTCCTGGATCCTAAAGGTAGCCAGTTTGAAGGACTGAAGGTCTGGTGATTCCAAACTGCAGCCATTTGGCTAGGATTCAACCACCCATTCATGCCCTCCTGGCCATGAAAGCTATCACTGCACCCAGGCATGGTGGCAGAATCCCCAGAGCTCCCCTCCACCCAAAGTCCATACCCACGCTGCGCTGCCGGCTTTTGGAGGGGAGTGAGTTCTACTCTCCTTCTTCTTTTATCTGTTCTCCCCAGTGGGAACCAGTCTGCACTTTTCCAGCAAGTTCAGACTGTCAATGTAGCAAACGCTTGCGCAGAACCTCAAACTGTTAACTGGTATGTTGAAAGTAAAGTTGCAACTGTTGGGGAGTCTGAAAATTGATAGACTCTCCAGGTGGCCACTTTGCCCCACCGTCCAATTGATGCTGGAGCTAAATAGAATTACAGTAGACATTTAGGTTTTTTTTCCTCTTTGAGATGGAATCGCCTTTTGAACCTTTCGCAATTTCCCAAAAGGCAACCCAGAGGCGTACACATTTGTTTGACTTACCCTGACCCATGATGCGCTGAGCATTCCCCAGAAGACCTTTAGAAGGATTTCAGCAGACCTCTCTGATTTTCCTTCTGTCAGTTCTGCCAGGCGTCCCTGGTCAAAAGTGCTCATGCACTTATGCAGGATCCACTCCCCCAACTCAAACCAGGGTAATGTATCAAGAAGAGTTTTCAAAACTCACCCTTCCACCCAAAGAGTTCCCCCTGTTTCTACTTGAACTCGCCTCTTCCCATAGAGTTCAACTCTACTCGGGAGTCACCAGCCGTCAGACAGGGATGGGCAACTTGCCTGCCTCTAACCAGCACTGAACTCCAGAGGCTTTTTCTTACCTGGGAACTCCTTGTCTTGTCAGAGCTGGCTCTCTCAGTCTCATTTTCCTCTCAGCCACCCTTTCCTCAAGCCCTGCTCATGGCTGGTGGAGGTTTACAGCCAAATTTGCCTCAGCCCAAATGCTGAGCGAGAGCTCTCTAATGCTCGTCATCCACCCGTCCGAAAAGAGGTTCTTTGAGGGAGAAGGCTTAAGAATTTTGAGGCAAAATTTGCCTTTAGTCCACTCGGTGCCCCATGTTGGGCGCCAAAACTGTTACTGGACTGTGCCAGTCAACAGCTGGGGCAAACCCGGGTGGACCCCAGACCTGAGCAAAAGGAGCCTGAGATGAGACTTAGAGCCAAAATCAGCTTTATTCTAGTGCACTATAGAATAAAGGGAGACAAAAGGGGACATTCAGCCCAATGCAGTGGCTCAAAGGTTGCACCCCAGTACATGCATTTTATACCCTAGGTAACCAATTAGGTCACCTAATACACATCTAATACATCAATACATCAATGCATGCACCCCCTCCCGTGCTGGAGAAAGAGTCCTTTCTTCTGTCAAGGACCAGACATTTCCCATGTCTATTTCTTATCTGCTCGAGATTCACACAGGGTTGCCATGTTCTTACTCCCTGCACATTTGCAACTTTCATGGCGGCCAGAACCAGTTTCCACTGTCCCTTTGATTACTGTATTCGAGGTCAGGCTAGCGTGTTAGCTGTGGGTTACACAAAGTTCATTTTGTTCTTATCTGTCTTCCCTCCTGGGACAGTATAACTGTTGTGTTCTTACTATGTGGCCTCCTCTGACCAACTACTTTTGGGATGTTTTGGAGTGCTGCAATTGGCAACAACATGAATTAACATAAAAACCTGCCTCATCACCACATATTAAGAAACAACATAGTAAGCTTTTGGAATGTTTAAAGCTTGGAAAGCTATTTATATCTTCTGCTTCTCAAAAGAAAAGAGGTTTAGCATTATACATCAAGGAAAAATTAGACCCTAAATATATATTAGCTGATGAGGATGGTAGGATTCTGATGGTTGAAATTACAATGAAACTTCAAAAGGTGCTCTTAGTGGCGATCTATGCCCCAAATGACCATCAGGAAATGTTTTACCAAAAACTACATGCTTTACTCTTAGAATTGAACTACCAGACCGTGTGTGAAAAGGGAGACTTTAATGCAATTGTGGACAAGAAAATGGCCCATAAGAGTGAGACTAAGGGCAGAAAAGGCAGGAGGATACTTCCAAAGTCTTGTTCGAATATGACTGAAGAATTCAGATTGACAGATGTCTGGAGACATAAAAACCCAAGCTCTGCTAAATATACTTTCTATTCAAATAGACATAGATCGTGGTCTAGAATTGATATGGTTTGGATAACCCCAGACTTAGTACCGGACTTGCTAGAAGCTGAAATAGAGGCAAATGTCTGGGCAGATAATAGCCCTGTAACTATCACTGAAAGGGACAGTAAAATGCCCAGATGGAGGTTAAACAAAGCCTTATTAAAGGATAAAAAATTCACAGAAGAGATAAATAAGGAAATGCAAATATTCTTTCAAATAAATAAAACTGAAGAAACCTCTTTGCAAAATGTCTGGGATACAGCCAAAGCCTATGTCAGGGGGCTGATAATAACATACTCAGCAAAAATTTTCGATACCATCGACCATGGTATCCTTCTGGATAGGCTGGCGGGATTGGGGGTCGGAGGCACCGCTTTGCGGTGGTTCCGCTCCTATCTCAATGACCGATTCCAGAAGATGGTGTTGGGGGACTATGGCTCTGCGCCATGGCAGCTTTGCCATGGGGTACCGCAGGGTTCCATTTTGTCCCCTTTACTGTTCAATATCTACATGAAACCACTGGGAGAGGTCATCAGGAGGTGTGGGCTGCAGACCCATCAGTATGCTGATGATACCCAGCTCTACCTCTCATTTTCCACCAATCCAGGTGAGGCAGTGGCTGTACTGAACCGGTGCCTGGCCGAGGTAATGGGCTGGATGAGGGCCAATAAACTGAAGCTCAATCCAGACAAGACGGAGGTCCTGTTGGTTGGTGGTTCGGGCTTCGGAGAAGGTGATCTGAACCTTGTCCTGAACGGGGTTGCACTCCCTCCTAGGGACAAGGTCCGCAGCTTGGGAGTGCTCCTCGACCCGGAGCTTTCACTTGAAGCTCAGGTGACAACAGCAGCGAGGAGCGCTTTCCTCCAGCTTCGGCTGATTCATCAGCTGCGCCCCTACCTGGAGTACGACTGCCTTGCAACAGTGACTCATGCGCTGGTGACTTCCCATCTTGACTTCTGTAACGCGCTCTACGTGGGGCTACCCTTGAAGACGGTCCGGATACTTCAATTGGTTCAGAATAGAGCTGCCAGGCTGCTGACGGGGACTGGACGTTATGTTCACATGACTCCAGTTCTCCGTCAGCTTCACTGGCTCCCCATTGAAGTCTGGGCCCAATTCAAGGTGTTGGTAATGACCTATAAAGCCCTAAACGGCTTGGGTCCTGGTTACCTGAAGGAGCGCTTACATCCATCCATATTTGCCCAGTCGCCCCCTGAGATCGGCGGGAGAGGCCCTTCTCCGGGAGCCCTCCGTGAGAGAAATTAGGAGGGTGGCTACTCGGAGAAGGGCTTTCTCAGCGGTGGCGCCTAAGTTATGGAATGCGCTCCCCAGAGAGGTCCGCCTGGCGCCGTCGTTATTTGTTTTTCTGCGCCAGGCTAAGATCTTTTTATTTAAGCAACATTTTAAATGCTAAATACAATTGAATTTTATCTTATTTTATAATGTGTGTTTTAATTAAGATTATTTTATATGGATATTTTAACTTATTGTTTTATCTATGTTGTAAGCCGCCCTGAGGCTTCGGCGAACGGGGCGGCATAAAAATGTTTAAACAAATAAATAAATAAATAAAAATAAACAAAAGGAGAAAACAAGAACGAGCTAAAATAGTAGAGGAATTGATGAAATGTGAACAAGAATTACAGGAAAATCCATCCAAAAAAGACGTTAAGGTACAAATGAATATTCTAAAACATAAACTGAACCTCCTGGATACAAATGAACTCACTAAGCAAATGAAATTGACCAAACAGAACTTCTTTGAAAATGCTAATAAACCAGGGAGATGGTTAGCCTATAAAGTAAAGAAAGAAAGAGAGAAGAGACTAATAAGTAAAATGAAGGATGGAGAAGGACGACTGCAAGTACAAGGTATACATATCAAGAAAATAGCGGAAGATTTCTTTACAAATCTTTACCAAAATGATGAGATTTCAACTGAGAAAGTAAAAGAATATATCCAAAAGGGAGATCTGCCAAAGCTACCATAGAAATACCAAAAAGTATTGAATGAAAAAGTAACAATCATAGAAGTAATAGAGGCAATTAAGAGACAAAAGAATGACAAAGCTCCTGGCCCGGATGGGCTACCAGCAGAGTTTTATAAATCCTTTGAAGGAATTTTTGCTATGCTTCTTAAGGATATATGTAATGTAGCATTGTTAAATGCTAAAATACCAAATACCTGGACAGAGGCAAATATTACATTAATACCAAAAGAAGGTACGGACTTGACACTGATCCAGAACTACAGGCCTATATCACTATTAAATGTGGATTACAAAATGTTTACCTCCATAATGGCAGAAAGATTGAAGAATTATCTAACAGACTTTATTCACTCAGATCAAAATGGTTTCTTACCTAAAAGACAAATGAGGGATAACGTGAGAACTATCCAGGACAGCTTAGAGTATTATGAGATACATACGGAAAAACCAATGACGCTATTATTCATGGATGCACAGAAGGCTTTTGACAATGTTAATTAGCAATTTATGAAGCAACAGCTAGTGCAAATGGAGTTTGGTGAAAAGTTCATTAATGCAATATCAAGCATCTATCAAAAGCAGTCTGCTAGGATTATAATCAATGGGGAATTTATAGATAATATAGATATACAAAAGGGTACAAGACAAGGATGCCCACTATTACCTCTGTTGTTTATATTGATCTTAGAAGTGTTAAACAGAAATATCAGGGACAATATGGGTATTAAAGGTACTAGAATCAGAGATGAAAGCTATAAATTGCAAACATTTGAAGATGACCTAGTTTTCATAACTGAGGAACCCTTAGTAACAATGCCCAAACTCCTACAAAGGATTGAAGAGTATGGTGAGGTTACGGGGATGAAAATAAATAGAGAAAAGATGAAATTGTTAGTAAAAAATCTCACACAGGAGCAGAGAAAAACTCTGGTGGAACAAGTAGACTTTCAGATTGTTAAAAAGGTTAAATATTTGGGAATTTATCTTACAGCTAAGTGTACCACTCTGAAAGAAGACAATTATGATAAACTATTGAAGGAAATTAAGAGTGATTCGGAAAAATGGGCTAATTGGCAATTATCTTTGTTGGGAAGAATAGCACTAGCTAAAATTAATATATTACCAAAGCTTTTGTTTCTATTGCAAATGATTCCCATAAAAAAAGTTAGAAAATTTTTGATGATTTAAATTCTCAAATCTTGAGATTTATATGGAGAAAAAAGAAACCAAGGATTAAACTAAAAATACTGCAGGAGGCTAAAGAGAATGGGGGCTTTGGTCTCCCTGATTGGATGCTGTATTATCAAGCTTCTGTTTTAATGTGGCTAAAAGAAAGGATAACTTTAAGAAATAAGAGAATTTTGTATCTTGAAGGGCATGATCTGCAAATGGGTTGGCATGCTTATATGTGGTACGAAAAGGCTAAGGTACATGGACCTTTTTTAAGTCACTATATTAGGAAATCATTAATGTTGGTGTGGTAAAAGTTAAAGACAAAATTGCATAATAAATTACCAAGATGGCTTTCACCTATGGAAGCTCTTGTATATCCAAATGCATTGAACTTTGAAGGGATCGTAAGATATAACAACATTTTGGATAATGATGGAGGATTGAAATTGAATCAAGAAATACAAGAACAAGGATCTAATATTTCTTGATGGCATAAGGTGCAGATACAATTGAGATATGCTAAAGACTATAAAATGTGGGGCTTTTATAAAGATTTAACAGCATTTGATCAGGCGATGCTTAAATCAGATGAGAAAATGATTAAAAGACTATATAATTTCTTACTCGATAGGAGAATGGAAGATGAACAGGTTAAGGAAACTATGATAATATGGGCACAAAACTTTGGATATAATATTGAATTAGAAAAGTGGCAAAAGCTGTGGGAGAGAAATATTAAGGTAACATTAGAAACTTCATATAAAGAAAACCTGCATAAAATGTTTTATAGATGGTATCTGTCACCAAATAGATCAGTTAAGATGTTTCCAAATATGTCAAATGGATGTTGGAAATGTAAACATAAATTGGGTACTTTCTATCATATTTGGTGGACTTGAGATAATGAGAAGAAGTATTGGGTTAAAATACATAAATGACTTGAGGAAATGTTACAAAAATCCTTAGCTTTCAAACCTGAAGTTTTCTTATTAGACATTATACCTGTTGATATTAACATTCAAAGCCCTGAATGGCTTGGAGTCCATTTACAAAAATGATTGTCTCTTCCCATATATACTTACCTGGACGGGGGTTATGCAAGGAATTGGTTTTGAGCCTTGGAATCCATCAGATTCCCTGGGCTCAGCTCCGTGGACCTTGTCATAGCCCTGAGTTCAAGTTCCTGGTGAGTCCACCCAGCATTCATCAGGAACTGAACCCCACACAAGCAGCACCTCTCTTTGATGCCACACACAGCCTTTGTGCTACTGTACCTGGCATGGAAGAAAGGTGTTTGTGTGGAGCTCATCAGGAATGGAGCCCTGTACAACTGCTGAATTATATATTTGAATGGTTTCATCATATGAAAGAGCATTTAATTAATCTTGTAAATAAGTAATTTGTACAGCACTTTCAAAATATGCAAAATGCAGACTATCCTTTAAATTATTATTATTATTATTATTATTATTATTATTAGGACAGTATTTAATATTGCTATTTCACAAGCGATAAACAGGGGTTGAGATATTGCAACTCTATTTTATTTTCATTTTGAATGCTTGCCGGCTGATAACATGCCTTCAGTAGGAGGCTCAGCAGCTGTACACATGTAAGACAAAGGGTCGAAAATGGAAAACCACCTTAAAACACAATCTAATACTCAAAATTAATTGTATCATTATGTTTTCTCATCTAAAAAGAATAAAAACGTCTTTAATTAAGTTGCTATTTAGTATCTAACTTACAGTATAATGAAAACCTAACATAGGCATGGCAGAGGCCCAATCCTGTGCCAGGTTACCTTGGAATGTATGTCCACTTATACTCAACAGGATATGCTCCTGAGTAGACTTGTCTAGGATTGTGCTGTGAGAGTGTTTCTATGGACAGCAGATACTTTGGGGGTTGGATCCAAGCTAGGTTATTCATGCTTTAGTCCAAGTGAAATGAATAGATGACTTAAGTCCCATTGATTTCATGGGACTAAAGTACTACTAACTTAAGTTGGGGCTGGTGTTTTGGCAATGATGTACCTAAACTGGGTGCCTTCCAGTGTCTTGAATTACAACTTTCATTGCCACCAACAGAGAGTACATGCGGCAGAGGATATCTTGGGGAGACTGGATATGGTTGAACCTTAATTTAGTGATCTGTGAATAATCCAGCAATATTCATTTTACCTAATTCCTGCTGAAGGAACTCAGAGGTGATGGTATGCAAGCCAGTCTTATGGGAAGAAATTCCTAATTTAGTGCAAAAGGTTCTGCTAGCACCACCAAGGTCATCTG
This sequence comes from Varanus komodoensis, assembly GCF_004798865.1. Taxonomy (NCBI): domain Eukaryota; kingdom Metazoa; phylum Chordata; class Lepidosauria; order Squamata; family Varanidae; genus Varanus; species Varanus komodoensis. The sequence continues at coordinate 2,231,609 of NW_025336334.1, read as the reverse complement.
AAGATGTGAATACTACTATGTACTTTCAAAATTCAAGGTGAAAGTGATTCCAACTGAGACTCTAATAACAGGTGCTATTAATAAAAATAATAAAAATTAATAAATAATTAAAAATTAATTTAAAAGGCCTTGGTTTTTATGAATTAATCCATCAAGGTTATGAAGTTTCTTTTTGTTCACCAATTTTCTGTACAAGGAAGGGGATAAAGAACTTGATTTCTTGGAGACTTGAATATCTGATGGTAGGATTCAGCAGCTCATATTCCTTCCACCCAAGGAAACGTATGGCAGAATGCTGCTCCTCCTTGCAATACTATTTCTACTCCATGCAGTGACTGTAAATTCAGCATGTTTCTGACAGTATCTAAAATAAAACTGGAAGGGCACACCTACCTCTTTATCTGATACTTCCTTCCAGGGAAAAGTGAAGCCATGTTAATATTATTTATTTATTTGATTTATATCCTGCCTTTTTCCTACAAAGGGTTCAAGGCAGCTTACATCATTCTCTTCCTCCCTCTTATCCCCACAACAACAACCCAGTGAGGTAGGTTGGGCTGAGAGTCTGTGACTGGCCCAAAGTCACCCAGTTGGCTCCATGGCCGAGCAGGGACTCGAACCCAGATCGCCTGAGTCCCATTCCCATGCTCTTAACCACTACACCACACTGTTACTCTCAATCATATAGGAGTAAACTAGATTTCCTTACTTCTTAAAACACCACAGGGCTTCCTGAGCAGGCAATTTAGGCTTCCAACAGCTAAATGTCATGGTAGAACTTAAGTCTTGCAAGAAACTTGAGAGCAATACAAAAACTGACAACTCCACATTTTGATGTTATTGCACTGACTGGATTTGGACAATATGCCACAGCTTGTTTTTGGTTATTTAACCTGTAACAAGCCATGATGCCAGTGGGAAGCATGCAACCCCCACTTGGGTTCTTATGTCATGTGAACTCAGTGAGTGTAGGCCATACCAGGGTTAAATAACTCTCAAATAAGCCCAAAAGAGCTAATGGGCTATTTAAGGATAGTTTAAGTCTCACAAAACCCACACTTACTGTGTTTGTTCCACATGACAACCCTCAAACAGGGGTTGCATATTTAAAATGGGATCTGCCCACACCCTGCAGTTTCATTGTGGGTTAAATTAACCACACTGGGCTGTTATGCTATCAGTTCCACTGCGTGTTTTCTGGGCCCTACTGATAGCTGTGAGTGAATTTTATATTATAACAACAGGATAGGTAGTTGTACCACAAAATATGGAAGAAGAACTAACTCTTAGACACACATGGACCTTATGAAGTTATTGTGACCATTAAGTTGCTTTGAAGGCAGACAAATATATGGGGCATGAGCAATCTGAAGGAACACAGTGAGTCAAATGTGATCAATTCTTGCATTTTGATCTGTGCTTTAAGAATAGTTATTTTTTGAAAATATTCTTTTGAAAACATACTTTCTGTCAAATTCTTTATAGATGCTTTGTAACCATCTCAGGGAGAGTTTATTTTGACTGTTCAGTCCATAGTGAAAGTAGACAATAGTGTAGTCATTTTCCACATACTGGTCCAGGGTATACTTTAAATACCTGTGAGGGGAGAAAGCAGCTTATATAACTCTATTTTTACTCTTGCTTAGGATAGCATCCCTAAAGAAATATACATATCCAGAAGTCTTTTACTATTTGCATGGTATTTTTGGATATGTAAATGCAAACCCAAATCTAGAGATCAAACACATGTTTGATGTGGTTTACCTCATGTAGGCCTGCCTACTATTACTAGCATATTCAGACACTATTCAAACTTGCAGAAGAGACACAGTGCAGGCTGACATAGTGTCATATATACACAGAAGATGTTACTGAGCTTCACTTTATTTTATTGTAAGACTGTTTTGAGACTCTCACTAATAGGACAGTATAGAAAAGCTTTAAACAAATAAAAATAAAATGATGGGAAATGATAGTTGAGTTCTGGTTGGGAATGGGAAAACAAAACAAATTGATATTCCAGGCCTCATTGACACTCTCTTTGGTCACAGTCCTTCCTTGCATGAGTGAAGAGTCCTTTGTCACATAAGTGAAGGAGGAAAACTTACTCTAATAATCGGCCATGATTAAGCTGATAAGATGGAGGCATATGGCAGGAACTAAAAGCAATCACCTTTCTCCCCAAATTATTATCACCTGGAAAATCAAAATGAGCTTAGTTGTTGGGGCCATAATTTCATTTTACATGCACAAAAATTATATTTGAAATTAAAGCTCAAGTCTGAAGTGCTAAATTTTGGAGGAAAACAAGTTGTTTTAAATGTGGAGACTATAAAATCACCTTAACATATATACTTCTGCTCACATGGGAGCTCTCACAGTGCTCCAGCACTAATGCAGCACATAGTGTTTAACTCTAACCCTTCCTCTCCTGCTGAAAGCACTTGCTGTAATTCATGTCCACAAAATGGTAAAAAATGGGCACCAAAAGAGCAACACCCATGCATTAGAAGGGGGATCAGCAGATTGCAGAAGTGCCTCCACAATAATGGGTATGAGGAGGGGAAACACAAACAGAAAAGGGAAGACAGATAATGCCCAGTGGTCATGCAATGCTGACTGGCTGCTGGAGGGTAGAGAGAAGAGAAAGAAAAACAAGGTGGAGCAGTAATGGAACTGATATACTGAAAGTGAGCAGGTTTAGCATCAAGGACACAAAAGGGGGTGAACTTGAAAAATTGAGGAGCTTGCTGAGAATCCCCCCCCCCCTTTTCAGCAGAAGATCCCTCATAGCCACAGGGATCCAAAAACCACTGTGCATCACAACAGGGAAGGGAAGAGCTAGTGCCAGCGACTCCCAAGTAGTGGACAGGCTGGCCCTGGCAAAGGCCAGGAAAAGCTCTGGAAGAGTAACAGGGGTTTTCTTGCCACTGTGGCCGAGTGAGTCACTATTTGTAAGTCTTTACCCATGGTTTGGATGTCACAACATCCCACTGTGTGTGTGTGGGGGGGAACAAATCCTTGTCATGGATAGTATGAAAAAGAACTACCTTCAATGAGGGGCTCACACTGGATTTGCACAGCATGATGACCAAACATTGAGAGCTCTCATCGGTTTGCTGTCATGTCACACAAGCCTGGTCACTACAACATGATGGTACAGGTCTTGTTAGGTCACTGCTTCCAACAATCAAGCATGGGTGCAAAGCAAAACACCTGACAAAGCAAAATGAAATGAACAAATCCATTTTATTTTTAAAGAATTCCAGTGGGCTTTGTAGCTCAGCTGCTTCTGTCTGCTAAAAGTGAGCTTCACGGGTGTCACAAATGCTGCAATGGGATTCCAGGTGCAGGCACAGAGTTTGATCAACCCTAGATCTAGGTGTGAAGAGAAACCTTTTGGAATTCCCACATCTTTGTGGGCTGCTCAACTTCCAAATAATGTAGACATAAAGCAGGCATTGCCCACTACACTGGAAAGCACACCACTGGCCACTATTTTATCATGCTTTTGCAAGTGTGTAGAAAGAGCATCTGATCTATGCCACCTTCCATTTTATTTTAATAAATAATGGTAATTATCTCAGCAGATCAGAGACAAAGAGCAATATAACAATGGCACCACTTGTTAAGAAAGGTTGTATGCTCTTCCACACTAGACATTCAAAAAGAAAAAGTTATCTGAGTGGGTTGGTGTAACTGGCATCCTGCACTAGCAGAGGGTTGGGCTTGGCCCCTTCCAACCCCATTCTTCTATGATTCTATACTGCATCACTGTGTAATAAAGAAAGGAGGATCACCTTCCTTCTGTTCTGTATTATACAACTTTTTGAAAACTATAAATACTACTCCAAACATTTTGAATTCATGGATAAAGAACTCCAGGGATTTTTTTCCTATCACACTAACCAGAGTTTACCTTGGCAGGTAACACACTGACAGAAATGTTATCAGTTGTTATATTCCATCTAAAACCTGGTCTAAATTTCAAGCTACTGAGACAATTTCTACTTTCTTCTCATATATGCCCATATCATAAATGTATGGTTTTCTGGAATCATAACGAAGCCAGAATTTTATGTCACAGATTGCAGGTAGGCCCTCCAGATGCTTTGGACTAGTTTTCCCGTAATTCATAGCCAGCAGAGCCAACAGTCAGCAATTATGGGAGTTGTTCACCAAAATATCTGGAGAACACCAGATTGCCTACTCCTGCTTAATGAATTTAGAAGCATATAAGCCCCATTGGACAGCTTCCCCTAAACTGCACTAATTGTTTATCAGCTGCAATGTTTTAATACAGCACAAAGCATTATGCAAAAGTTGTACTCTTGACAAAAGTTGTACTCAGGAGAAGCTCATACTGAGAGTCCAACACTGAACATGATCTTGAATCTGAAGCCTTTATCAATTCTTTTGAAAGAGGCCAGTGCACTGTGCTCCAGAAGTTCTAAGAACAACTTCCAAAAGTATTTTCCTGGACAGAGAAAAGTTGTGATAGAAAGATCCTTGATTGAGGCTTGCCATTAAGACTGCTGAAGTGCAGTGTAAATTGTTTGTAATCACCTCTGGACACAATGACATCAAAAGCCAAATCAGTAGGTTTTGTACAAAATAATGATTATGTTGCGAGGAAAAGGCCAGTCGGGGGCGGGAGTCATATGATAGGATCTACACAAGGTCTGCAAATGTGTAAAATAATACTGACCCCAATGCCATATGTACTGATACAAAATGGAAAAGGAAGAAAGGCAGAATATAATGTAATGAAAGCCAACATTGAAGAACTTAGACAAAAAAATTGAGTGACTAGTATGAGAGGTTTTGGTAAAATCCTCTTCTTATGCATCTCAGGTGTCCACTGCATTGGGTGAGCATAGACAGAAACAACTGAGAACAGCTGACATGTGAAATAAGGAGATGCTCCACCAAAGCCTTGATTGATAATCATAAGGTGGGTGGGGTGGATGAAGAGGATTTTTTTTTAGAAAATGACCTTTGTTTGCATTTCATATCACAGAACAGAAAATAGCAACAAGTGGAATGACCCTTGGATCAAAGGTACAAGTGTCAGAGGCAGTTTGAAAGGGCTAGTGTCAAAGCCATCCATTTTCAATTTCTTTATTATACACAAGTTTCCCCTTTAAACTTTTGAACTAAAATCAAGAGGAATGATATTTTCATCTAAGTTTATGACTGAGTTAGGTTAGATGCAAAACTATGATACAGGATAATAGCATGAAATAGGAAAATAGCATGAAGTAGGAGAATAAAGTGATGAGCAAACACAAAGAAAGTGTCAAGCAAGTTTTCAGTAAACATACCAACAAAGTGAATAATATTGTGCCTTGCCACATCATAATAGGGGTGAGTCATGCTTATTCCAGAATGTCTGTTTGATGCAGTTGCAAATGAGCCCTTGCTACCTTCTGGATTCACATTTTCTGTAATTCTGAAGCAAAATAAAAATTTAGGTACATTTTATATCATAATCAGTACTACATAATTTTCAAGACATACTGCTTTTCCAGTAAGTCAAGCATATATTGCACACAGCAAGTACTTATAGAAGAGAATTATTTCCAGCAGTAGACAAATAGATGTCTCCGAGAAGGTCACATGCAGAACCTGAAAGCAACAGCTCGCCCCCAATGTTTGCCCCCAGTGTCTGGTATACTGCCTCTAATCCTGGAGGTTCTATAAGCTAGCATGTCTTATAGCTGTTGACAGAACCAGATTGCTAGATCATAGAATTAAACAATCCCCTTTTACAAAAATCTAAACTGGGAGCAATAATCATATTATATGGCAGTGAATTCCACTCATTGGCTCTGATTGTGAAGAAGCAAAGTATTTTTCCCTGTCCTGAATTTATTGTCTATTAATTTAATTTTGTGACCTTATGTTCTAGTGGAGGGGGGAATCTCTCTGTCCATCCACTTTTCTACTCTATTCATAACTTTACAACCCTTTCCAGAATGTATTATTTCATAAGTGCTCAAAGGGTACTTTATTTTCACTTTAGAATCCCAATTAAAAAAGATCTAGTGGGATAGTTAAAACAGCAGTTTCCAAGCTATGTTACTTTAGCTCCTTGGACATGTGTCTCAGTGAGAGTGTTGGTAATGGAGACACATTTCTATGAGGACAACTTCACCAACACTGCTTGTTTCCCTCTGCCCTGGGCCATCACAGGAGACAGCTGGGGTTAGTCTGAGTTCATAGGCGTAATTCGGTGGAGATCATGTTTTGTCATTTTAAAGACTTCAAGCCTTGTGTCATGACTGGTTTTGATTGCAGGGCTCTTTCTTTTAGTCCTATTTGGAGGAATACAAGAACCCTGCAATCAAAAGGAGAAGGAAAGGATTTTGCTCTGCTTAGAAAAAAACAAAAAAAAATTGATTGGTGTTTGCCTCTCCGCAATTTCTCCTGAGGAAAAACAGAAGCAAAAGGTACTGAGAATAGCAGTGACAGGGGAAAGAGGAAGATTTAAATTTTAGAACAGCACGAAAAGCAAAGGATGCATTGGTGGCCCTGAGGCCTCAATCTCACCCAACATAGTTAAGCTTTATAAAAAATTCAATTTTGGAGCAGATTTCTCACCCTTTTCCTACAACTCCCCCTCCATTCAGTCCAGTGCAACAAAAAGGCTTTGAAAACAAGTTCCTATCAATCATAATGGGAAGTTTTATTAGAGGCTTTACTGCTGCATTGGAGGCAAGGCCTGAAAGCAGCTGGAGAAGGGGAATAAGAGAAAGAAGAGGAGAGCAGGGGGAGGAAATACAAGCTGGAAGGAAAGAGATGAAAATAGTGAAATGGGGAAGGGTGGTGGATTAATAGCAGCGTGAGTTTTCTGGGGGTTTATGGGGGCACGAGTCTATGTGTAAATGGATGGGTGTGCAAGAAAGAGAATGAGCAAAGGTGGGCGTCATCCAACCTAGCACTGATGTGGGCTCCGTAGCAACTTTTGCATATGGAAATGCCATCACTGGGGGATAAGCAAGGAAGTTTCCAACCTGTAATTTAAACCAAAACCTACCCTTAAATAAAACTATGCAATGCACACTAATCCTATTGTCCCTTCCCACATCAGCAGCAGCCAGACTGGAAAGGGAATGCTAGTGTAAAAGGCAATTGTAATCACAGCATAACTGTTACATTCTGTAAATTTCCAAGGTTATGTGAGAACCAATCACAAGAAAGAGGGAGCAGGCAGGTGGGTAGTTATGCAACCTCTGTGATATTCTATGGAAATTGTGTGCCATTTAAAATCAAGGCAGTTATGTGTTTACTTATTTGAATCCACTCTGAAGGATAGACTATTTCTGAGCCCTACTAATGTGAAGACTGGTGCGAAGACTAATGCAAAGACAAGGGAATTCTTGGCTTCCTGTTTTTTGCTTTCTTTCCATCATTTCCTGATGTGGCTAATTGAAACAAAAGGACTATATGAGAAATGTTGATTCATGCTTGAGAAAGCAAAGTTCACTGTGTAAGAGCTCAACACTTTCTAATTGTAATATTGTACTGTACCAACCTGGGTACTTTGCCCCACTTTCCAATTTCCTTCTGATTTCCATTACTGCTTATATAGCTGGTGATGACTTGCAGTGTGCTTGCATGCGCGCGCGCTCTCTCTCTCTCTCTCTCTCTCTATATATATATATATATATATCTGTGTGCGCGTGTGTGTGTGTGTGTGAACTTTCTCAGCACATTTAATGATGCAAATAATATCTTGTTGTGAACCACTCAGAAAGCTTTGGCTGGGGATGGTACAGAAATGAAATGAAATATCAAATGAGATGTGATTAAGCAGCCAACAGGACTATATCCTGTTCATATACAAATTGCTGGAGACCCATTTTTACAGGAAAAAGTAGCCACAGGAGAGAATCCAGTGCAAGATTAGTGTTAAAGTCAATTACCTGGACTAGCATAAATGACTTCTTCTAATTATTACTAGTGTTATTACATTCCATTTATCTCCTTCCTTTTTACCTCTTCTAAGGAACTCAAGGCAGCTTACATAGCTCCATTTCATCCTCACAACAACCCTGTGACGTTAAGATAAGATTGAGCAGCTGGCCCAAAATCACCCACTGAGCTTCATGGCTAACTGGGGTTCCAGGTAATTGTTGTGCTACAGGTAATTTGCACTAGCACAATGTAGTGTATGTGCAGTTCTGACACCCTGGGTATTGCCAATATGTTCCACACTGGAATGGCATCATAGAAGCAACTCGACCATTACAAAGTTATAACGCATTGCTATTATGCTACATGGCTATAACAGAAAGAGTATAAATTAGTGGGAAATGCTGGTGTTGCCATCATCTTAACAGAGGTTTTTGCATATTGGTGAAAGTGCCCTCTAACAATTTAAGAAGATTATTATGTTTTGTGCTATAACAATGAACACTTTGCTTTCAATGAATGCCTTATTTTGTTGGAATATTTAAAAGTTAGTAAAAGCAACTTGAAAGCAAAGCAATCAGTCATCTTTGTGTAGTGGCAATGTTATTAATACCACAATACTAAAACTGTTAAAATATAGTAATGCCCATTTTTATGTTGCAGAAAGCTGCATATAACCTAAGATGGACATATTTTAATGATGATGAAGAAACAGAGATACTGAAAAGATGGAATACATTTTACAACTGTTTGGTGGCATTCCAATGGAAAAATCAAATCAAATATTAAGTGTAATAAAAATATATTTCTATTTGCTTAAAAATTAGTTTGTGCCATCATTTATTAAAAGGAATACACAATGTCTACTTGACTGACAGAAAAACTGTTGATATACTAAGATCACAAGAATTGTCTCTCTGGATGGCACCAAGGTCCTTCTAGTCCAGCTATCAGCCAGATGTTTCTGGATGTTCACAAACAGAGCAGGAAAGTGATGGCAGCCTGATGTTACTTGTTCCAGTCATCCAGTATATAGTCTCTGACTATGGAAGTTCATAGTTACATAGAACGATATGCACAGCAGTGTCTTGTTATTTATGTACAAGTAATGTGTTGTATTTTATATTTTCTATATGAATATATTTTCTTTAAAGTCATATTTCTTTATTATTACATGTTAAAACCATTTTTTCAAAATGATGGGTCTCCTAATGAGATGGCCATATGGCTATGCTCACAGGAACATCTTCAAAAGATAACACACAATCAGGCAGTCTGTAGCCTCATTCAGTACTTGTCGCTTTAGAGTAATGACTTCCATTTGTGCCACAATATGTGATGATAGCACTATTCCAATATCCTAGAATTTCAAGGGGAGCACATACCAATATTTCATAAAAACTGTGTGTATTAAACTAACCTTCAACCTTAATAGGTTTTGATAATAAGGTATATGCCAGTGCAGTGGTTGTACCTCAGATATATTACACAATTCTAACAAAAGGTTTGACTTAGGAGGGTCTCTTCTAAATCATCTGCTAATACATACCACTAGATGTGCAGTTTTTGTGTTATGCATCTGTTTATTTACCTATCTCGGCTAACTTCTCAAAATCAATTGCAGACATGCCTTTGGTATTCAAAACTAGCCTGTGCAGTCACTGATCTCTTCTGGTTGTTGTGCTGAGGGTTCTTCAGTCCTTGAGCAAGCCTAAAAAACAAAAAGTATTTACTAAAGAAATTCCTAAGGCAAAATCCCAACCCTGCCCTGTTGCAGCCATGCTTAGAGGGTCCTCTTGGCAACTAGACTCCTTTGTATCTCATCAGGTTTGGTTCTAACAGCTCAAAAGATGCTGCTGCTCTGGAGTTTCTGCATATCCAGCTTTGTAAGCAAGAGTATACCATGCAACTATGCTTGTGCAAGGCCTCCCACAAGCACTGCAAGTACAAATTTTCCAAAGGATACACAGCATCATGGCATGACCTTTTTCCAAGCCTCTTCATGGTTAGGGAAGGAGCTACACATGCTCACATTTTAGTTTAAAAATCTATCAGAGGTTTTTCTAAGTTTTTTTTTCACTGTAGCAGAAAATGCCATTAAAATAACTGAAAATCCCAAGCAGCAGCACAATCATAACAGTAATATATTGTGGATACAAAATAAATTTTCTCCATCTCACAGCCCCAAATGGACTTAAGAACAGATATCTTAATTGCCTTTCAGCCATGTGGCATGATTAAGCAGGGATTAGTTGTGCCTGCCCATCCAGAAATAACTCAATGTGGCAGGAGGTATGCTTCATCCTTCACTCCCAGTGGGTCTTACAGAGGTAACTGGCAGAACACTGGACAGGCTGAAATTCCAAGCAGGTAAAAGGTGAATTCCAAGAATGCAATGTCTTGCTTTCTTTCTGAGTAACTCCTACCGACTGGGTCACCACCAAAGATCTACATAAGCAAATTCTTCTCCCCAAGCTTCATCATCATGCCATACCAACTCTTGTATTTTCCATATTTCTCTTAACATGGCAAAGTTGCCAAAACTTCCTTCCAGAAAGTAGCTGAAGCAAGAAGAAAGATGGGGTCGGCTCAGTTTTCGGTGTATTTTTCCAAAGAGCTCCAATTAGAAAGTTTCTAGTTAAAAGAAAAATTTACTGTAGCACCCTAGGAAATTAATTTACCTCTGACCACAGGATTCTCTGTTCCTAAGAGATAACATAATCTTCTTAATAGCATCTGACAACTAGTATTACCATTCATAGGGAACAGCCAGAATTAACTCCCTTCTTTGCTACCAAAAAGGGAGGGGGAAATGTTTCACAATAGAAATTTGGAAGCCTTGTATAATAAAGCTCAATTTGTATAATTTCTGAGTTCTGCCTTCTGACAGCTAGAAAGACTGTTACCCCACATGCATTTTAAACAAAAATGAAAATGAAACTGCAAACAGTTTTTTAATGAACTAGCATCAATGGATAGATGAATGAAAGCCAAAGGATTCCTTGCAATGTTTGTTAAATCTTTGATGCTTCCTCTTTGTTCCTCTAACCGTCAGCTATACCTCTTAGTTAAATATAAAACAGAATGCTATTGATCCGGATCTTAAAAAAGAAAAGAAAAAGCTATCCTAACACATCCCTATCCTCCACTGATAACTCTTTCTTCTAACATATGCAACACAAAATATCAGACTACTTTAATATGGAAAGTGCATTTTGTATTCTTTAACATTGAAGGAAACTAAATCTTGAACAGGATTCAGAAGATTATTAATTTTTAAAAATCAATTTTAATATTGCATGCTTACTACAGAATACTAAAACTATATAATGCAGCCTGATAAGGTTACCTCTGGTCAAGTTATTGACATTCATAGGATGAAGGAAGAAAAAGACAGAACAAAGGGTTTTAAAGGCAAACTGCTTGTTCTGAGGCAAAGAGAATAAAATGGAACATCTCCCTTCAAGGTCAGCCATGATCCAGCAACTCCATTTGTGGACTAGAGAGTTATAGGGCCTGTTCCTTATGAATTCTGAGTCACCAATTTTCCTTGCTCTCAAATTACATGTTTTAGCTACAGAAAGATAATGGGTGGAAGGCTCAAGATACCTTACTATGTTCCCTTGAGTCCTATCTTTCAAAGTCCAAATTAATAAAAATAGAAGCTTAGAAACATAGAAATAAAGTGAGTCAGAAGGGGCCTTCTGGACCATCTAGTCTGATCCCTAGTTCCAGCCAGTGGTACTCATGTAATCCCCAATATGTGGTTGTCCAATCTTTCCTTGAACACGCTCGCTCATAGGGTCCCAATCTCCTCCCTTGGAAGCCCATTCCATATCCTAGGGGTCTTAAGCATCAAGAAGTACTTCCTGACATCCAACCGGAAGCCTGGTTCCTTGAGCTTTGCCCCACTGGAAAGCATCCTGCCTTCCACTGCAGGGAAGAACAGATCACGACGCTCCTACACATTACATTCCCTCACATACCTATAATGGAGCTGACTACTGGAAATGATCTTTCGCATGAGTAGGATAAATCTAATCAAAGCCTGCCTTGGATGGCTTTATTAGGTTATAGAAAGGGCAAGAGGAAGGCACCTGCACACCCATTACAAAAAAGGGAAACCTCATAAAGTCAAAGCCTATGTACATTGACTTTATTGTCCTGAATGCTCACTAGCTTATTTGACATACTTTATCTGAGCAAAGTAGATGTATCTATAGAAGTTGGCCATGTAAAAACCTTCCAATATTTTGGACTACAGTTCCATCAGTCTGAACCAGCACAGTAAATGTTGAGCATTGAGAATTTTAGTGTCTACCCCGATCTAGAGTCATTGGGTTAAAAATAGACCTAAAGTAGCAGCAAGGCCAAGCCACTTGGTCACTTGCTTTTCATAGCACAGTGATTTGACTATGGTACTGGTTTCCATCTTGGCTCTGCTACAAAGATATGAGGTGATCCTACTGTACTATGCTCTTAGTATCCAGGTATACCCACATACAAAACAGGAAAATTAATATTCACATGATTGTTGTAAGATTAATGAGATGATGTGTGGGAAGCCTGTTCAAACAGTCTTTGCCTGGTCATTCCAGTAAATACGCATTGTGCTCTGAAAGGCCAGGAAAGTCCAGATTCCACAAGACTGTTATGAGGAGCCATATACTTCTCACCAGTACTTCTCATCCTGAACTAAGTCAGCATACAAGATATAAGAGGTGCAAGTGTTGTTTTCAGCAAAGGCTAGACTGGGCAAGCAAATTTATGTTATCAGAACTTCCTGAACCTTACCCACAGTCAAGCTGCAGTAGATTTCAAGACTTGCTCCTGAGCAATTCCCTCCTCCTGAGAAGTTCTTTGGAATTGGATGCTTCTTGTTACAGGAGCTTGACCGATTTGCTTCTTACTGCAATGAGGCTATTTGGGATTGGTTGGTCATTCAGCCTCTGATTTGAAAGCAAAAGTCTCCTCTTTGAAGGACAGAGCTGGAAGAGAAGGTAGATCCCTGACAGAGCTGAGAGAAGGATGATCCCTCCAAGTCCTGTTCCAGATTTCTGCATTTTTGAAAGCCAGCAATCTTTCATTGAACACTTTCTTTATGCATGGCAATATCTATGTCCTATTGATTTTTATTTTTATCAAAAACATAAAACAATAAAAACACAGAACAACAACAAAAACAACATATAGGCATGCCATGATGATCAGAGATGCTCTGAACTTTATTCTTTCTTAACTTAAAACATAATGGTTGTTTATGTGTACTTTAGAATATAGATAATATGGTAGTCCTCTCATTAATACATATGTATGCATGTATTATTGCTCATACCTACACATCCAAAGTTCCTGCTCAACATCCCTAATATAGATTGAGGTAGGTTAACCAAATATCAGAATGGGTGTAGAGATGAAGTTGTCATCAGTAGAATATTCTTTCATAGGATGCCAGTCTTGTGAGGTCTTCAGTCCACTGGGTGGTTGAGGGAGATAGTTTGTCTTTCCATCCCCCTGGTATGACTCTCTTAGTCACTGTAAGGTTTGTATAGTCCACTTGCAGTGGCCAGACTAACATTTTTATACAAAACTGATGTGTCTAACAACTTCTCTCTGAGCAATACTGAGCATTTCCATATCATGAGCACTAATGGTACTTCTGTCATCCCACATCATCCACATTTATTAGATGGTGATATTTTTTTCTGAAACAGGCATTGGGGGGTCCAATATGCCAGAAAGACCTGTTTTTGCTGTATAAGGTGTAGTTTCAGGTCAGGGAATATGGATCATATGGAGGATGTAGCTATTTCCCACTAGTGAAATTGTATGTGACATTCAAATTCCCTACTCCACTCTTATCTGAGTGTCCGGATATCAAGATAGTTAAGAGACTTTTGCAAATATATATTGTTGGCTTGGCTGACTTTGTAGAGCCAGCCAAGTCTCCCAGTAATGTTGGGGATTCTAAGGCAGTAAATACTGCTGGGATTATATTTTATCTAAACATGCTGCCAGTTTGTTCTATGAGGCAGTTGATACGTCCTCTGTAAAACTTCAATGAGGGAAATTCACAGTCTTTGCCTATTAGCTGATCTAAAGAGAGGATAACTCTCTCAGCCTACAGTCTCCAGAGGAATGGCTGTCCAGCAATCTTCAAAAATGGATTGCACCAGATTGTTAGCTTGGCATGTGAAAATGGGTCAGAGAGGTTTTTAAGGGCCAACATGTTCCATGTCTTTCTTGCAACTTGAATGGGGTTAGAGTAGGACTCTCTCTGTTTAAGTGTGTGCAGTCCAGTGTGCTCCATTGAGAAATTGGTGTCAGATATGTAGATTTTAGACCAAGGGGGTTGTGAGGAAGGGGTAGGGGATCATGGGAGAGTTAACTTTGACTTAATTCGTCATTCCATTATTATTTGAAAAGGAGATATTTCATATTAGACCAGAGAAAGAGAGGACAGGGATTTTTTAAAGGTTTTATTATATTTAAAGGCTTTACACTCAATTTTTAAAGCTTTGGTTTTCAGTGATAAGAAGAGAGGAGCACAAAGAAAGGTAATTCTGAGATGGATTGAGGTACAGCCTTGAGAAAATCAAGATGAAAGTAAGACAGACGACCTTTTGTGTGCTTATTATTCCAGGTTACATACTGATCAGACAGAGCAGTTTTTCTGGAAAGCAATTTTCTCTCAGTCTCATTCATTCGGCATTTGAGTTCAAAAACTAAGAGAATGTTGCTATATTCGCAAGAAACATATACTATCCAGAGGCAAGAAAGGAATCTTGCTTGGCAGCTGTCCTTTTGTAGTTTAAGCTCCAGTAGCTACAGAATCATCCTGAAGTACTGCTAGATTAATGTCCCTGAAAGCTCGTGCATACTCAGAGAGCCAGTTTTCATCAACAGTAAAAACAAAAAATACATATTTGTAGAATGGGACTAATACACCCAAATCTCACAGTGCAGGGAAAGATTAAGACAACCCCCAAAGTCATATTAGTATTAAACAGTTTGTAGTATAGATTGTAGTATAGCCCAGAGCTCTTTCATTCCCCAAACTTCAGCTTTTCAGGGCCAAATACATGCCTTTCAAGTCCCCAGTACCTGACTGGTGGTCAGACCATTTTACAATGGCTAGAAATGGTGCAAGAAGCTGGAAGGTTAATCAGTTGATTGCCATGACTGAAGGAAACTGCCTGTTGGTCCTGCCATAACAGGATGCAGTCCTAACAAGTCCTTATTGCCACATTCAGAATGAAACAGGTTGCCACCTGAATTGCCAATCTCTATTAGAAAGCCGGCTCTGCCTAATCCAAAAGAAAAAAGATGGTACTATTTAATTATTAACACTTGCAATAAAGAGCTAATTTATTTGAGCTGAAAGAATCCCCTGTGAATCATTCTGCAATTTAAGATCTGTGACTGAGGCACCAGATCATTCTTCAGTAGCTTGCCAGTTTAATTCAATTAATGGTGCAATTATTTTGCAGCATTAATTGATTCCATCTCTGGGATGTGTAAGACTTACAGAAAAGAGATGAAGTTTTGAACAATACACCTCACTGTGTCCTTGGCACTTCACCAACAGCAGTAGTTTCAATTTAGTACCAAAAGTTCAGACTGTTTTATTGCTAATTTTTTCCTATCTCAATGACTAAGGACAGGCTAGGGGCAAACCAGGGAGCTGGTGTGAGAGGCAAGGCAATATAGGCACAGACAATTTTATTTATTTATTTATTTATTTATTTATTTATTTATTTATGGATTTATATCCTGCCTTTTTCCTACAAAGGGCTCAAGGCAGCT
>NW_025336334.1:2208754-2215786 GCF_004798865.1 Varanus komodoensis | reverse complement strand
GGGGTGGGATTGCTGTTGGAACACCTTATACCTTGCACTGAGCACTCATTGGCCTTACAAATATCTGCCACAGGGACAACAGGATCACTGTTTTGTCCCAGAAAGTTCCATTTCTTATTTCTGTGCAGGATTTCTGCAGTCTTTTTCAGTAAATGTATTATGAATTACACTGGAGCTACAGTTGATGAATTCAGAGGGAAAGCACATCTTTTTTAATGTGAAAATGGTGCTTAACACAGGTGTAACATCTGCCTCATGGACACTATGTAAGAAGAGACTTGTTTAAGAAAGAAAACAGAACCTCCTGTTGAATGAGAAATTACCTCTGTACGGTGGCATTCACATCAGCTTCTCAACCTATTCATCCATGGCATCAAAGAATCAGGCTTTGAGCAAAGTCCCAGCCTTGAGGCCTCTAAGAACTGCCGAGTGTAAATTACTCTGTCAGGGACAGCAGAGAGGGAAAGAACAGCATCTCCTGAGAGAGGTGTCTTGAAATAGAATAGATCAAGTAATCTGTGACATTTTAAAGAACTTATTCTATCAGTTTTTCCAGCTGAGAAGAGACTGGTGAATGGGTGTGTGTATGTGTGTGTGTGTGTGTGTGTGTAATGTACAGAGCTAGGAGTTTGCTTTATTTAAGTCACTATTTTAAAAAGCTCCTCACGCTGAGCATTTGATAACAAAGCACTGTCACACACAGGTGTTCCCAGACTGATCTGTAGTCAACTCCCCAAGATGGTAAAGAAAGTGTAAGAGAGTTTATATATTCAGCAGAATCAAGTGATGCCATTTTCCTGGAGTAAACTGCTAATGGTGATAGTGGTAAGCAGGGTGCAGATTGCTTGTTTCAGTGGTTCCTTCTGATGTGACTGAGGAAAGCAAAGGCAGGAGCCCTTTTTCCTGTGGAGGGCTGCACTGCCTCAGCCTGAACATGGGTCCATGTTCTAGCAGCAGCAGGGCTGCAGCAAGGACAAGGCACATGCCCCCAGACCTTTCATGCATGTACACACTGACTGTATTCACACCACCCAAAAAGCCATGGCTGGTTTTGTCCCAGCAGCATGATTTGGTACCTGCTCTGGTGGCATTCAGGTAGCATGATGCCATCCCAGCATATGAACCACCATCACATGTGAATCCAGATGCATGTATGCATCCATGCACATACATCCATCTGCATAGGCCCAGGCAGCATTTACTCTCTCTCTTTTCCCTGAGAGAGACAGAGAAGCTGGCTGACTGGCTGGAAGGCAGACACATGACCATGGATTCCAGTGGCTAGCACAGCAGGAGTGGGAACCTTGTGACCCTGTGGATGCTGTTAGATAGCAACTCCCATCAGCCCAAGCCTCTATAGCCAGTGGGAAGGCACAACAGAAGCTGCATCTGGTGGGCCATGCACTGGAGTGGTATGCTTCATGGCTGGCTTGCCAAGCTCCCATGTTCGGCCACCAGCCTGCCACTCAGTTTCTTCACCTTTGCAGAGATGAAGAGCAAAAGATGAAGAGCAAAAGAACCAGACAGGTAGGTCATCAGTCTAATGTGGGAGAGGCATGCTGACCTTGGGGCTTGGAGCATCATCTGGCAGGGGTGTGGCCTGAGGATCACAGTCCTGAGGTTCCCATGCCTGGTGTAAACTTTCAGTGGCATTTCCAGAAGTGATCCTGGGACATGGCAAGCATAGGAGATCCTGACTTTCTGAAGGCCTAACACCCCACTGCTCTCTGAATAAGTGAAAAAACTCATTGTCCTGGTTGCATCTGTTGGCTCTTAAGTTGTGCCCTTTGCTGGAATAGCACTGAGCCATGGGACACCAGGTTCTGCCATGCAGCCTTAGTATATGCAGTGAAGGATGGTGACTCATATGTCAATGGGGCTCCTTATTCATGGATAGCTTCTCCAAAGCTCAAAATAAAAGCTGCAGAGGATGAGGACCCACTGCTTCTTCACATAGGACTTCAGTTTATGCATGGTACTATCTACTGTGGCTGCCTGTAACCTTCAGAAGATTGGGGGCAACCAATGGGGGCAGGAGTGTGGAGGTGACAATTATCTCTGCACTGCTCCTACCCTCTAAAACACTTTGGAGGTTGATTTTGGCCATCTAGGTTTTTAGTGCCTGCTTGTGAGGAGGAGAGGCTGAAATTGCCTGACAGATCCCAACTTTTTCCTTCCTTTCCTCTGGAACGCCCTGTCCCCTGATACCAGCTCTGAGGTCAGCCTTACAGCTCTGGAGGGTGCTCAGAGCTTGAGGCTGCAGCTCCAACCTCAGAATACCTTTCCTAGGTTGGAGTTGGAACTCCAAATTTTCCTATGGCTGTCTAGACAACACCTAGCAGCTATAGGAATGGCTCCAATTCATTTTAAATATATGAAGGCTACTTTTTAGGGTCAAACCTTTCAAAGGTAGTTTCTAACATATACATTCACAATATATAATCAATTACAATTTTAAATCCATATGATTAACAAATAACATATGTCAGTGATAACATTAATGACAAACAGTGATTAGCTAGTAAGCACAATAATTAAAACAACACCCAATAAAATTCTTACCTTAGAGAAGACAGTTGTAAACAAAGGGATCATTAGGACTCCCTTAAAGGCCTGCAAAGAAAGCCTTTTGACTAGAATAAATTTCCTCAGATGTAGGAGTCCTGTCAAAAGGTTTTGCCACTTCTGCCTACTGGCCTGATCATTCTCACAGACCAGTCAAAGGTGGGCCCAACTGTATGGCTTCAGGAAGTGCTTTCAGATGTGGGCAGGTGGACACAAGTGTCTTTGAAATAGATCATCATCCTGATCTGATCATAAACCTCAGAAGTCATTGAGGGCACAGTCCTGTGCAGATGCCTGTAACCCTGCAGGCTGAGCACATCACAGCCATCCTGCACAGGACAGGAGAAGCTTGGAGGTGAAGTTCACCTCTGTTCTCTCCCCACTCTAAACAGTAGCTAGATGGGTGGTTTTGGCCATCTTACTGTAGTGCTTCAGAGAAAGGAGGACTGGAGCTACCAGGGTTTCTTGCTGGTGCTAGTCCCTCCCCTCCCCGCCCCTCCCCTCCCCTCCCCGCCCTCTAAATCCCTGAGATCATGGTTACATCCACAGATAAGATGCCAGCATGATCCTCTCACCCATATCTGAGGCTGTAGCTTGTTACCACTCTTGCATCTGGGAATCCAGATAGACAGATAGATAGGCAGGCCATAGGATCACTCTGTTAAGGACTTTAAAAGCAAATACAGCAATTTAAAGTAAATGTTCTATTTTTCAAGGTTTATAGTTCTATAAAACATAATTGTGAAAGGACATATCACTTGTAATCATGGCCAACGTTTGTACTACTGATTGCTAAGGAGTGAAGTCACATCTTCTCGTTTACAGAGGTAACAAATTCTATTGGGCGGCAGAATGAAGGAACAGCAGCTCAATAAATTGAAGAAGCTGACTTACCTTTTGGTCAGCAAGTTGCTTCAGAGATGTTCTGTATGTATGATATACTATAAGAATTCTTAGTTTCTCATTTACTGTAGTGAATGCACACTGGCTTTCAACAGGAGAGAATTCTGCATTGTATGCTCAGATAGGTTTTACAGTAAAAGTAAAACAGTAATTATTCTAATAATAACAACAACCCATATTTAATCTTTGCTGCTGAATTTAGCCCGTACATCTTCGAAATTGTGTCCCAAATTTGCTGCCTCAGCTGGGGCTTTCAGTTCCCTCATGACCAACCCAGCCACATGCTAGATCACTGGTAAATGAATCTCATCAGGCCCAGTTCATGGGACTTGGACCTGAACGCACCAAAGACATGTAATTTACTTTGCTTCAGACCTCATTCTTGGCACAGAGTCAAGGAAATAGGAAATGCTTTTTCTTGTTTTTGTGATCTCATAAAATCTTATGCAAATAAGTGATGGATCTAGTCCAGCCGGTTGAGGAAATGGCAAGGATCCAAGAAAGCCTGCAAGGCATAATATAGGAAGGTGATTGAAACCATCAAATACAGTGTCATTCATCTTTTCTGCAGCTCCATCAAACAGTAGCCTTCCTGAAACCAAAGATAAAAAATATGAACATAAAAAGTATCCTCATATTTTCCTTTTCCCAAAAAGACTTTCTCTCACACACACATGACACACACCCTGGCAGATGCTTATGTTTGAACTTTCACAAGTGCAGGGGCATTTATGTGCCTTGAGCAAAGGCAGCTGGTGAACTATAGGAAAAATAGGGAAACTTTTCACAGAAGGGCCTTAATCCACCATCAGAAATTCAAGGAAGCATTAAGTCATTATTCAAATTCAAATGAAAAGCTGCATTTGCCTATTAACATATTTTTGTCTGAAAAAAAAAAGAAAAGATGCTGATCCCAGGAATGATCTATGTAGCCTTATTTGCAGCCTTATTTATATGGTAATTGACTAGTCAGGGAGTTTTCTCTGTCATTTTTTTTTTTAGGCTTTGCTAGCAGTCAATTAAAACAATGTCTTAGCTGCTGCTGTAATGAAGCTGGTCATCATTTCTTTTGTGTAAGCACTGATGGAGAAAGAGGAACATCCAAAGTCAAACAGGTTATGCTGTCCTCATGATTCTTAGTTTTTGCTTTACTATGGAAGAAAAACAAGATTATTTTTCCGTCTGCAAAATGCCCCTCACTTTTTCTTTCCTGTCTCTCAAATGGTTGTAAATAGGAATGAGAATGTTGCTTGCCTTCTTGTGTGTTTGCATATTGAGAAGATTTATTAAAACACACACTCTCCAAACCCTGGTATCCAAGATGCAGTAGTTCAGGGGCTCAAGTTCTTTTGCTGTTGTCAGTCAGGCTTCATTTCAAGAGGGAAAACATCTTTTGAGAGCAGAAATTGCAAGTGAAAAGCTTTGCTTTAACTCATCACCATGCAAGAGATGAAAAATGGAATTCAACATTAATTAAAGTAGGCACTGTGTTAGCAGTGCTGCAGCATGGATAAATGGGTTTCACTCCAGCATGGAGTGGGCTGGTACATGATAAAAAGCATTTTTGGGGTTTCCAGGCAGAAAAGAAAGAGGAAACTGATCCAGCCTCCCCAACCAGATGCCCCCAGACACACTGAACTACAAATCCTGTCATTCCCAGGCACCATACCTAGGTGCCGTCTAATACAACAGGGGACCACCAGGCTGGGGAAGGCATCTCCCTGCATATTTGTTTCCCACCTTGTCTACTTGTATTTTTTATATTTGCAAATTTTGCATATTCTTTTTCAGAATAAGCTACTTGCACTCAAAGCACTGGTACAGTGGACTTGATAGGTGTGAAAGGATGATTTGAAACAAGGGAGTAAAGAGATTTGAAAAGGTAACAAAGAAAATTACTTAGCTCAAAGAAGGGGAGGGGCCAAAATCAGATAGCACAAGGTATGGGGAAACAGGCACGTAGGCAGGAGGGCCAAATACTTCCTGATTGTTTATTGACAAGCTGGGCAGAACAAAATGAGCCTATTGTAGCCCACCAGGGGCAGGGCAGGGCTGGATTGGGAAGGAGGGCTGGTGTTAGGGCATCACGGAGTAGGCGGGCAGAAAGAGTGTAACCTCTCAGTACCCTATTACCCAATTAGGGAAAAGGAGGAGGGAACAAGCGACCGGGAGCAGGGTTCAAAAGGGGTGTGTGAACATGTGCTCAGGTGAACAGAAGAGTGGTAAGGAAACCATCCTTTTCTGTTCCCTTCATTGCAATAAAGTTTTAAAAAGAACTCTCTGCATGCCTGGAATATTTTTCTCTTCCGACAGAAAGGAAAGAGTGATCATAACAATATGGGGACTCTGTCCGGGATATCTCCTAAATCCGTTGTTGGCTCGGATTGGTGATTTACTGAAGGGAAGGTGCACCCTGCCGAGGTTATGGCAGTCCTGCAAGTGACTCTCAGGCCAAAACAAGGACGATCGGAGACCCGAGGCTGATTGAAAATTTGGTAGCAGAGACTTCTAGAACCTCAGGAGGGGTTCAAAAGGGGGTTTACTCAGGTAGAGTAAACCTGATAAGATGCATCTAAGTTTAGGTAAGGAATCTTTATTTCTCATCCAAGGGAAAGGGAATGGGGAGTAAAGTATTCAAGGGGAGGGGGGGTCAGGCTGGATGGCTCAGTAGGCCTTTCCTGACCCATTCTGCTTCTATAGGGGTAAAGGGACCAAGGAAAAATGCTTTCCTTGAAAGTTCCTGGGGAGGATTTTGAGGTTCTGGGATAGATTTTGGGTTGGGGTGGCTGGAAAAGGAAAAATGGAAAACTACTGTGTAGTTGTATTGTAAGATATAAAAATCGAAGCAGTGATGATATGGGAGGCAAAGTAACAAGCAGAGAAGTTTAATTCGTTCTTGCAACAGTGGGCGCCCACCACACAGGTAGTGTGCCGTTCACACACACAACTCTCACTTTTATCCCTTTTCCCAGCTCACAGATTCTTCTTCTTTTCTCTCATTGGCTGGGCTACTCAGAAGGTACAATCTTCTCCGTCTGCCTACATCATACTACCCCTTGATATGACCTCCCCTTGCACATACAACCCATGTTCATGCTAATGAGCCTATTACCTATGAGAGGTGTGTCAGTTACTATTCATAAACCCATTAAGCCTGCACACTATTTTCTAAAAGTTCAACAAGTCAAAGTGGCCTTGAGAATTCTTCTTGGACACCAAATTGAGAACAGGCCTCTCTTCAGACTCTTTACCGACAGTTATAAAGTAATCCATTGTCTGCTCTCCTCCACTGAAGGTGACAGTTTTACCACTGTCCCCTAATTTTTACCCTCTCTGGTATTTTTCAGGACTTTGATGTAAAAAGCACTGCTTCCCTTAGTACAGCTGTTTACATGATTCGATTCTCAGGCTTTTTGGCCTTAAGAGACTTCAATTAACCCTGTATTTCACTCTTTCTTTGGTCTTGTCTTAACACTTAGTAACAGTAACACTTCATTTCTCACAATCCACCCTTCTTCTTTTTTTAACACTTACTGTTACTAACTTAAAATTGTTCTCCAGAAA
>NW_025336334.1:2069247-2208654 GCF_004798865.1 Varanus komodoensis | reverse complement strand
TTTTTTTTTTTAATTTTTCTTGCTGTGAGCATAAGCAGCCATGCTCATCAAGATGAACAAGCATTGATTATTTGATTGTAAAGGGTGCTAGTTCAAGTAACATGTATATGTAATGGATTTGGAACATTTTTGTTATTTATGTATGTGGGGGAGGGGGTACCATCTCTGTAAGAATTTGTGTGATACCATGTACTCACTGGACAAATGCCATCAGAAGGCGGATTTTGCTTTAACCAAGGCAAGCAATGGGTTTGAAGCACACAAGTTCAACAAGGGGTTTCTCTTGTGTGTGCTTTTGGCATGGGTTGGATTTGATTTCAACATCTCAGCCATTTTTCTTGAGACTGTGCTGAACAGACTTGTGGGGAAGACCAGGCTTGAAAAGGGACAAAGATTTCTCAAATTTCTCTCCAAGCTAACGTGGTTAACCAGTGTCTCTGAAGAAATGTAAAGGGTTTTTTTCTTCTAATCCACCTGTTTTGTGAGCTGTACTTTCCAGACACCAGATGAACTAGAACTGCAAAGACTGTGATTCCTGTGTTCTGCCTTGCTCTTTGTATCATCCACGAGGAAGCAAAGGACTAACCAGGCAAACCATGAGAGGCAAGTCCTACAGCCAAGTGTACAGCTGAGTCCAGACACTGAGTGACGCCTAGACAACAAAATCTCGAAGAATCGCCTCAAAGGGCAAAGCAGATAACTGAACTGGACATTAGGCCATTGCCTCATCTCACACTGCTCCCACCTTGCAAAGCAGGCTAACCCAAGTCTGTTGATCAAAAAGGGATGATAGCCTTAGACAGGGTATTCATCATCGGGGGGGGGGTCTCAGCCCCAATGAGGATGATATCTTTAGGTCAATGGGTCAAAAGGAGGGGCCTAGGAAGCAAAGGAACCAGGCCTCAGAATAGATTGGGTAATAGCGCTGCAAAAGTGCAGGGAAGCAGGTTAAAGGTGAGAGCTGGCTGGCACTGAGTTCCTTGCAGCCAAAGGAGGGGGCAAGGAGATCAAGGGGTTTGACTAAGACAATCCCCATCTGAACTGCATGGATAGAAGCTGCTTCCTGAGAAAGAGGAAGCACCAGGAGTTATCTGAACTGGCTGATTTGTTTGGTTGATCACAAAAGGGGGAACTGTTGGAGAAATATGAAAATCCTGGCAGAGGGGGGTTGCTTATATGCACCTCAGTGCTAAGGTCAGATCTCTGTTGGTATTGGCTGTTGGTTCAAGAGGATGGGAATTGGTGGCTTGTATAGGGGCTGTTGGGGCCATTGTTTTGCTGATCAGGTAGGGCAGATAAAGCTGCCAGATAAACAGCATTGCGATCGCCCTCATTTGCATGCCAAAACACATAGTGATCCCTGTGCCTGAGTGGAAATTTTACACCTGGGTTACAGTGGAAGCAGGGATAGAGCAAGTGTGGGCAGCTAATCCAGAGTGGAAAGCCTGCAGCAAGACATCAAGGATGCCCACTGATGCTGGTTGGCAAAGGGAAATAAGGGGGAATTCACTTTTGGACATCAAAGATAATTAAGATAATTTAGGGGCATTTTGGATATGAGTGAGCAAGAAATTGGGGAATGAACCAGGAGATGAGGACTGCTCCAGGCAGTCAAAAGTAGCTTGGATAGAGAACCTCTTTTCAAAGGTTAGAGGATCTATGGTGAGAGGGGAGCATTTTGAAGAAGGAAGCTAAATGTGTAAAATGGGGATGCACCAGGGACCATAAAGGTAAATGAGTGTGTGCTCAGGGCTCCAGTTTGAGGAGAATGGAGTCTTTTACTGGTTACCATGACTGGATGGAAGTGGGATATATCTCAGATCACAAAAGGGGGCCCAGTGGATACTGGAAAGCAGTCATGCTACACTGCCTTGGCACCAATGTATGTAAGAAGGGTGTGTAACCCTTCCTGAATATTTTTTTCTTGAAAATAGGGGTGTGGGTGAGATTCTCTAGTTATCATAAGGAAGGTGCAGGAGTGGCAGTAGGAATAATAAAATTGGGAGACGTACCCTGCCAGGATCATTATTCACGAAGACATGCTAGAGACATACCAGTAACGGAGGAGTGCGGCGCAGGAAAGGAGATGACAATTCCAACAAGAGTAGAGGTGATAGGGATTGGAATAGCCTCCTTTGCAGTGTCTACCCACATATATTTAGCACATCTTCAGGAGCAAATGGCATGTGCAATAGTGGCTCTTGGAAATACTATAGAAGTAGTATACTACTAGGGAAGCTGGCTGGAGAGATGCAACAAATCGAGGTTTATACACCACAAAATAGGGTGGCTCTGAATCGTGTTTTAGTACCAAAAGAGGGGCCTGTGGGGTGATTGGACACACCTGCAAGATAGAGTTAGATAAACAGATGTCAATGAAGTCTTAAGAGCAATCCAACAGGTAATACCAGGGATCAAAATAAGGCAGGAGTCAGGAATGGGAGAATGGCTGACATAATGGCTCCACAACTTTGTGGTTGGAACACGTGTTTTCATATTGGGGATAATGGCCATAAGCATAATCTGCTGCATTAGCCTACAATGTATACTAGTCTGCACCCCATGTAATAGGGGGATGCGTTTGGGGAAAATGTACAGACAAGGAGGAAATGATTAGGATGATGGTATCAAAGTTTAAGAATTGGGATTTGTTTCAAATCAGGGTGAAGGAAAGAAAAGGGAGGAATTGATAGGTGTGAAAGGTTGATTTGAAACAAGGGAGTAAAGAGATTTGAAAAGGTAACAAAGAAAATTACTTAGCTCAAAGGAGGGGAGGGGTCAAAATCAGATAGCACAAGGTATGGGGAAACAAGTACATTGGCAGGAGGGCCAAATACTTCCTGATTGTTTATAGACAAGCTGAGCAGAACAAAATGAGCCTATTGTAGCCCACCAGGGGCAGGGCAGGGCTGGATTGGGAAGGAGGGCTGGTGTTAGGGCATCACGGAGTAGGTGGGCAGAAAGAGTATAACCTCTCAGTACCCTATTACCCAATTAGGGAAAAGGAGGAGGGAACAAGCGACCGGGAGCAGGGTTCAAAAGGGGTGTGTGAACATGTGCTCAGGTGAACAGAAGAGTGGTAAGGAAACCATCCTTTTCTGTTCCCTTCATTGCAATAAAGTTTTAAAAAGAACTCTCTGCATGCCTGGAATATTTTTCTCTTCCGACAGAAAGGAAAGAGTGATCATAACACCTCTCATAATGGTGATTTCTATGGATGGATGGGCTGTCAAACATACCATACCACACATGGAAAGTTTGTATGAATTCACAAAGCCCAATGCTTTGAGATGTATTTTTGATCTGCTCAATAACTAGCATTCTCTGGGTAAACCAGAAATAGTAACAAGAAGAAAATACAATGCAAATAATTAAAAGAATGACATGATTAAAAGAATGACATACAATACCTTTCAAGTCAGTTCATGCTACTAGTTATCAAGTGTACAATAATAATCAAGTGCAGAGAAATCAGCTGTGTCCATGTGTAATCTTTTGACATGCTGTGTCAAAGAAGCCATGAACAGAAGTGTGCGATGCTTTCGCTGTTCAGTGAATATGAGCATTCGGTGCTTCAGAGGGAGTTGCTGGCAGCTG
This sequence comes from Varanus komodoensis, assembly GCF_004798865.1. Classification (NCBI taxonomy): domain Eukaryota; kingdom Metazoa; phylum Chordata; class Lepidosauria; order Squamata; family Varanidae; genus Varanus; species Varanus komodoensis. The sequence continues at coordinate 2,205,057 of NW_025336334.1, read as the reverse complement.
CTATGAAAAATATAAATATGGCAGCTTTCCAACCTGGAAACCACAAGGCTTGGCTCGAGGCTGCAAGGGCAGAGGCTTTAATCTGAGTAAGCTTCCCAATTTGTTCTTCAGCCAGTGCATTAAGCCAAGATCTCAACATGAGCTTGTTATGATCACTCTTTACCTTCTGTTGGAAGAGAAAAATATTCCAGGCATGCAGAGTTCTTTTTGAAACTTTATTGCAATGAAGGGAACAGAAAAGGATGGTTTCCTTCCTACTCTTCTGTTCACCTGAGCACATGTTCACACACCCCTTTTGAACCCTGCTCCCGGCCACTTGTTCCCTCCTCCTTTCCCCTAATTGGGTAATAGGGTACTGAGAGGTTACATTCTTTCTGCCCGCCTACTCCGCACTGCCCCAACACCAGCCCTCCTTCCCAATCCAGCCCTGCCCTGCCCCTGGTGGGCTACAATAGGCTCATTTTGTTCTGCCCAGCTTGTCAATGAACAATCAGGAAGTATTTGGCCCTCCTGCCTATGTGCCTGTTTCCCCATACCTTGTACTATCTGATTTTAGCCCCTCCCCTCCTTTGGGCTAAGTAATTTTCCTTGTTACCGTTTTAAATCTCTTTACTCCCTTGTTTCAAATCATCCTTTCACACCTATCAGAGGGACATCCATGAGCATCCAAACCTGCTGTGTAGCATTGAGAACGTGGAACAATGTTTGATCAGCTTTCAGTAGAATTCCAGCACTTTCTGTGCAACCCAACCATCTATAGTCAGTTCAGTCGTATTTGGATACCATAGAAATATAAACTTAAACTAAATTTAAGTTGGAACAAGTTTATGTTGCCTTGACACTCATTTTGTCCAGTTCCAAGATGTACTGGGAAAAACAGAATTACACTTCTTGCTGGTTACTGGATTGAGTTTCCATGCCACAGTGCAGTTTTCACTGTCCTCATTGCCGTGGCAAATGCTGAGCAGAAAGAAACCTCTTGATCTACAGATTAAAAGGCCATCACAAACTAACCCAGGTGGCAGTGGAGGCAAATAGGTAATTGATGGACTAATTTATACTCAGGTTGTACAACCTGTTAATAGGAACTGCAATCACAACAAATTGCTTTGAGCCCAGCCAAAAATAATCTGCTAGTCTCAGCAATACAGACAAAAATGCAGAATTTCCCTCCACATGCCTGGGACCTCAAGCCAAGCTGAGGTGCATGTGTACCAAGAACACTGGGTGATAGTTAAATCAAATGTTCAGTGCTGCAAACCTCATTTACTCAAATGTCCAAATGATGCCTATTCACAAGGTTGCTGCAGCACTGAGTGCACTTCCAGGGCCAGCACCAAGGCTGAGCTGGTGGAGGGCACACAATTCAGCAGGGACCTGGTGGCAAGAGCCCCATGGACATGCTCCTCCTCTGTTTTGTGGAAGCCTGTTTCTTCAGTGACCTCTTGCTTTTGGCTGGGCAACAGCAGTGATTCAAAGGACGAGGGGTAGATGCTGCTGCCTGCTGGCTCACTGGCTCTGCCTGTCAGGCAAGCCAGTGGTAGCACTGATGAAAGCTGCCATGATCGCTCCTATGGGCCCCCTCTGTTGTAGCACTCGTATGTCTCCATGGAAGTGATGGAACAATACAGGGGCAGCTGGAGTGCAGAGGAAGGGCACCTCTTAGTGGATGTAATTGAGCCCTGGTGTGTGCCCACAATCAGACTGGTTTTGAAGAAGTGAGGACAGAAGAAAATCATCATCTCACTGCCTCTATTTAGTCTTCCATTTGCTGCCCAGTGGAACTTTTTAGGGGCATCCAGGACCTAAATATATGCTGGCCCCAAGGTCTTCTTGGCCTCATCAAAAGCCCACTGGAATGTATTTCCTGCACATGTTTGGGCCTTCAGCTGAGTTGAAGCAGTTGAATCTGTTGAGACACCAGAGTAGAACCTGGTCCAGTTTTATTGGATAAATTTCAGTTAGTATACATGCTGGCAAAGTGCTCGGACAGGTTTGTGGTTGCTGTACTGGATCCTTGCCCCTCCTGATTTATAAAAGACAGCAGGGAAGGAACAGGATGGGCTGTGGAGGTGATAAATGCCTCTTTGTGGTCCCATGCAACCTGAAAGAGGTGGCATGAGATTACATCAGAAGAAAACCTCCCTCAACCCTGAAGACCCAAATAACTTTAGGCTGATAGCAAATGTTCCTTTCTCAGGCAAGGTTCCTAAGCAGGTGGTTCCAGCCAACTCCAGGCACTCTTGATTGACACTGATTACCTGGATTTATTCCACTTGCAGTTCACAACTAGTTTTGGAATGAAAATAGCTTTAGTCACCCTGTATGTACTCAACAATCTTTGAGACCATCAGTCTTGGTATTCTTCTGGGGCAATTCTCTGAGTTGGGAGTGGAGAATACTGCACTGAAGTGGCTCCATTTCTGCTTGGAAAGTCAGTTCCAGAAGGTAGTGTGTGATGGCTATTCCTGGGTTATCTCCAAAATAGATTCATGTGGATTTCTTAGGGGTTGGTTTTGTCCCTATGCTTCAACATCCATGGTAAATAGCTGAGTGGAGTCATCTGGAGTTTTGGAATGCATTACCATCAGTCTGCCAATGATACGCTGCTGTATTTATCTTTTCATCTTCAGCAGGTGAGGCTGTGGATGTGCTAAACCAGTGCCTGACTGTGGGAATGTACTGGGTGAAATGAAGCTCAATACAGACGAGACAGATGCAGTTGGTAGCTATTTCCTAGGTCCTCAACCTGTTCTGGATGGGGCTGCATGCCCCTTGAAGGAGCAGCTTTACAGCTTGGGAATGCTCCTTGATCCATCTTTGTCACCTGCGGCCCAGGTGGCCTCAATGGCATTGAGTGCCTTTCACCAGCTTCAGTTGGTAGCCCAGCTTACTTCCCTATCTGGACACAGAGAGCCTGGTTTCAATAGTCTACACTCGGGTAAACTAAGTTATATGACTGCAATGCACTCTACATGGGGCTTGAAAACTGTTCAGATGCTGCAGCTCATGCAGAATGCAGCAGCCAAATTAATAACTGGGAGCCATAGGTCTGAACCTATGGTTCTGCCCACTTGCGTTAGCTGCCTGTATGCTTCTGGGTCTAATTCAAGCTGCTGGTTTTAACCTATAAAACCCTAGACAACTCGGAACCACAGTACTTGACGGAGCACCTCCCCTAGCTGCAATCTACCTGGACATGATGGTCAGCATCTGGGGTTTTCCTTTGAGCACTAAGGGAGGCTTGGAAGGTAATGACAAAAGGGAAGGCTTTTTTTTGTGTTGGCCCCCATCTATGGAATGACCTCCCCATTGCAGTCTGCTTTACCAATTTTTCAATGCCAGGTAAAGATGGCCCTTTATGCCTAGTATTTTAAAAATATTCTTGGATATCCAGGGCCTTGAGGGGCTTCTCCATCCTAGATATTTTCCTTTTACAATGTTATACTGTTAGCTGTTTTTAACTTTTAACGTTTCTTTTTTATAAGATTTTAAGGCATTTTATTGTACTGCTTTTTATATAGTTGCAGAGACTTTGGCTTTTGGGCACTATAGAAATGAAATAAATATTAACAATAAAAAGAGCATGAGGAGCAAACAGCAGCTGGTGACAATGGTGGTGAGAAGGCTGACTTGCTGAAAGAAAGGACCTATTGAAGGTATCCTGCCAAGGCCTCTCAAAAATCTGGAGCTGGCATGGAGTGTTTACTTCTCTTCCATACATTTAACATTAAGCTGCCCAGCAGTGATTCCAGCAGGCCAGAACACAGGGAGTGCAAGGCCGTTTCCTCAGTTCTGCTGAAAGACGATTGCCTTTCTCTCCCCTCTTCCTTTCCTATGCCTTTTCCTTGTGTGCCCTATCAGGCAGGCAGGCAGGCAGGCAGGCTGGGAACCAAGAAAGAACAAATGAACAAACAACCTGGAGCAAGAAAGGCCCAGGGAAAATTCTTAATGGTATTTCCAGAAAACAGAACCCATTTTGGCTGTAAGACAGAAGGTCCCAGTCAGCAAGCACAAGCCACTAAGAGAGGGGAACCCTGATCTTGGTGCTCAGCTGCTGAATGGCTTCCATAGTCTATTTTTCTGTTTCAAGTCTCCTAAGTTTCTCTCTCTCTCTCTCTTTCTGTGGTTTGACTATACAACGAATAGCAATTCCCCAATCTCCAGCAGAGGGTGGTTATTCGATGGCAAACATTGAATGGTTTCCCTGTGACTTACCCACTGCAAAGAGAAACAAAAGCGTGAATGAAAAATGACTGTGGGTATGTAGCCGAGTTATCTCTGCTGCCAAGCCTGTTTTGTGTTGCCATTGCTGCTGCCTGTTGATTTAGAGAGGCTCCCTCATTTATCACCAGCAAAGTGCCGTCCACCCTGTTGAGATGCAACTTGTGCTGTTTATACAAGAGCACAAATGCAGAAAAGGACTATTTATCATGCCAAAATAATAGAAACATAGAAACAGAGCGAGTCAGAAGGGGTCTCCCGGGCCATCTAGTCTGACCTCTACAGCACCAGCCGGCTCCGCCCACAACACGCCCACCATGTGGACGTCCAGCCTATCCTTGAACACCCTCACCGATGCGGCCTCAACGACCTCCCATGGAAGCCCATTCCACACCCTTGGGGTCCTGACTGTCAGGAAGTGCTTCCTGGCATCCAAATGGAACCTTGACTCCCTGAGCTTGGCTCCGTTGGAGCGTGTCCTGCCTTCCTCTGCAGGGGAGAACAGGTCTCTACCCATCTCCATGTGACATCCCCTCGCATACCTGTATGTCACCAACATATCCCCTCTGAGTTTCCTCTTCTCCAGGCTAAAGAGACGCAGTTCCCTCAGTCTCGCCTCATACCCCATCCCCTGCAAACCGGCCACCAACCTTGTGGCCCTATGCTGCACTGACTCCAACCTGGCTATATCCTTTCTGTCTCTGTAAAACTGAACACAATACTCCAATTGCGGGCACACTTTCTAACTCTTCCCTATCAGTCTCTGCCTTAACACGCCAATACAATATATTGTAAAGGTTCTGAACATCATTGCACAAGAGACTGGTGTTGCTGGGCCATCTATCCAGCCATGGCAATGAACCGTTGCTGAATGTAAACTTCCTGGTCCAGGTCAGGACAGATTAACATTGTCAGTTCAATTACAGTTACTGTGCCTGAACTATCCTTGTGCCATAGATAAAATAGCTCAGTCTCCAGGGAGTCTTCAATTCTGAGGCTCTTCCAGAATGGCATTTCTTCTAAGAAAGAGAGAAAGCAAAACACTCCTTGCCCTTTCTTCCTGAGCTCTCCTCCTGCCAATGCAATTCTCGACTTTACCTTGCCCATAAAGGCCTTTGACAACAGAGGTTTTAGTGCTGCCCCTCTTTTTTCTTCTATAATTCAATGGATGTCCATGCAGCAGGATCCTCTGTGCACAATGAAATGATCACACATTATTTGCCAATCCAAAGGAAAAGGATGCAAAGGATTGTGCCAAAGATGTTGCTGCACCAGGGTGGACCTGCTGGGCACCCCCCAGAGCAGATCTGGGGTACATGGCAGGTGCAACTGGGGATGGCTTGGAGGCTGCATCAGGGACTGTAGTTCCTTTTTCCATTCATATGATACCTAGAGTTAGCCATCCTTAGCTGATGAAGGAAGGTTTGTTTTTACCTTGTTCAGAGCAAAAATATGACAATCAGCTTCCATGGAAACACATCAGAAAGGCTATTGACACTCTTTCATCAAGGCCAAGACCCTTGCCAGGTATTGCCTCGAGGGAACTCACAGAGATAATCCTGTTCACAAAAATCTGATTGCAAAAGCCTCATAGACTCCCGAATTAAGTCCTATGAATGACCCAATAAAAATGACCAAAAGGTTACTTCTACAGAGGTAAGAAAAGAAAAAGTTTTTCTAAGAGTCCTTGGCCAGGGCTGGACTGGGCAAGCTTGCCCCCATATGGCTTTTTAAACTAATTTTCTCTGTCCCTCTAAATTTTAACAACCAACATTAAAAGTTTTACAATTTTATCTTTCCAAGGCTTAGGATGCAGGAGAACTCCTCCCCTACTTTTGGGGGGCTCCCCAGAACCTTCAGAATGACAAGCCTGCTTCTGTACACCTCATCTGGCATACCTATGCAAGGAAAGCACAGTTGGTAAGTGAAATCAATAACCATTAGCAGTTTTAAAGCCTTCATTTGACTGTACTCCAATTAGCTGAAACTGAAACAGGAAGGAAAAAAATTAGAGCAGTTCATGGGAATATAGGGGATTCAAGAATGAAGGAGCAGGTGGAGGCAGAAAACAGTATGACAGGGTCCATGTTCCTCTAGCCTGTCTGCCAATGGAATGGGAGAAGGGTAGGACTGCTGTGTTCGCCCAGAGATCCCTGGTTTTCTGAGCGGCTCTGGGCAATGAATCTAACTGGCCAGTAGCTAGAGAGCATGTAGTGTAACCCTCAAGCAGAATGTGACCACACTCAGGTGAGAGCACATGATCATGCCTGCCATATGGCAGAGCTGGCAGCAAAGGGAGTGTACATCTTGGTCATCATTGTATCCCTGATGAGTTGCCCCAGAGCTTATCTGTGGTGACAGAACCAATGAGATCTAGTCTAGGAGCTCCATAAAAGTATTTTCCATTTTGAGTGGAAAATAACTTGCATCCATATCAACCAAACTCCACTATTATTGCAAATCCTGTGGTAGGATTCAGAACACCATCTGGTCATGGGTTGTGGGGCCAGTTTTAATTGTTGTGACCTGAGGATGTGGACAGAATGCTTGCCAGACAAGGCAGGTAAGATTTGTGTATTTAGTAAGTGGAATTTTCAGCCTGAATCAATTTGCAAGACATAATTTTCTCATAGGGTGTATAGTTCTTTTGGAGAGATAGAGTATAATCCACATGCATGAAGCAGGCCAATTACTTGTGAATGAATACTCTGCTAGGCATTGACTCTCAATCCCCTGGCAATGGGGTGAGAGAAGGGGGGCAATGGGATTTGCCCCTTCATGTGTGAAGCAGTTTGCAAAGCAAGGGCAAAGCTGGTGCCTCTTATTTACACAAACAGCCTGGATCCTTAACTGTTGATGGACCTTTTTTCATGGAGGTCAGTTGCATTAAACAATACCTCTCAAAAATGGGAGGAGAGGAAAAAGAGTCACCTCTTTGGCCCTTTCCTGCAGATGTGTTTCTGAGGAAAGAATGGAAGAATGGCTTCTGAGTACAATAGACGGAATCCTGCCTCTCAGTTCCTTTCTTTCCATGCCTGGAGAAAGAGACAGTATTTCTCAAGCTGCCTGTTCAGACATCTTGAGGAACACCACAGAAAAAGTGAGGGACTCTTTCATGAGAAACTTCATTCCTCCCAGCAAGTATTACACAGAGACCCCACAAGAGGCAGCTGTGTGCGGCTTGAAGATTGCTGTGAATGATACTGTTTTCAGGATGGAGCCTGGAATATTAAAGAGCTGTACAGAAGCAAACTCATCCCCTGTCTTGTACTGTATCAGACAGCTGGGGCTGATGACTGCCATCAATTGTGCTGTGTCATGGTAGAGGGTGAATGGGAGACACAAGAGATTTCTCAGAAGGTTGAAGGATTTTCATTTTGGCTGCATGGCATTACAAAGTAAGAATGTCTAGATTTCTTTGTACAGATTGGTAAGGAGGGATTTTCTTCCACTACTATAAGCAAAATGCTCTTCCTCCATTCCATACGAAGCATTTGGCTATTCTTTCAAGGATTAGGCATATAAATATAACTTTGCTTTTGTACAAAACACTCAGAAAACAAGCTCTCAGCCATGTTATGTAGCACACTATTTATTTCAATTATTTTCAAACTTTCACTCATTGATCAGTAAAAGGAGTGCTGATGTACTGAGAAAAATGTTAAAAATGGTCCCTATAAATCATTAGAGTCTGCAATATTCAGCACAACCTCTTCAAAAGTGAAAATAACATGTATTACTTTAGAATCTCAAAGAAATGTTAACTTTCAAAAGAATAGTCTCTGCTTTCATGGAAGTGTTTGGAAGTGATGAAAATGGGTAGAACAGCCTTGTCCAACTTGTTGCCAAAGGCCATGCTGGCTGTGAATGACTGGAGTTGCAGACCAATGCATCTGGAAGGAATCAGGTTGGGGAAGACTGGACTAGACTATGTGGGTGTTTAAATGTGGGTGTTTAAATGTGTCCACCACATTTGACAACAGAGTGAGTTTCCTATTTTGGGGAACATTCAAAGGCATAAAGAAGTCCAAGTGCACATTTACACACAGCATTCTCAGACCTGTGTGTGTGTGTGTGTGTGTGTGTGTGTGTGTGTGTGTATTGGGTGGGGGGAACGGTTTCAAAATGCATGTTCATTTGGGAAGACTGCAACATTACCTGGTGATCTGTAGGTATGAGTGGCCGAGCACCACAATCATGAACTTTCCCATCACTGTATACCACTTCAAAATTTAGTTGCCCTGGGTCAGGCTCTCTGATTTCAATGCTACTCGCAACTAACTAATTCCACCTGAATCAGGTTCAGTAGCTTTTTAAAGGGGTCAGTCCAAACAGTCATCTCTCTCTGGTGCTGACAAATCACCAGTGATGACTGATTGGGTGGGGGATGTGAGCACATCTGCTTGCTGGACTGTTTCCCTTGCTTGCAGATGAGACAAACAGGAATTGGCTCCTTCCACTCCCACTCCAGCAGTGACATGGAAATCAGCTCTTCCCAGTAGTTGTGTTCCTCCTGAAACTTGCCCTTTCACTTTTAATTTTAGGATCCACTTTCTCTGGAAGTGCTCATGCAGACACATCCATAAATCTAATTCATACACTCACTGTTAAGAATGAAAACCACTTTAATCTCTTTGGGCCCCACATCACTCGTATAACATTTGCCAACAGGAGTTTATTTATTTCTCTATTGCATTTCTATATTACCCTGCAGCCAAAGCTCTAGGCAGGCCAGGCAACTGGCATGGTTACTTCCCAAACTAGCAGCCACATCAGCTGCTGGCTGCACATGGGTCCTGATCACTGACATTACAGGTGAGAACCATCGAGCCTAAGAAGCCAATCAGTGGGAAGGGATTAGAACCATGGTAGCCACTGTTTTTGCAAGGGTGCCACAGGTCAAGTCTAGAGTACAGGGGAGTACTACAGTGCATGAGCACCCGCCTCCCAGGTGGTCTGCCTCTTGTCTGCTGAGCCATGGAGCAGGCAGCAGGAGAGCATGGCAGAGAGAGGCTGGAAAACATTACCTCCCTGGCTGCCGGTCATTTGCACTCCGGTCCAGGTCTCTCATAAATGTCTGCTGCCTCTGCCCCACCATTGGCCACTGATGGAACAAAGTGTTGCTTTTTATGAGCTTGGCCTGCCACAGATGCCACCACTGAAGCTAGCAGAAAGGAGAGAGATTTTCCAATAACTAGGAAATACCATGATCCAAACCAATTTGTATCATTTTTTTTCTTGTGTTCCTCTTATGGCAATTCTGATCTGAGAGATATACTCTTTATCTGAATTTCTGATTACACAAGAATCTGAGATGGACCTCTTACATCATCCACATAAAAGATGAATTCAAAAGCACAAACTAGGATTCTTATTGAAAGTCTTTCAGACAATGCTCTGCCGGCTTACATCCACATTGTACCCTGATGAACTGGAGCAGTTCTGGCCAAAATCAATGAAAATCCCATCCGAATCTGACTCAATAGACTCCAAAATCTGGTCCACTATATTCTCAGGGCTGGCTGTAGGTGCTATGGCAATCAAATCTGTGTCCCTGGCCAGCTCAAATGGCCTGTTTCGGTCATCTCTTGGGTAGCAAAGTCCCCTTTGCTGATCAGGTACATTGAGGCTGCTGCTGCACTGCACAGAGCTGGTAGAAAGCCTTTCTGACTCTCCTGACTGCGAGTTCTTCATGGTGGTCATAGAGTTCTTGGAACCATTGTCCGTGATGGTGGTGAGGTTGGAGTAGCCCTGCATTTCTGTGCAGGTAGTCATTTCAGAAACAGAGTGTCGTCGGATGCCGGTGCCATTGGGGGCAGCACCCTCCATTTCATACTCAGCAACTGGGGTCAGCAAGGGATTGTTGTAGCTTTTGGATCTCACCACAGGGTTCTTGGCAAGAATTTCCCCTGATTTAGAACGTCGGAAGAAGCGCTTTTCTGCTGACAAACACAGGGAACAATTAAATTCTTCATGCTGTATTTTCTTTCTTAGTATCAATAGGCTGTACCCAGATATTTGGCCGGTAACATCACACAACATGACAACGCACACTTAAGGCTGAGTATGGGTTGACTATGTGTTGTCATTGAACTGTGGGTTGTTATTGTGTTGTCTGAACTCAGCTGCTTGTTAACCATGAATGAACCATGGAAAAAACCCATGGTTAGTTGATGGGTTATGAACTGCATTCTTCACCAAGGTTTGTTATCTAGCACAGTAATTTACATTTCAAAAGCAACTGATAGTTCAATGAGAAGCTATGCTCAACCTAGTCATTACATGAGTGTCACATTTCCTCACTTCTGCCACAGACACTTCCCTCTCCTTCTTTTCTCTACTTATTTGGTCTCCTACCTCTGATTTTTCTCCTTTTTTCCTCAGTGCTGTGTGCTATTGCTGCTTCTTACAATCTTCTTTTCCTAACTTTGCATTGCTACTGCCTTTCCCCCTTCCCACCCAGCCCTGCTTCTTCTAATGTTTCTCTGCAGGCTCTCTAGGACATATGCACCTAGAGCAATATCCAAAGCTCAGGAATGGGAAAGCACTCCTCTGTCCAAAGCCTTCAAGATGTTACCACTGCTTAAAAAAAAATCTTATGATATGTCTTGTGCATTAATTTTTTACCTCTTGTCATCTGCATGTACATAGGATATAAATAGAACCCTAAGGCATGATCAGCTTGGCCACTTGCTCTGTCCCCCTCTGTAAAATTAGAATTCTGGATGAAAGTTTTTCCATTACTGCAGCCACCCTGAATCACCACAACATTTCACTGTGCTTTCCAATAATGTTTCTCTGGACTGAGAAATCCCAGATTTGCATCAAAGCAATACCATCATGGATGCCAAATATTTACCTGGAAATGTGCTTTATATTCCGAAAATTTTCTTATGCTAAAAATATCCCTAGAAGTGTAGATCTAGAAATCAACACTCCAATGTGTGGCTGTTCCAAACTCTGCCAAGAAATGTCACTGCTGTGTGCAAATGTGAACCAAGTAAGATTTATGCTTTGCTATGAAATTAATTTCTAGGGGAAGCAAAATGATGTGCTTTGCCCATGTGAAATCAGCATTCAAAGAAGCCCTAAAATTAGGGCTGGTTTGGATAGAAACAGAAATCACATGGAGGCTCAGTTGTCTGTGTGAAGCACCTCCAAGATCGACTGGCACTGAAAGATCTGAAAGTTCTGCCTGCAGTTATGAGCCTATGATGGATGATTCATTTATCCGTTCATATCAAGACTTGATTCTATAAACCATAATGGATAATGTCAATGTAGTAACTGATAAATTCTATCATGCAGCAGTTGCTGAGTATCCCTTCCCTCCACTACCCGCTTCAAGAGAGTCAGGCTTTTTATAAATTGGACTTCTCACAAGTTGGCTTGCTTTGATTCTGATCTTCTAGCACTGTTGCTTAATATCATGATACTTTCCCCACAGCAATCACACATATGATCCACACATGGTCTGCTTTGATGAAATCCTGCAAAGAACACTGAATTAAGTGGGCCTCTGATGTGACCAACATGGCATATGCTCTTAGGCAAATTTTACCAACCCACAATCACATAACACAGGCTAGTTCCTGGACATGCTCTTAGAAGACCATACAGACTGTAGTTGAAACAAAAAAACTAAGCCATGTAAGTCAGGAAATTTTACAAAGGTCCTTCAAAATGTTTCTGCACTTTTTAAAACTGGATTTATTGAGGATTTCAAAAACAAATTACATCATTTTTCTACATAGTCACCTTCCTTTGTGAAGCATTTTTCCCAGCGTCGCACCAACTTTTTAATGCTATCAGCAAAAAATATATAAAATATATTTATAAAATATAAAAGTGCAGAAACTTATATTATTAGTATCATTAATTATAATTTTTTATACCACCCATAGCCAAAGCTCTCTGGGGAGTTTACAACAAAGTATAAAAAACAATAAAATAGATTAAAATTTATGTTATCAGTTTCAGCTTTAAAACATGTATTAGTTCATATTCTTATTCTGTTTTTTCATGAAAGGACTTTCATGGAACTCCCGGGGAGCTTGTATCCAGAATATGAGGCTATTTACCTTTCTTTTTTTAGCTTTAAGAAAGTGGGGTGGTACCAGACTATTCACTGGAATTTTCTTTCATATTGGCCACTAGGTGACAGCAGTTTAATATTGTTGCTTGGGGAGCTTATGTTACTTATAGTTACTAAAGACATCTAAGAATTTTGTACTGTTTGGAAATAATATGAACAGAGCCCATTTACAATCTCAAATAGGAACAGTAATAAAATTCTTTGGAAATTTCCCTACTTGCATTCACAAATATGCATGTACACAAATCTGCATTTCCACAATATAGCTCCAGGAGAAAAGTGCATTTTGTCTTTACCAACCAAAAAAGCTTATTTTTTCAAAAGGGAAAATTTTCACCCTTTAAAAATGTGGATTTTTCCTGATTAAAAAAATTAAAATGATGGTTGTGCTCACGAACTTGAACAAAGTGAAATGAGCTATGAGAATCTAGAAAACCATAAAAGCATGTTTACCAAATCCTAGCAAAACCACTTACTTTTCCTTTGGACATGGGATAATTTTCAAAAGGGAAATTATAATATTGGGTTTAGTAACTCTTCTACACCAAGGATCTATCTTTAAATACAAGATTTAACATGGTCATCACTATTTTTAAAAAATTCTCATCTCATTTGATTTCTTTGTGCTTCCTACCTCATGTACCTTAGCTAGGGTGATTACAGTGCTTCCTTTTTGTGAGCAACCTTGAAGTCTTTCTTTAAGAAGGAGGCATAAAAATATTCTAAACAATGAATAAATAAATTGTTGCCACTAACACCAATGTGCCTGGGGTAGCCATTTTAGATACTGCCCCCCCACCCTATGCATGTTTCTTATTTGTGTACTCCATGACAGTCAATGACGGGGGGGGGGAATCATCATCATCAGAGATATGCTTCACCCCATCACATCATGGACCACTCACATGCCACAACCTAACGACTGGGGTCTAGTGGTGGTAACATATAATCATGCCTAAAATGATCTCTGTTCAGTCAACAGATGCTCGCGCTTCTGATAGTGTCTTGGGAACAGGAAGGTTCATTTCTTTCAGGATCAAAGAATAATGCTTCATGAATTTCCTGCAGGGCATCCCTCCCTCTACCTGGAAATTAGAGCATATATATTTCTTGCTCCTTAAAGACTGGGAGGACTTTGTGTGTCTGGGCAGTGTCTTTTTCATGTGCTTCTCAACTTAAAGAAGCAGACAAGCAAAACTGTTATCACAATTATGTTTTCTCTTACCCTTTATTAGGCCAAATGTGACCTGACATTCCTCTGCTTGACCTGTCCAGTTGACCACTTTCCAAATAAACTAGAAAGGGGGTTGCTAAAACCCATGCTGGGTTTGCTTATGGTTCACTGCTTACCAGGTTACCAGGTACCTTCTAGGTTTACTGCCTACCTGGAAAGCAGTCAGGTTAGTGGGTATGCCCAGTCTCCTGTTTGTCCACCAAGGGAAATCTCCTGGATAAGCTGGACTTTTCCTATGAAGAAGATTTAAAACCAGATCTGATGCTTCCAGATACATTGGACTGAAACTACCTGCCTGACTGTGGCATTATGGAAGCTGCAGCCCAACACATTGGGAGCTACCAGTTCGGAGGAGGCTGGCTTAAAGAGAGGTTTAACATGATTTAACACATGTGTTAGGATCCCATCTAAGAGACATTCATGTTTTATTTGTTTAGAAGGTGAAACCACCTCTCTGAGGTTATATTTGTGTCTGCCAGAAAAACAGCCTGTCCAGACATCTGTATTAATGTTACCTAGAATGCATGAAGAGTGTGTGATTGGTCCATCGCTGGAGTATAACCCGTATGTGCCCAAGTAGGGAGAGACAACCTTCTGCAACAGAGTTTCCAGTTTTAAATAGTCTTCAGTTACCCCTTTTGATTCATGAACACCCTAAAGAACAGATGGGAGTGGAGAAACCATTAATGTTTAAGTGCTAGGATCAAATTATTCATTCATGTTACACATAGCAAGCAGGTACACTTGAATTGTCTATCAAATATAAGTAACGAGTTGACTAGAACTGCACCATTACAACCTGTGCATCAAAAGTCATAGGGCTCCAACCAAGAATCCTGTGGATTATACAGATTATACATCAGCTCCCCTGTACTACTGGCATGGCTGGTCACGGGCAGCAACTGCAGGCAGCAGAAGCCTGGAAATTCACACGACAGCTTGAAAGCCCTCTGTCCCATGTACACCAGTGAATTAATTTCCAGCTGTAGCCCCAAGCGCAGCAAACACATTCAAGAAAGGCCACCAGCTTGTCTGTCTGAATGGCCAGAGCACTGGTCTTTCACCCACCCAGCTACTCCTTGCCTGCTGCACTGGCTCTTTCGATCTGAAAACCACACTTCTGGCTATGTAACCGAGGTTGGCGTTCGCCCACTTGACCACCGCATCACACTGCTGACTCATGTTTAGCCTGCAGTCAACCAGCACCCCGGGGTCCCTTTCACAAGTGCTGCTCTCCAGCCACTTGTCCCCTAACCTGTACTTATGCCCCAAGTGCAAGACCTTGCACTTATCCACATTGAATGCCATCCTGTTGTCTCCTGCCCACTTCCATAGTCTGTTCAGATCCTTTTGGAACTGGAGCACCTGCTCCTCAGATGTGGCCACTGCTCCAGTTTTAGTATCGTCTGTGAATTTGATCAGCAGACTGTTCACCCCTTCTTCCATGTCATTGATGGAAAGATTAAAGAGGATTGGCCTCAGGACAGAGCCCTGGAGGACCTTGCTTGTCATTGGCCGCCATCACTAATGGTTACCCTCTGCTTTTGGTCAATCAGCCATGCCCTAATCCAGGGGTCCTCAAACTTGTTCGATAGGGGGCCAGTTGAAAGGTGGCGGCTACACGTGGGCCGGTGAGGTGGGGGTGCGGGCTGGTGAGGTGCCGTCGGGCATGCGCGAGGCAGCATCAGGCACGCGTGGTGGTGGCTTACTTGCTCGGAGACCATCTCTGATCAAGTGAGCCACCACCTCCCCCCCTCCCTGCACTGCCAGGCAGCGGCTAGCGCGTGTGTATGGGAAGAAGGCAGTGGCAGCGGCTTGCTCACTTGGAGACCATCTCCAATTGAGCGAGCCACCACCTCCCCCCACTCCCTGTGCTGCAAGGCAGTGGTGAGCACGTGAATACAGGAGGCAGACGGTGGCGGTGGCTTGCTCGCTCGGAGACCATCTCCGATCAAACAAGCCACCACCTACCCCCCTCCCCACACTGCGAGGCAGCAGCGAACACGTGCGTACTGCACGCAAGCGGCAGCAGTGGCTTGCTCACTCAGAGACCGTCCTGCACGCCGTAGTTTGAGGACCCATGCCCTAATCCATTGGACAAGGAAGATGGGAGGAAGGAGGAGGCTGGGAACTCCAAGGAAAGGAAGCGGTGGGAAGGAGGTGAGGTGCATGTACACCAATGCTAGGAGCATGGGTAATAAGCAGGAAGAGCTTGAACCTCTCCTGGGAATAAGGGGGTATGACCTGGTGGGAATCACAGAAACATGGGATGAAAGGCAAGACTGGAATGTGAACATAGAGAGGTATCACCATTTTAGAAAGGACAAAAAGGGAAAAAGGGGTGGGGGCGTGGCTTTATACATCAGGGAAGGGATAGGATGCAGTGAGATAGAATGCAGCACAGATGGGGATTCAGTAGAGACAGTCTGGGTGAAAATTAGGGGTTTTGACAGGGAAAGAGACCTGACAGTGGGGGTATGTTATCACCCTCCAGGTCAACTTGAGACCCGGGATGATGGCCTGGCAGACCAGATTCTAAGGACAGAATCATTACAGAAAGGATATTGCCAGGTTGGAGTCAGTGCAGCGTAGGGCCACAAGGTTGGTGGCTGGTTTGCAGGGGATGCCGTATGAGGCGAGACTGAGGGAACTGGGTCTCTTCGGCCTGGAGAAGAGGAGACTCAGAGGGGATCTGTTGGCGACATACAGGTATGTGAGGGGATGTCACATGGAGATGAGTAGAGACCTGTTCTCCCCTGCAGAGGAAGGCAGGACACACTCCAATGGAGCAAAGCTCAGGGAACCAAGGTTCCATTTGGATGCCAGGAAGCACTTCCTGACAGTCAGGACCCCAAGGGTGTGGAATGGGCTTCCACGAGAGGTTGTTGAGGCCCCATTGGTGCGGGTGTTCAAGGATAGGCTGGACGTCCACATGGTGGGCATGTCGTGAGCGGAGCCGGTTGGTGCCGGAGGTCAGACTAGATGGCCCGGGAGGTCCCTTCTGACTCGCTCTGTTTCTATGTTTCTATGATATCTCGGGGGAGAGACACAGTAATTATGGGAGATTTCCATCTCCCGGATATTGGTTGGGAGACTCACTCAGTGGTGACAGCCAGATCACGTCGCTTCGTAGAAGCTATAGAGGGAGGTTTTTTCACACAGAGAGTCCGAGAGGCGACAAGCAGGGGGACTAACATCCTTGACTTGGTCTTGACCAATAGGGAGGAGCTGATAGATGAAGTACAGATTAGGGGAGCTCTGGATGCGAGTTATCACTCCATCCTTTGCTTTGAAATCAGGACTGGGGATGTGCAGCAGGTCGAGCACTAGAAGCTGGGACTTCAAGAGGGCCAACTTTGGCCAACTGAAGGCCAGACTGGGGAAAGTCTCCTGGGATAGGTTACTGGAATGTAGACGAGTTGAGGAGGGGTGGATGGCAATCAAAAGGGAGGTTTTGGAGGTGCAGGACTTGATGATACCTCTAGTCAGTAAGGTGGGGAGTCGGAGAAGAGCGCCACCATGAATGTGAAAGGAGGTGGTTAGAGGGATTAGACGAAAGAGGAAATGGGTACTGGGGCAAATAGACAAAAGGGTATACTGGCAGGAGGAGGCCTGTTGCAGAAGGATTCTTCTCAAGGCTACGGTTGTTTACAAGCTGACACTTGCCAAGAATATCAAGGGCAACAAAAAGGGCTTCTTTCAGCATGTAAAGAGGAAGAGGAAGGGGAGACAAGTAGTGGGATCACTATATAAGGAGGAAGGAGATCCAGTGACTGATATGAGGGAACAGGCACAGATGCTAAATGACTATTTTGCCTCTGTGTTCTCCCCAAAGCAGGACGGGGGAGATCCGCATAGGAGATTAGATGAGGCCGGGGACTTAGGGGCACAGATTAGAGTCACCCCCCCCCTTGAAGTCAAGGGGCTTCTCAGGGCATTGGACATTACAAAGGCGCCAGGCTGTGATGGGTTACACCTGAGAGTACTTAGAGAGTTGGCAGGGGTTCTCTCATGCCCGCTGGCCATCATTTTTGAGGCCTCGTGGAGAATGGGTGAAGTTCCAGAGGACTGGTGGGTAGCATCAGTGGTCCCATTTTTCAAAAAGGGTAGTAGAAGGGACGTGGGGAATTATAGACCTGTTAGCCTTATGTCAATTGTAGAAAAAACAATGGAAAGGCTCATAATAGAGAGAGATCTAGTGATGCTAGATAGGGAAGGGAGGCTGACAGCTACACAACACGACTTCCGCAAAAACAGGTCCTTCCAGGCAAACTTTGTGGAATTCTACGACAAGTTTTCAAGATGACTAGATGGAGGGGATGCAGTGGATGTGATATACCTGGATTTCAGTAAGGCCATTGACAAAGTGCCCCATGATATCCTGGTGGAGAAACTGAGGAGTTTTGGGATACACCAAGGCACTGTCCGGTGGATCAGGGCATGGTTGACTGACCGAAAGCAGAGGGTAACCATTAGTGGGGAATCATCGGGCTGGCAGCCAGTAACAAGCGGGGTCCCCCAGCGCTCTGTCCTGGAGCCGATCCTGTTTAATCTTTTCATTAATGACATGGAAGAAGGGGTCAACAGTCTGCTGATCAAAAGGATCTGGACAGACTATGAAAGTGGGCAGGAGACAACAGGATGGCATTCCATGTGGATAAGTGCAAGGTCTTCCACTTGGGGCATAGGAATAGGTGTCATCAGTACAGGTTAGGTGACAAGTGGCTGGAGAGCAACACTTGTGAAAGGGACTTCGCGGTACTGGATGACTGCAGGCTAAACATGAGTCAGCAGTGTGGTGCGGTGGAGTATTGTGCTCAGTTTTGGGCCCCTCATTACAGGAAGGATATAGGCAGGTTAGAGTCAGTGCAGCGTAGGGCCACAAGTTGGTGGCCGGTTTGCAGGGGATGGGGTATGAGGCGAGACTGAGGGAACTTGGTCTCTGCATCCTGGAGAAGAAGAGAGTCAGAGGGGATCTGTTGGCGACATACAGGTATGTGAGGGGATGTCACACAGAGGTGTGTAGAGACCTGTTCTCCCCTGCAGAGGAAGGCAGGACGCGCTCCAACGGATATAGAAGTAGACATCAGTTGAATTTCCTCTGGCTTTTCTTTTCTTTTCTTTTCTTAGCCTTGAAAAGAGTTATTTGAGTGGGTGGAGGAAAGAGGACCTCATCAAATCCCTGAACCCTACCTTTTACCATGGCAACTCCTCCAACTGCCACCATTTATCCACTGTTTGTGCTCCTGCTGCTTGATGGCAACTTGCGTTTCTGTTTTTATTCTTCATCCCAGCTACTCATGACTATGTAGCCAACCAGATTTAGTTCTGTGTAGACCATGGGTCCTCAAACTATGGCCTGGGGGCTGGATCCGGCCCGCCATGCCCATTTGGACCCGCTGTGCGCGTGCCCATGCCTGCGCCCATGTGGGCATCCGCCGCAGCCTACCTCGCCCCGCATGCGGGGAGGCAGCAGTTTGCTTGCTTGGAGATCGTTTTCTCCAAGTGAGCAAGCCACTGCCTCGTGCGCCCACCTCGCGACACGTGCCCACCCACACCTCCCCTCATCTCCCCTCCCCTCGCTGCACACCCGGCCCTGCCTCAGAACGTGCACCCGCACGCACCGCGCCACATTCACTGCCGGCACCACTTTTCTGGCCCGCACCCAGCACTGGCACCTTTCAACTGGCCCCCTGGTGGAAAAGTTTGAGGACCCCTAGTGTAGACATTGCTAATAACAAATGTTGCTATTTAGAGTAAAGGCAAAGGGCAATTCTAGATGATCAGTGATCACTCACTTAACCCTTTTGTGGCAATCTGTGAAAAACTAATAAAAATGCTGGTGCAGGGGCAGTTCCATTGCCACTTCATTTTGGAGAACTGACTTCAGCATTTTGGCTCAGCACTACACATTCTCCACAAAGGTGCATTCAGTATACAACTGAAAAGCCAAAATGGTTTATTATGCAAACACCCTCAAAGTAACATGCACTTTATTTTTATGTAACAGGGATAACACTAATTTGTTTTTTTAATCTTGTGGTTATATTGGGATTTTACTGTGATTTTTGAAAGCTGCCTTATTAGTCTCTGAGATATTAATTTTCAAAAAACTTTACAGGTCATCACATAAAAGGAGTATTGTATTAACTAATGGCCAGGTTCATACATAATGCTAAACTATTGTGGAAACCACCATATGGTCTGCCATCTTGTGTGAACCTTGTCAAAGACTTACCACATGGTACATTTGATTTCTGTGTAACCACAGAGAGAAACAACAGTCTGTTCTATGGTTTCCATATTTTACTATGGCTTGTATTGTGTGAACTCAGAAACCACATTTTTGTGTGGTTTCCATGCTATCATAGAGTCCAATGAAAAGAACAGCTTCCACTGTCAAAATCTACCTACCAGCCACACCAGGAGGAGCTGGCTGAGAACATACTCAGGGGAGAATATGGACCAATGAAGGAGAGGCATGCAAAGTCAGCAGCAGCGCACCCTGGGACTGAATTTCAGTGGTAGGGGCTAGTAGGATCCCTGCCACCATTAGGAGAGATGATGGAGGAGGGTGGAAACCAAGCAAACATGATGTTCACCCAGCTGTCTGAACCCAACAACCAGGTAATGAATCATGCCACATGGTAATCGTATGGTATGGTTTAGTTTATGCATGAAAGCAGCCAATGTCTTATATAATGCCTTTTTAAACACTTTGCCTAAACAGAATGGTAGTGACTAAATTCCTTTATAATCTCTGCCAACCAATTTAGAATAGAGGAGGGATATAAATTTGATAAATAAATTATACTTAATTCAAAATTTCCTCAGTACATGTGTTAATGCTCAAAAGAGTTACCTAAAGGTGGAAAATTACTACTCTAATCAGATCTATATTTAATAGTGCAAGTATTAAGTGGGATTCTTCTTATACAGAAATAAGAAGAAGGAATTTCATAATTTCTGAAGCAGCCATTTCACTTCCATTCTTCAGTACATCCTGGTATATAGGGTAGTTTTCAAAGTGAAGTCTGGTTGACAAACACAGCACAGTGGGGTTGTAAAATGGATTGTATCATTGCAGGTAGAAGACATGATCATTTTGGTAAAGTTCAAGCATTTAGAATAAGGATTCCTACCTAATGCAGTATGGAACCTTCTACCAACTCAGAACTTAATTCCATTTCATTTTGTAGCATGTGCAGGTGTAATAAACCATATAAAATTTTGGTAGAATTGTTCATTTAAAAAAGTGTTATTTTATTATTTTATTTATTTTTATTTTATTTAGTAAACTTCTATGCCGCCCCATTCGCCAAAGCCTCGGGGCGGCTCACAAACATAAATAAACTTCCTTAAAATAATATAAATTAACAGTATAAATTAAGTCACCCTGGCCAAAGAATAAAATGAATAAATACTATTAACAATTAAAATGACATTTGAATAAAAAGGTCTTTGCCTGGCGCCAAAAAACAAATAACGACGGCGCCAGGCGGACCTCTCTGGGGAGCGCATTCCATAGATTGGGCACCACCACAGAGAAAGCCCTCCTCCGAGTACTCACCCTCCTAATTTCCTTCACGGAGGGTTCCCGGAGAAGGGCCTCTCATTAATTTCTTCATCAAAGTTTCTAAGCATAGTGGAGAGCCTTTATGACTTGGTTTACATATAATGACAATGGGTTGTCAATGGGTTGTCATTGAATTATGGGTTGCTGAAACCTAGCACTATGAGTTAACTGCAAACAACTCAGCATTCAAAAGCCAATAACAAACTATAGTTTTTCTTTCTATTTTTTTTAGTTAACAACCCATAATTAAAACTACCCATAATTAAACTTAGTACAGTGTTTGTGCAATGATTCAACATCCCATGATTCAAAAACAACCCATACATGCCCAAACTATGGAATGGGCTGCTGTGAGAGATACATCAGATATCATCAATTGCTATCTTTAAGAGGGAGTTAAAGACATATTTTCGACCAGGCATTACCAGATTAGTTCCCAGACTAATTTTATTTATTACACTTGTTTTTAGTTGAAATTTTAACTATTGTTGGCTTTAATCTCTTTGCAAACTGCCCAGAGTCTATGGGAAGGGGGAAGTATATAAAAATCTAATTAAATAAATACTTGGGGTTGTCACTGTGTGTAAACTAGGACTACAACTGTTTGTTGATTTCCTTACCTTAAGGACATAGCATTAAGCTATGACTGCTGCTGATACAATACACACATTCTGAAGTCTTATAATTGAGAAATAAACATGAATGAAGGGACCAAAAAAGTGCTTTAGATGTGGCTTCCTTTCTACTGCAACTTCAAAAGAACTAAATATAGCCATTCATAACTGCGTTTAGATTCAAACATAGCCTAGTTTTGTTAAGCAAACAAATTTTCCTTTCGCTAAAGCTTAATCAAACCAATGGGGCAAGTCACTATTTGGAAGACAGTCGCCTGCATCCACTCATTAACTAAATATAAAAGAAGAATAAAAAATCATGGCCTGTCAGCTGGCTCCTTTTAACCCAGGTCCAGGAATTCCCAGAGAGCAACCCAAAAGTCAAGGTCCTGGCAGGAGGGGAATCAAATTTATTAGGCAAAATTATCCAAGTATGGACAAGAACTTTATATAAATAAACCCACAGATGAAGCCTAAAAGAATGGAATCTTTGTTACAGTCCAAAGACACTACTTTTCTTGAAAGTTAATTTTCACCTTTTCTTGATTCAAATCTGGCAGTGCCACCAGGCAACCAATTAAATTGCTGCAGGGGCCAGGTCTTGCCTGTAGGCCACAAAATGGGCATTCCCATAGTGGGCTTCACCAAGATGCGTCAAGGTACCCCTGGGTGAACTTTATGTTCTTAATCTACTCTCAAAGACTACCTCATTAAGAGGTAGAGACCTACACTAGCCTGTAGACTATATTGTGATTTCTCCTGAGAAACACTGTACATTTGTAATATTTCACAGAACATTTTTCCGTTTCACTGTGTCCTCACATCAAATTGTCAAGTCATTTTGATCAATAGTCTTCAATCTTATCAGCTTCCTTTCTAAGGACAAACAGAAGATAAAATGTATTGGTCTAGAAGAAAACAAAAGTCTTGGAACCACAGGGTTTTATCTCTGGACGTTTCCTCTCTAAAAATAGGTTCCAAGAGACAGTCATTATTTGGTTCTTGTTCAAATCTCAGTTCAACCACATGGTATACTAGTTCAGACTGGTATATGCCAACCAACTTAGGGATACTGGGGATAGTAATTAAACACATCTGTAGGGCACTAGCTTTGGGAAGGGTGTACTAGTTGGTGTAAGGAAATCTAGGATTTACTAAGGATTTCCACTGCACATTATAGGAATAAACCCCAAATTTAACAGACAAAGGATATACACACACATTTGGAAAAAGTTGCATCATATATTGGAGACTGAGGGCTAGAAAAGGCCCTTCAAATCTGCCCTGGGTTACAAATCCAGATTTGTTGTTACATAAGATCATGGCATCCGGTCCTCTCACTTCCTGGCAAATAGATGGGGAACAAATGGAGGTAGTGACAGATTTTATTTTCCTGGGTTCCAAGATCACCACAGATGGGGACTGCAGCCAAGAAATTAAGAGACGCTTGCTCCTGGGAAGGAAAGCTTTGGCAAATCTAGACAGCATACTAAAAAGCAGAGACATCACCCTGACAACAAATGTGCGTATAGTCAAGGCTATGGTTTTCCCAGTTGCAATGTATGGCTGTGAATGTTGGACCATAAGGAAGGCTGAGCGCCGAAGAATTGAGGCCTTTGAATTGTGGTGCTGGTGGAGACTCCTGAGAGTCCCTTGGACCGCAAGGCGATCAAACCGCCTAGAGGAGATCAACCCTGACTGCTCTTTAGAAGGCCAGATCCTGAAGATGAAACTCAAATACTTTGGCCATCTAATGAGAAGGAAGGACTCACTGGAGAAGAGCCTAATGCTGGGAACAATAGATGGCAAAGAAGAAGGGGACGGCAGAGGATGAGGTGGCTGGATGGAGTCACTGAAGCAGTTGGTGTGAGCTTGAATGGACTCCGGGGGATGGTGAAGGACAGGAAGGCCTGGAGGAATGTTGTCCATGGGGTTGCGATGGGTCGGACACGACTTCGCGAGTAACAACAACAAATAGTCCTCTTCCTCAGAAATATCCGTATTAGGGGAATTATAATACAGAGCCACCTTAACAGGTTGTCAGTAATGAGATAATTTATATAGAACATTTTTACCAAATGCTGTTGCTGCTTATCATAACTTTGTTTGCTCTAGCTTCAATATGAAGTACAGTATAATTATTTAAATGCTCTGTTTGGAATTATTTTTTCCACTAATATTTTTTTTTAAAGTTTCTGAGAGAGAAAAATATACTGGGTTTCCTTTGGTAACAAGTATGCCAAGAAAATCTCGTTTCCTTTCCCCATGATAACTCATCAAGCAGAGGGAAAAAAGGCATATGTGAGAATAGACACTATCCACACCCACCCCCCATCAGCACCTTAAATCCCATGAACAGAAAATTTAATGACAGGCTTAAATATCTCAAATTAATTAGAACTTTAAAGCAGTTCCTTAACTGGATCAAACTCATTAAAAATGGTTGTTTTCACTTGACTGGAAGGCTCCAAAATAGTTAGCCATCTATGAATGACAGAATGGTAAAGTCCTGTTGTGCAAATACCTAAGTAAATAATTAGCACAGTGAATCCTAAAACGATGGAGACACCAGCTTTCAGTTTATGAAATCTTCCCTTCTTTACTCATCACAGGCATTGGAATTGGATTGGAATTCAGATGGATAACAATTGACAGTGCTGCGTTTCAGATAGAAGTATGGACACTAACAACATCCTAAGAAACATACAGTGGCTGAAATGCAAACAAACTGCATGGCACGTTTTTGTGTATGACCAGCTTGCTGCATGGAGACAGACTATGTGGTGCATACCATTAAAGCACTCTCCAAGTAGCAACAACTAAAAGTTTCCGACATCAGTAATCCCTTTCAGGTGGCACTTTATACCCATGCTACAGATTTGTATAGGCAAAAAAATGCATACCTGTAGGATAAGTAACATCTGAATAATTGAAGGAGGAACCCTTGCTCGGGAACGAGACAAAGCATCTTCCAATTTAATATTAAGAGTTATAATATTCCTGAAGTGCAATAAAGCCAGTTGGCGGACAGATGGCTCCTTTCCCTAAGTAAACGAAAACAATCATTGGAACTTTTAAACAATCTGAAGACTGCTTTGAAATTTACTATGTAGAAGCTAGTTTAGCATACCAAAGTCCCACTGATTTAACTGGGAGACTGTTACCTGCGTAACTATTCGCACTGAAACCAGTGAGATGCGAAATGGTATCATGTTCCTTTGTTCTGTTTTAGGTTTTAAGCATTTATAGAAAGTATCTAACTTTTCTACTTTTAAATGCTTCTGATGACCTTCTACAATACAAATTTTTATCAACACATCAAATCCTTGAAAAGTGGAGAAGTCCACAAAAGAATGTAAAAAAATATCCTGTGCTGTACAACTCTTGAACAATATACAACCCAATATATTTTACATTAAAGTTAAAAGCAGAGTTTCTCAAACCTTATTGGCATCCTATATGCATGATTTTTAAAAAAATATATAATGTATATTTTATTGGGAGTTTTTGAAGGAAGCTTTTTGAAGTAACCAAGCATTTATGGGAACAACACCATTCAAAGTATTCTCGAAATATTTGTTTCAATTGAAAAACATATTTATGCTAGAATCTATGAAAAAACTGATCTACTTCCCATATAAAAATTTGCACAGTAATTAAATGTCTTATTTCTGTCGTTTTGCAATGTAAATATATATGTCAAATGGCTTGCCAGACTGCGTGATGTGGTAACAGGCAGAGCTCTTCAAAAGCCACAGGTTCCAATATTCCTTGGGTATGCAGAACAAGTTGCACAATATTTTGGATCTTGGCCAGTAACTGGAGGTACTGAGCATAGCTAGGTAGGGAGAATGGGTGGACTTTTTGAAACTCAAAGCTGCAATTTTCTACTGACAGCTGGGATGTGACATCACACAGAGAAATATGCCGGCACAGGGAATTTCCACGTTTTAAAGTTTCCCCGATTTGCTAGAGTACTTTCTCATCCAAATTAGTGTTTGTTTTCCCACTGTGACTGGTGAAACATTGTTGTTCAACCAGCAGAGTTGCTTCTTCTGGTTTTTCTGGATCCTAAAGTAATAGAGTCATAGTTTACCTGCACAGGATAGAATATAGCCTGAAGCATGGGCAGGACGTCACTGAAAAAGAAATCCCACGTTTCAGCCAACGTATCCAACAGTTTCTGACCTAAAAATTGAATGAAAAAAGTTAGTCAAAGTTCGAAGGATGTTTCAAACAAAAATAGTTAGTATACAGGTAGAAAAACAAAATGCCAAATACTTCATCTCACTTTTGAGCTGTGCAAGTGTGTAAGTTTATCACCCTCTTTAAAGTACATGCATGAGAGGTGATTGTGACTGTGCTTGGCATATCCTTTAAAGAGGCAATCAGGTAAAGCACAGATATGCATAGCATTCAGAATGCATTTTGCATGTGAATGGTCTTAACAAGACATATGTAGTGGATGGTAGATATTCATTAGGAAAACTTGTAGTTATAGATATGGGAATCTCCTTCAAAACATTACAGAGGTGAGGGACATAGTATTAAGGCGTTCACATGTTCCCCACCTAGTCATTAAGGAAAGTTCATGGAGAGAAAGAGTTATTTGTTGAGTAAATTGTGACTCAGCCTTAATAAGAGCCAACTGCTGCCTCAATCTGGTTGGTTTTGTTTGGGCTGTATATAGTGAAACTCAGATCATTTTGCCCAACACGTCAGAGTGTAGTTGCAGCAGCTGAGGATGCATGTGCATAGATATATTTTTTGAAAAGCTGAAATAGAATTGACCAGCTGAATTCCATTTTTTTTTAAAAGGATGTATGTACACCATTTGACCATTTCCATGATCAAGCTGGACAATTGTACCTAAAACCCACAGGTATATCGTTCCTAGAAAAGGCAGAAACAACATTTTTGGTTCTGTGGTTACATTTGATTTTTCAAAATATTTTTATTGTGAAAAGTCAACAAAATAAAAGAGGAAAAGAAAAACTATAGCTGCATAAATTTGAGTATATCAATTCAAATCAAATATATTCCTTCCCACCCTCAGTTTTAATATATGCACAGGAAATGTTCATATTGGACACACAATGTAACAAATGCAGGCCAAATGTCTATAAAAGTATCTATTTGCAAGGGGTCTCTATATATTTGTCTATTCAAATGCTGGAAGCATCATTAAGTCTTCAATCCATTTCATTAAAAAGGTTGAGAATTAATCCTTCCAATACTGTAATATCAGTCCTTTAGCTGTCCAAAGGGCATTTGGAGATTTGAGAACTGTCCTAGGGGCCTTTAGCTGCCAAAGGACAAGTAACCTGCCCAATTTCTAAGCATGAGCCAATGCTAGAGTCTGAACACCAAGGCTCCAAACTTTCCTATGAACCTGTTTTCCCAACTGCTGGTCAGCTTTTTTCCTGGGCTGTTTACTGTTTTGTATTATACTGAGAAAGGCGACTGAAGATGTACTGGTACATAAGGTAAAGGTTTCCCCATGCCATTAAAGTCCAGTCATGTCTGACTCTTGGGGGTGGTGCTCATCTCCGTTTCCTAGCTGAGGGAGCCAGTGTTTGTCCGCAGACAGCTTCTGTGGTCATGTGGCCAGCATGACTAAACAAAGTGCACGAAATGCTGTTAGCTTCCCACCGAAGTGGTACCTTTTCATCTACTTGCATTTGCGTGCTTTTAAACTGTATGGTTGACAGGAGCTGGGATGGAGCAATGGAAACTCACCCCGTCTGAGGATTCGAACTGTTCACCTTTTGATCAACCAGCCCAGCAGCTCAGTGGTTTAACCCATTGTGCCAATGCATCCCTTTGGTAGTGGTTGTTGTTGTTAGTCGCGAAGTCACGTCCAACCCATCGCGACCCCATGGGCAACATTCCTCCAGGCCTTTCTGTCCTCCACCATCCCCTGGAGTCCACTTAAGCTCACACCAACTGCTTCAGTGACTCCATCTAACCACCTCACCCTCTGCCGTACCCTTCTTCTTTGCCATCTATTGTTCCCAGCATTAGGCTCTTCTCCAGGGAGTCCTTCCTTCTCATTAGGTGGCCAAAGTATTTGAGTTTCATCTTCAGGATCTGGCCTTCTAAAGAGTCAGGGTTGATCTCCTCTAGGACCGACTGGTTGGATCACCTTGAGGTCCAAGGGACTCGCAGAAGTCTCTTCCAGCACCACAATTCAAAGGCCTCAATTCTTTGGTGCTCAGCCTTCCTTATGGTCCAGCTTTCACAGCCATACATTATAACTGGGAAAACCATAGCCTAGACTATATGCATTTTTGTTGGCAGGGTGATGTCTCTGCTTTTTAGTATGCTGTCTAGATTTGCCATAGCTTTCCTCCCCAGGAGCAAGCGTCTCTTAATTTCTTGGCTGCAGTCCTCATCTGTGGTGATCTTGGAACCCAGGAAAATAAAATCTGTCACTACCTCCATTTCTTTCCCATCTATTTGCCAGGAAGTGAGAGGACTGGATGCCATGATCTTAGTTTTCTTAATGTTGAGTTTCAAGCCAACTTTTGCGCTCTCCTCCTTCACCCGCACCAAGAGGCTCTTTAGTTCCTCTTCACTTTCTGCCATTAGAGTGGTATCATCTGCATATCTGAGGTTGTTGATATTTCTCCCAGCAATCTTAATTCCAACTGGTGATTCATTGGTACTGGTACATACAGACTACATATTGTCTGTCCCAGCTTATGCTGCTGTTTTCTAATTTGGGGAGGCTCACTAATTCAGGGGCTGAGACCCCTCTCCCTAAAGTCTAAAACAGAATGTCAAGACTCCCACTGCAGTCTGCCTGGATGGGAGACTGCCCTATAAGCAGTATGGAAGAAGAGCAAAGTCAAAGCAAAATAATATTTTCAGCAACTTGGCTCGCCCAGTTTCCCCTAACATTCACATGGCTATGTAATCATAAAGAGGTTTATAATTTGAGTAAAAGGTAAATGGCCACCCTGGAGGCTGCAGCTTGCTCAGCTGTTGCGCCAGACAAATTTCATTTCCTCGTTCAGCAGGCAGGAACATTACATGACTGCTCAGGCAGAAGCAGGCTGTTATTAGGGGTTCTGGTCTGATGCCATTTGAATGAAGAGTTTTGATTTTGATGTTCATTTGGATGAGGCTCAGTGGACATACTATATGTCCTGATTACCTTCATAAAACCGGATCTTGTCCCTCAGGATCACCATGCCTTTTGTAAGCAGCTGGTTCTGTAAATACAACATAAAATAACTCTTCATTTCTTTTATTCTATAGTCCTGATTATTGCTCTTGCATTTTTACCATGAGATATTCTCTCTCTGCGTTTCTTTTTCAAAAGTAGCTCATAGATTTGACTTTTGAACTAACAGTTTAACGTCATTTTAAAATATCAGTTTTAATGCTGTACAGCTGCTATACTTATATGCTGATTCAATTACTATCATGTTTTTGTTGTTTTAAGGTAATTCTACCTTGTATGTGTGTTGCTGTGTTTTAAATTTTTTCTTAATTTTTGCTGACCACCCAGAAAGCCTCAGCTTTGGGTGGTATAAAAGGGAAATAAATAAAAGTGGATCACAATAGAGATATTAACCTTTGATGATGGCAAGATAACGCTTTAAAACAATCAAGATTTATCAGAATTAGATAGAGTACATCTTACTGTCCTGTACAGCTTGCAGGAGGTAATCACAGGAGGTAATCACATGTGGGTCCAACCTGTACTGCTCTCTCTGATTTTTAAACATTGTATTGACAGACTGATGTCACACTGATGTCTGTCCACATCTTACCACACTGATGTCTGTCAAGAAAGTGCTATACTACAGAGGATTTGAGGACATGTTCTGGGGTGCTCACATAACTTACATGGGGCATCACTGTTGCCCCACAGTACTCCTGGGGCAACCCCCTCCCCCCGGGATGTCCACTGGGATATGGGCAAGAGTGAAGTAGTATGAAGCAGTATTAATTTGGGTGAGTACATACCTGCTATCAGAAGTAGCATGGTTCAGACTCAAGCTGTCATCCGAATGAGAACTAATCACTGGAACATATAATCCAAATAAAGTATCCAGTGACCTTATTGAAAACATGTATTTCAAGAGTGGAACCTCTAAGACAAGGCCCAATATGAAAGTTCAAATAACCTAGCATATAAAGTTGTTGTACTTAATTTTTTAAAGAGCGGAGATAGTTTGGAAGATGGGGCTACCAGCAATTTGTTTAGCAGTCAGGTTTAGCAGGCAAGATCAAGCAAATGATTAATTACAACAAAAGGGCAAACTGTACAAACCTGTAAATATTCAGTAAAAAAAGATCCCAGCTCAGTTTTCAGAAGCTGTCTGTTTCAAAAAACAAACAAACATTTCAGGTTTGAATAAATTTTAAGACCACTGTTATGCACTGTGTTAGTGTTTGGCATACCACAAAATGATCTTATGGATTGACTTTATTGATAAAAGCAACCTGTAATATAACCTGTATATAACAAGAATTCTGTAACACTTCAGTGTGACCAACAAAAGGATCCCAAGTGTAGGTTATATGGAAGAGGCACAGAAGGGCACAAAAGATAAGATCAGAATGAGAATCTAACCAATTCAATACTTTGCTTTCAGCAATGGGTAATGAATCAGGCCATGATCATGTTAACTGATCTTTAATAATAATAATAATAATAATACTAATAATAATAATAATAATAATATCATTTTACACTTTATAGTATATATAAGCCTTCCCCAGCTTGATCTCCTTCAGAGGTTTTAGTTGACAACTCCTATCAGACTCAGCCAATAAGATTGAGGGTTCAGGTATGCTGACGGTTGTAGTCTAAAATATTTGGGAGGCACCAATTTAGGGAAAGGTGCACTATATACACATGCACGCATGCATGTTCATGCACATGCACCCACACACACATTATTTGAAAGAAAATGTACATATTTGTTCACTCTTTTCTATTGCGGCTGCATTTCAGATTTATAAAAAGCCATTGTGTTAGTTATTTTAAAATAAGGGAAATGTATTCAAATCTTTTCCCAATAATTTCAGCATCTGTTGGTTTGTTTTTGTTTTGCAGGGGTAGGCATTGGAACTACACACTGAGATGTCGTTTTCACTGATGCACCCCAAGATATCTGATTAATCACTGCCAATTCAGAAACCATTTGTAAATGCTGTTTCCAGATGGACAGCCCCTAATACTAACACTTAAAGAAAAGATGAAATAGCTACACCACATTTTTAAACAGATTCTTGGGATAAAGAAAAGAGATGTTCGAAGTAGTGGGGAAACCATGGAAAATTCTGTGAGCAAGTCAGGGCATTGTCAAAGTTTCATCTGGAAGAACCCTATCTGTTAGGGTTTTGTTGTTTTTTGGTGGGGGTTTTTGCCATAATGTACATCACTTTCCACTCATTCACATTGCCAGTGGGGGAGGGGCTCCAGCTCAGTGGCTGAGTTTTGCATGTAGAAGGTGCTAGGTTCAATCTCTGCTAGGTCCGGTAGGCGTCAGGAAAGAAACCTGCCTGAAATCCTAGAGAGCCATGACCAGCCAGTGTCAACAATATTGGGCAAGATGAATCAACGCTTGACCTTGGTGTAAGACAACTTCCTATATTTATTTTCCTGAACAAAATTAGCAGCATCGTATCATTAGATTACTTTAAAAACAAAACAAGCAAAAACAAAAGATCTGGAAGATCTTTTTTTTGGACTCCCATGTCACATCCAGTTTTATTCTCATAGTTTGCAAGCAAGAGCCTTAAAGTAAGCCTTTTGTGATATAAGATGGAATTATACCTCCAATTTTGAACAAGTAGAATAATTTTAAATAAAAAGAATGAAAATGAATATTAGCTCTTAGGAGTTTAGTAAACTGTTTGCCATAGACAAATGACTCAGAGTGAAAAACTCAACTTCTGCAAAAGAAGCAAGAGGGTCCATATATTAGGCAAGGAATGCAGTAGTGGATAGCAAAATAACTCGGTGTTGTGTGTACTAAGCATCTGGAAGCAACTAAAAATACTCCATCCTTGAGTCACTGACATCCTGCTTTGTCACAATTTCCTCTCTCTTCGTGTCTTCCTCAGTTTTTAAGTAAGCTGTCCACTCCCTCTTGCCTTTCTCTTTCAACTCCATTCTTGACTCGCTACAAATTGGCTTCTACCTTCTATATCAGTGGTTTTCAACCTTTCCACAGCTGGGGACCAGCAAAAACAGGAAAACCATATTAAGGTCCACTGAGGCAGAAACTAAAAGCATCAAAAGTTTCCAAACACAATACCCCCCCCCAAAAAGAAAATTCTCCAAAACATCCAGAAACCAAACAACAAAAAATACCAACAAAAGAATAAAATATTGATATTGGAACAACGTGGCTCCCAGCTGGCTCCCACCAAGCTGTTTTTTCCCTCCCTGGCCACCCCCAGTGGCACCAGTGCACCCTGTACGAATGCGACGCCAAGCAAGGAAGAGGTGGTAGAGCACAGCCGGCCCCTGCACTGGTCCATGGCTCCCCCACTGACCAGCAGGAAATCTACTGGGGACCAGCAATGGCCCATGGACTGGTGGTTGAAACCAACTGTTTCAATATATTATATTGAAAATGTCCTTGCTAAGATGACAGATGGTGACACTGGCAACCCAACAGCCTCTTCTCTACTGCTGTCCCTGTCCCCTTTGATGAGTCTTCCACCTTTAATACATCAGATCACTTCCTTCGGGTTTGGTTTCCTCCATGCCTTCCACTTTCCGCAACTCTGATAGTTTGTCCTCGCATCTGTTTGATAATTCATTCTACATTCTTTTCATGTAGAAAAACTCCATGTTTTCAGTGCTACCAACATGCTGATTGCACCCAGCTATACCTCTTTACATGTCTGCTCACCTACTTGGCCCTGCACGTGTAAGTGCTTGTTTCATCACCATCTCAAATTCAGCATGCTCAGGAATTAACCACCAAGAAAAATTCTCCTTTATCTCTCCCCACTGAACTAGAAAGCAAAATGAATGGAATCTTTGAATAATCTATTTTGTTTGTTCTTCACATTCAATCAATTGCCTAGCTGTTCTGCCACCCCATTACAACATGCCATCTACTTTGCCCCAACCCCTTGGGTAAAGATCTAGTTCATGTTTTGATTATCTCCCACTGCAGCTACTGCAACTGTCTCCTCTGTGATCTTGCTCTGGAATTTTCCTATGGTTTCTCATGTATCTAAAACTGTGGCCAAAATTATTTTCCTCTCCTGCAGGGCCCCAATCCCTTCTTGCATCCATCCAAAGTAAAGAATTCCCTAGTCATACTGTTTAAAGGTATACCCAATCTGGCCTCCCCAGAGAGGTCAACCTGGCACTGTCGTTATTTGTTTTTCAGAGCCAGGCTAAGACCTTTTTATTTAAAACTTATTTTAATTGTTAAATTATTTGTATTTATAAGATTTTAAATTTTTAGCCAAGATGCACTGGAGGTTTTTAAATAAATTTTTTATTGTTATATTGTTATTTATTTATGTATTTTGTTTCTGTTGTGAGCTGCCCCGAGGCTTCATTGCGATGGGGGCAGCATAAAAATGTTTTAAATAAATATTTTGCCCTATATTTCTTGTAATATTTCTAGCTTGAGCACTGCTTTTCCAGCTTTACCAGCTTCACTCTTTTAAATGACTCAGCCATTCTCCCTATAAGTGGACGTATTAATTTTAATGGTTGCAAAGTGTGTGTGAGGGGGCAGGGCTGGAAAAGTTTATTCTCAACTCCATAGTAATGCTGGCATGTTGCACAGACATACATGTTAGGCAAACAAAATGATTGGCTCTGGCAAACACAGTCTCTGTAACATGAAGCCCAACCATGTGCGAACTGGAGGTTTCCCACCTACTAAATGACCTCACTGAATTCCTTGGGAACAAGGGGATGATGGTCTTCACTTCCTGCTTATGCTGCTCTATACATAGCCATTTACACTAATGGTATGGTATACATCAGACTCCTGGACCATTGGGCATGGCAGCAAGGTGTGATGGGGATTAGCATCCAAAACATTTGGAGGGCATTAGGTTGGGCAAGGCTAGTATAATCAGTAAAATGCTAAAATAGATAAAGCAGTTATGAAAGAAGAACCTGCAAGGATGATGAATATGTCTTGGGATAAGTGGGCAATTCTGATTATTTTACTCACCTGACTCCTTCATTGAGATTGTAAAGCTCATGTTCTGCAAGCCCTTTTCGTTGGAACACTGCTATCACTCCATTATGGATACTGAAAGAAAGAAGTAAGGAATTAAGTTGCTAACAAGAAGATCCTTCAACTACAAATCCTCTATACAAAGAGATGGGGTGAAAAAACCTTGGATTTTAGGGCAAGAATTCTCAGGGAGAAAAGTTATACTACAAGTCCTGAAGTAGATTTGTGGGGGAAAGAGCCTGTTCCGAATGGTAGCTTTTCTACCTAGGAATATGGGCTGGTTCCTTCTCTCTCTCTCTCTATTGTTGTTCATCCTGTGTTCTAGTTTCTCTCCTCTACATGTAAAATTGCTCTCCTCCCCACCAATCTTTTTGCTTCTCTTCCCCAGCACTATCTCTTGGAATTCAGCAGCAGCTACTCCTAAGCATATCAGCAGTCCACACCCTCTACCCCTTTACCGTAATAATATATTTCTTCCAGATACTAACCTACAAGTGTTGGAAAAATTTGGATAAATCCTGGCAGAAAAACATTGCTTCTGTGTGCTTTTGCGTTGCAGAATCAATCTTGTACTCTTTCTCAAAAGCGCCAGCTTTCCAAGCTAAGTCACTGTTTAAAATGGCATCCCTCCCCCGCTCCTTTCTCTCACCTTTAGTTGTAAGCTACAGTAGACAGGCCATTCAGTCCAAATATACATTATATGCCTTCACAATGGGTAAGTGATCCTTGTTGGAATTCACAGTTTACTGGGAAGTATCTATTTTGCTAGCCTAGAGCGCTCCATGTGCCCTGGCCGATCAGAATGGGGTGGATGCATTACTTAGGGTCTGAGTCTAGATGAGCTTATGAGTTCATGAATAGTTTCTCAGTAGCTTGAATCTACATGTCTAAGCAGACCTGGAGATGGGTTCAAGTTACTCAACTAAAGTGTCAATACACTGCAATTAGAAATATTGTAATTTCATTGTCACTGTATGATTGGCTGATCTTCCTTTATCTGTTCTGTATGTGATGACCTCAGAATCTTATTGTAATATTTGCATTCTGCCATCAATTGCTCTGTACCTGTGTACATGACCAGGAGGGTATAAAATACCCTGTAGTTGTATTGAAATCTTGCAGCGAGTTTACCTCTGCCTGCTCGGTAATGCATTATTGTGAGTCTACCATGGGAACCTGGGCCAAACAATAAAGCCACAGATGATAGAAACATAGAAACAGAGAAAACAGAGCGAGTCAAAAGGGGCCTCCAGGGCCATCTAGTCTGACCTCCGGCACCAGCCAGCTCCGCTCACGACATGCCCACCATGTAGATGTCCAGCCTATCCTTGAACACCCACAACGATGGGGCCTCAATGACCTCTCATGGAAGCCCATTCCACACCCTCGGGGTCCTGACTGTCAGGAAGTGCTTCCTGGCATCCAAATGAAACCTTGGCTCTGATCTGAACGCTTGATCATTCCCACAAACCTGAGTTTTATTTCCTCCTCATGAACTGAAATTCCGGGATTTCTGACACAAGTTCCTACCATTTCACTCCTATAACAAGTCTTAAAAAAAGAAAAGAAAAAAGCTTTGCTTTGTAAACGAATTGATTTGACATCATGGGAGAAAGTTCAATGGGATTTACTTCCAAGTAGATAGACACATGATTGAATTCTGGCTCTGCAGCTTTCTCCTGTTTCCTAGCCTTACTTGTCTTGATATTTTTCTCTCATTTGCCCTTTCCTAACAGGAAAAGAGGGACTGCAGGTGGCGCAGTGGTTTAAACCGCTGTGCTGCTGGGCTGGGTGATCAAAAGGTCGCCAGTTCGAATCTGCACAACAGAGTGAGTTCCCGTTGCTCTATCCCAGCTCCTGCCAACCCTGCAGTTCGAAAGCATGAAAATGCAAGTAGAGAAAAAGGCACCATTTTGGTGGGCAGGTAACAGAGTTCCGTGCACTTTGGTGTTTAGTCATGCCAGCCACATGACCACGGAGACTGTGGACAAATGCTGGCTCCCTTGGCTAGGAAACGGAGATGAGCACCGCCCCCTAGAGTCAGGCATGACTGGACTTAATGTCAAGGGGAAACCTTTACCTTTATCTTTACCTTTAACAGGAAAAGAGAAGAGTAGGGGAAGTGAGTCTAACTCCCTTTGTTTTGGGCTGTGAAGTGGTGCAGGAATTAAGAAATATCTGAAGTGGCTTTCTTTGGGAGAGAAGGAAAGACTTCTTAAACCTGATTTTCAAAACAGATGTTTGCTGTGTTATACTGGGGTTTGCCAGGGAAATAAGAACAGTATTTATTTTTTAAAAAGAAACTACAGGAGACTCAGGCTTATAGAGCAGAATGTCACTTGTGCTATTCTTGCATTTTTAAAATTATGTACACTTCAATTATGTACACTGTCCTGAGAGCTGCAGCGGTATGGTGACAGATGAATGAATAGATGAAAATTCTCTCTAATTCTCTTGGAGAGACACTTGCTATGTAAAAATGCATAGCCATTGTACATGTGTTCAAAGGGTTCAGATGTCACTGTATTTCTGTGGGCTACCCACAGCCAAAATAATTTTTGGCTATCAAGACTAGACAAATAGGACAGGAAGGCGCATATGCAACCACATTTATGACAAACTGTACACCACTACTATTTATTGATCATTTCCAAAGCACGGAAGGAATGGAACAAAATTCACAAATAGGATGGTGGTCACCCAGTATAGACAGAGCAGGCTTCCCATCAGTGAGATGGGAAGAAAGAGAAACTCAAATTACCATTTCCATATGCTAAGCGGTCAGAGCAACTTGTAGTTTAATGGACAGAATATCTGACTATCTCTGGAAGATCCATTTGCAATCACAAACTCTGGATCTGTGCAGTTATAATCCACAATTCTGATTCCTTTCCATAATTTTAGTGTTTCTTGTTTAAACACTACAAACAAATACTTAAATCATGACAAAAAGTTGGGCATAAGGCAGGATGCAAAATTCCCTGTCTGAACAAGTTTGCATACATTGGTTAAGCACATTTGAATCAAACAAACCATTGTTAAGTCTTTCCAAGCCTTTCTGCTTGTAGGGTAACAAGCAGATGTCACTGATATCCTTGTGGGCACTTACAAATAGAGGGCCTGACTCAGGAAATCTGTATTTCCACTGCAAATCTGGGGTATTCATGAGGGTTCAGGCAGCTAACCATGGTTAAACAATATATTTGCATTGAGTGCCTCTCTCAACTTAACCTAAGTCACTGCAGTGTTATGAAGATAATAAAATCCCTGCATATTGTTCTGTGCTCTTTTGTATAAGGGCAGGATACATGAGGGTTAAATTTTGTAATATGTATAAAAGTAGCACTGGAAACCAGGAGAGGATACCAGCTGCACTTCTACTGCATGGTGCCACTCCATTCTGTGTCTCAATTTTTAATATCACAATTCGGAGTTTTATTTCTCCAAACATTTTTAAGAAGGAAGAGAAAACATTAACTTCAACTCCCACTCCAGAACTGGATAATCCACATATTAGCCACCACCACCACTCTCCGTCCTCCATTCAACTCTAGAGCACAGCATACTCCTGGGGAACCAAAATGCGAGGCAGAAACATGCAAAGTGGTAATAAAGTGATAAGAGGGTGAGACAGGTTGAACGCAACAGAACTCTGGATAGTGTCAATGGAAACAGAGAAGGGATGATTGACTTGTAATGCTAATATATGATGTGGCACTACATCATGAATGCACGACCTTCTTGCCCCAAGGGCCACATCAGGTGGTGCAAGGGAGCCCCTCACATACACATACATATGGTAGCATTGTGGAAGCAGCAATGCAAGCTGTTCCTGGCTCACTACAGGGAAAAGGCTCTCCCAGGACCCTTATGAGAATGGCTGCTTCTCTGCCACTAACAGTGCAAGTCTCCTCCTCTTGCCAGAAGCTGGCACTGCTCCTATTCCCAGAAGAAGTGGCATTGGTCTTTCTAATGCTACCAGCCCAGTTGCTGGGGGGAGGAGGAAGGGGGAGCTTAATCTGATGAACAGGATTGATTCTGTGCCCATAAATGGTATGTGTGTAGGGTTGTACACTAAGAACTCTTTAGCTATTAGTGGCAGGGAGCAACACTACCAATTGGTGGTGACAAACAGAGGATTTGGCAGCAAAGGCATGAGGAAAATGGAGGCTACACAGAGCTCACCTAAGAGTATGTACTACTGTTCTGCATGAATGCGCTCTGAGTTTGCATGCTCCCCCTTCCCCACTCCTTCTTTTGTAAGTTCTATTTTAATTCTTTACTTCAGTTAGTTACTTTCTCAAATACTAGTTTACCATTACATCTAAACCAATGAAGAATGCTTTATACAATGCCTTCCAACCAGGATTGCAAGAGGTTAGAGATCTTGGTTTGGAAGCATTGGGTGACCCAGTTTATCAATTACAACATAATGACAAGGAAGTCTTTGCCCATATTGCTTCTTGCACAGGATTAAGCATCTGTTGTAACTAGAAAGAAGCAGTGCAAGATCAGGGCTAAAAAGGAACAGAACCCCTAGATGTGCTGCTAGTTGCATCTCTTATTCTAGACTGTATGGGAAATAGTAGAACATTCATTCTGTTATGCTGCAATAACGCAACATATGCTTTGCACAGTGGGGAAAGCAAGCCCATGCCATCAGCACCCAAACCATGCAGCACACCTTACAGGGGCATAAAGCGCAATGAAGGGAGGAACTCAGTGCATCTATCTCCAGCATGCGCAAGTGGGAAATGGAAAAACAGAAGCCCTTTCTCCATGCCACCCCACTCCCTTGAGACTTTTCCATGGTAATAAGCTATTTTCCAAAGTAAAGGTTTCAAAATTGCAGAGAGAAGTGACACTTTTCTTTGTTTCAACAGTTGTTGTGTTTCGGTTAATTTCTGCAATGGTCGCTGGAACTTATCACTCATCACCAAAACATGCTTCCTGTTTCAGAGCACAGCCTCAGAAATTATGGTGAGCAGCAAAGAGACTGACAAGAGGTTCCAGACTCATCATACCAGTCACAGGAAATAATTACTGGCAGGCAGGCTGGGGCAGTGAGACCATTATCCAGCCATGCAAACATGCATGAACACAGACCGAAATAGAAAACATTATATGATTTTGCTTCCTTACTCACATGCCCCACTTTCAGTTGAAGAGTGAGTCAAGCTGGTTAAATAGCTCTTTTTGAATATCTTTCTCCAAGACAGACATCGTGGAAACACAGTTCAATGGGTATGGGCTGCCATGAAGATACAGACTACACTGACATTAAAAAACACGTGCAGCTAAACGTCTCTATACACAGCCATGCAATGTAGGTGCAATTCACATGATATGGAACATGTTGTGGAATTCAAACCTTTATAACTATGTACAGCAACTGCTTGGTGAGAGAAAGTGAGGATTGCTGGTACATTATACCATCTTGCAACAATATCACAAAACAAAATTTGATGTCCCATACATCCTTGGACTACTTGACCAGTTTAAGATCTCTATGGGCATTAAATTGTAGAATTCTCTGCCCAGGCAATTCCAAATTCTGTTCAAAGAAAAACCACCCTTCAACTTATATAAATTATACAAACTGAATCTGCTTTCTGGAAAAAGTTTTCCTGAAATTTTGTTTGCATAGCAAAAGGAAAAATCAAGGAACTACTCAGGATATTCAGTCATTTATCTGGTATTTCAACAGATGTTGGACACATACTGTTAGCATTTCACTACCCATAAGTGCTAGAAACTTCCTTTTAAGGAAGAGGAGATTATTAGGAATCTGAATTCTGCACTCAGTAACCCAGTACGCAGTCCTTTTTCTATACTTTTTGACTCATGTCAGACATATAACCCTAATTTGTAACTGCTCTGAAATTTATTTTCTCGCAATATACTTTATATGGACTATCTTTAAATGCAAAGACTGGTCCGACTGAATACATGATAATGTTCCACACATGGTAATTTGTCTTTTTTATAATAATTTTTGCTATAATCTTGT
This sequence comes from Varanus komodoensis, assembly GCF_004798865.1. Taxonomy (NCBI): domain Eukaryota; kingdom Metazoa; phylum Chordata; class Lepidosauria; order Squamata; family Varanidae; genus Varanus; species Varanus komodoensis. Next base: position 2,165,122 of record NW_025336334.1, on the reverse strand, counting down.
GTTTTATCAGTGTACTTATACTAAAGTACCAAAAAAGTTTCAGGCTATTACATTTTATTTCTTTCTTCTTGCAAGGTGCTCTAAGGTTACCCCATTTTAGTTTTGGCTTAAAGATAGCAACTTGCCCAAGGCAACCCAGCCAGCTTCACAGCTAAGTAGGGATTTTGAACTGAGTCTCCAAAGCATTACAATAACCTACTGGCTAAATTTCTTTCTTATTTTATTTTTTAAAAAGCTCTTCTATATCATATTATAAACATTTATACAATATTTGTTTTTCATATTTATTATTTAAAATAATTCCCAGTTGTATAAGTATTATTAACAGGGCCTACATAAAGGGAGCATGTACCTCCTGTGCTGAAATGGCTATACTGGCTTCCAATTTGTTTCTGGACATAATGCAACTGTTGATGACCTTTAAAGCCCCAGATAGCCACCACTCTTGAATACCAAGACATCCATCATATGGTACAGATGTGGGTCCTACATGAGCAGTTCCTGAGCTTGAGATAGTGGTAAAATTCCAAAAGAAGGAGAAGACAGCCCACCTCCCTGTGAGATGATGAGACCATTGCCACTGATGTTCCGCAAACCAGGCAATGGTAATGCGCCACAAGCACAAAACAAGAGAAAGAAAAAATGTAAAGCACTTGCACTCATGCCCATGAATGTATCCAAACACTATTCATCATGTCACAAGATACACAACTTATCATGTTTTATCAAGGAAATAAACAAGTGAATTAGCGAATTTGTCCAGCTGGACTTTAGAAGTAGTATGTAAAGCCTGCAGCCCATGAGGTCTTCGTGAAGACCCCACCTCCCTCCCTTTCCCTCACAGAAAGGCATTCCAAGAAAGCCACCTGGTTGTGGAGGAAAAGACCACCCACAATGCTTTCTCTACTTTCTGTCTGCACAGAGAAGAGATGCTGATGGAAAGCTGAGGGTTCTGGCATGTTTCTTGCTGTGAGGAGAAAGAACAAGTTTCTTTTTAGGGTAGATTGAGGTAGGGGTGTGTGTGTGTGTGTGTGTGTGTGAGAGAGAGAGAGAGAGAGAGAGAGAGAGAGAGAGAGAGAGAGAGAGAGAGGGAGGAGTATGTACATATTATTGGTACGTATATGTGTCTGCTAATGTGTGAAAGAAAGACACAAAATTGAAATGGAAACAGATCTGCCACGTTTGGGCTGTGGGCCTGCCCACTACTGGCATGCAGCCCCTGACATGCTTCCAGGGTCCTTCTGTGGCTCTCAGGGCACCCTGACTTTAGAAGACAGGGGAGAAATAATTATTGATTTTACAATGGGAGTACATCAGTGAATTTGAATTTCTAAATATTTTGATGGTGTTCTGCTGATGTAGCAGAATACACATTCTAAATAAAACGACTCAAAAGAAAAACAACTAAGTAAGCTAGAACTATGCTTTAAAAAAATCTACGTAGATGAAGCCCACCCTGTTTCCCCTTCCCCTATTCCCCCAGCTTGGGACTCTACTGTCTAGGGGTACAGAGTCAATAAGAGGTTGACAGGCATGGCTTTTCTCCAATGCACTGGACACAAGGGAATGGAAGAATGTCAGCTCCAACACTTTCCTGCAGGACAAAGATCTATGTATTCCATTGCTGCCTCCTAACTTTATTTCTCCTCCTAAGTAGACCTATATGTAGCTTAGTTGCCTCCTTAACAAGGCTAGCTCTGAACACCAATACACTTTTCTCATTCAATAGGGATTGCACTTTCAGTCTCCTAGATGTCTCCTGCCCCATATTCCTCCCTTACTCCTCTGTCTATGGGAGGAACAGCATGTTTTGGCACCATTTTCCACTTTTCCTTAGCCCTTTCCCTGCCAGTGTTTTATCTGAGCTTGGGCATGCCAGGCAGAAGTCTAGAAGAAGTGTTGGTGGAAAAGAAGAGGAGAGAAGACAAACATGATTGTTGACATTGCAGCCTGCACAATTCTCTGTAGAATTTCCCATTAGCTGTGCTTTGATTGATACAGATATCAATCCCTACCTGTGCTCAAGTCAGTAAGGTAGGACACAGTAAAGGAATAAGGGCCCTTTAACTGCCATACAAAATGATCAATCATATTCAATCAGAATTATTTCAGAGCAGGAATTTAGCAGGCTAATTTGCTAAATTTAGAAATGTTGCACAAATTATGTTAATATCAACAAGCCTGAAGTAAGCAAGTAAGCTGTCTAGATCATTTGTATACACAAGACACTTGTGATTAACATAATTTGCAAATCTGTTCTGCTATGGTCCCCAGTGAATAAGTTGCAGCCAGCTGAATCTAATGTATGTTTTTATGCAATTGATACATAGTAAAAAAGAGAGAGAGAGCTGCTGCAACCAAGTCTACTCAGCCACATGAGCTATTCTGTGGTTGCAAGGAGTTGTAGTACCCACTGATATTGGAGAGCTGTGTAGGTAGGTCTTCACTTCAGAACCATATAGCATGCTAATAATGAAATACAATTACTCCAAGGATTTACCAAATGGAATTCACTACAATTTCCAATTTCCATAAGACTTATTTTTTTAAAAGCCATTTTCACCTCCTAACATTTCTAATAAAAATAACACAATACAAATTGTACCTAGTACCTAGAATAAGAAAAAACTAGGGTTAAATATGGGCAGAGTTTTGCATTGCCATTGCAGGATGGGAGTGGTTCCATTCTGCTCCAAACTAGTAATAACACCAGTGTCCAGGAAGGACATGAACAGGAAGATGACACATCTACTTCCTATAGCCTCAGGGAAGAGTAACATAAAAGTGGGACTTTAAAGTCCAGCTTTAAAGAATAAACATTCAACCCTTAGAAGGCTGCTGGATATCAACACACTGTGGGGCTGTTACAGCACAAGAATAACAATAAGAATGAGTTCTAATAGAACATCCTATCTGCTCTCAAACTTCCCAATGTAATTTCTACATACATCCAAAGTAGCTAGAGCTTGAGAAATACTGTAAATTCCAATCTTGGGGGGAATGCAAACAAACTCCCTTTGTTTATCATACTGCCTGTGTGAGATCAAAATATTTTGATGTATTTGCATCAGAAGAGGTAATCTTCCCCACAGTAATCTGTGGGGAAACAGGCAGCACTTCACTTCCCAGGGAGAAACTTCTTTTTTCTATTCCAGATACAAATTGATTTGTACTAGCTTAGTAAGCAATCAGCATTTTGAAGTAAAAAATTCCTCAAAAGGGCAAAATATTAATTACTAGCAAAATTAGCATCAGTGTTATTCATATTGTACCTATGTAAGCACATACAATATGCTTCTTGTTGAGAGTAGTGGAGAAAGGAAGATAAATAAGATTGCTCAAATACCTTCCAAGAATGTAATTAAAAGAATTATTTTGAGGAGGGCAAGGAGGGAAAGACTTTGTGGGGACCCTGGAAGCCCCTGTGGCCACTCAGGCACCCATGGGTGCTGCATGAAAGGCCTTTGTCCTAGCAGCTCACAATCTAGAGAGCTGTACAAACAAAAGTGGTCAAAAGTGGAAGCAGAGGTCAAAAATGGGAGTAGGAGGAGACGAGGACAAGGGCATGGAGTGCCTTTAAGTCAAAGTGTTTGTGCTGGATCTAGACAGGAAGCTGGAAAGAAGGTCAGGCGGGCAGAGCAACAAGAAATGTGAATGACTGTAGCAAAGAATGCGTGATAGAGGTGAGAACACAGTCAACATCGTTATGTGAGGACTCACCAGTTACCCAATAGGAATGAATGGAAACCATCACTTACATTATTTGGGCCTTCTCTGCATCAGAAAAAAAAAAGTTTTTTTCTTTGCTTATTCACACCCAGCTTCTTTGATGCAATTTCTGTCCTACACCAGTACACTCTCCTCCTAAGAGTTTCTGCTTTATGTTCCCCTTTGTTCCACTTCTTTTTAGCCATGTACAGCAGATTATTTCATTCTTGTGAGCTGCCTATTAGACTAAGGATTTCATGATATGTGGGATTAGCTAAGGATTTTATTTTTGCTGTTTTGAGCTTATCAGTAGGTATGGGACAGAGCCTTCTAAGTTGTAGAAGTCTAACAGTAGAACATTTTGTTAAAGCAAACCCTTTCAGGTCTGAGACTGCAGATATAAGAGAGTAGACACCCTTTTTCTGGTATTACAAGCCTTCCTATGAATTTAGGAAACTAGATTATCATCTATAGATAACTACCCAAAGCATTTTGGTCATGTTCAGTATCGTCAAGAGAGCACCAGGCTGGACAGCTCAACAGGGGTGAAGATGCTCCTGGATTTTGTGCACAGGACTGGAAAAGCAGCTCGGGAATCATAATCATGATTCCCTAACACAGAAAAAACCTGGAGTAAGGCAGTTACCAATCTATAAGATGCCACTGATTGCAAGCTACTCACCAGGTTACTTTAAAGGCACCAGGAAAATGCTCTTGCCTCAGGCTGATTAGCAACAGAAGTCAGAGTAGAGAAGCATGTGTGAGAGCCCAGGGGAAATAAAAGATTCGGGCCTTGGATGGCAAAGTGTCTTAGTGATATGCTGGACAGGGTGCTATATGAGTAGGAGCAGAGCTTTTGTCATAGAATGCACCAGAACAGCGTTCCGGCACCTTTTTTTGATGGATTTTTCCAACGGATTTTTCCAAGTGATTTTAAATCGCCCTGTCGGGCATAGCGGGTCGGCGGCAAAAATCATTAAAATAGTGCATGTCCACGCTGATTGTGAGGGTGCTGCTTGGCTTGGAACGCTGCTCGGCTTGGGATTGGTCGTATGGTCACGCGCTGAGTGCTTACTGCCGGCAGCGACCATTATGTTTATGTGTGTGTAGAGTGACTGGCTATGTGCAAAAGGTAAATAATGTCTTTATTTTATAAAAAGTTGGTGAATTGAAAATCTTTTTTTAATTTTTAGTGTAAAAGTGTGATCCCAAATTTAAAAATGAAAAAAAAATACTAATTACTTCTCAACCACCGGTCCTGCTAATAAAAGATCACCCTAAAAAAACCCTAAATAAAAGATTAACAAGATGTGAGTTCCGGCACCTTTTTTTTTTTTTTTTACAAAAAGAGCACTGAGTAGGAGAGATAATACTTGTCCTCTTATAATGGCTATTTTGCTCAGACTTTACTCTCTGTGTGTTGCTTAGAGAAGAAAGCAGAATTTTGGTCCACATAAATACTGAACAAAGCTATATGGCTACTTACATTGCTATACATTGCCATTTTAGCATGTTAGTCTTTATGAAGGTTTATGTTTCTCATCTCTCCACCTTGCTGCCTCTCCATGTCTCCATCCTCCTCCAATACTGGAATATAAATCCTTCCAGTAAACCCTGTTTTCTAAGCAGTACAGAAAGGAAATATATGTTGGGTTTGCTCTTGCTTTATACAAAGAGAGACTGCTACCCTTTGGGCCCCAAAGATCAGGCCAAAGGTCAGAAACTCTGGAATTATGCCTGTGTAACTGTTTTACCATAAATTTTCACTTCAGCAATCTGAGCTTATTCCTGAGACACTATCAGCCAAGGAAAGAAAGAAAATCTGTTTCTTTTAATCCTGTGCAAATACTGTAAGCTTGAATGAAACAAAGAAAGTCAAATTATGCTTATGTTTGTAGTCTGATTGTCTTGTGTTGGCTGTGAAATAGGCACCTTAAGCAGTTTTTGGGGTTCATGGGAAAGCTGAAGAGCTTGCAATTATAATGTATACATTTACATAGCAGAAACTTGGCAACAGTCTTGCTTTGATCTGACAGTTTCACTTGAACTTTGGAAGCAAAATTAGATCACTGCAGAGAAATAAACCCTGTTAGGAATTCAACATCCAGAGATAAATACTGTAATAAAAGAGTTTACTACTCTCTTTCCATCTCAGATGCAACTGGGTAAATTCTCTCATCAGAAAGGGTACCAAACTACCAGGTATTTTATTTGTCCATTCTTTAGCTCAAGTTCAGTTTCAAGCCCCCCCCCTTTTTTTTAAAAAAAATCTGGGCTTGTAAACATTCTGTTCCTACCCCACCCTCCTCCTTCAGGTCTGCCTGCAAATAAATCTTGCATCTTCAGGAATAATGAATGGAGCACCCTTTCATGCAACCAATGCAGTAATTCATTGGCATCTACTTCAGAAGAGTTAATGAATCTTATGTTCAGTTCTACAATAACTGATGTTTCAAGTATACTGATTACCATAACATCTTTTCAGAAAGGGCTAAATTGACTAACTGTTGGAGGCACAATACAGCTAATGCTTCCTATTCGTATGTTTTGCCAAGGCCGAAGAGCTGCTTCCTTTCGGGAGGACCTAATAATTAAGATAAAGTTTGCAATGGAAAGCTCTTTAATAGCTAGGGAGATGCATATTCTTCTTAGCTGTCTAGCCATCTCCTGTAATTTAATGTAAGCTCAGTGTAAATGGATTCTCTGTGTCCCTTTAACAGAGAAGACATTAATAATAAAACAGTGGAAGGTTATAATATTCTGATTCTGATTTCAAATTTACAATCAAAATATATGTGAAAAATCAGCACATGCTCAGCAGCCATTTGATGGCAGTTTTAACTTCCTTGATACCTCAAAAATTTATGGGTGTTAAGAATGATCAGCCAAACCCAAACTAAGAGAACTACCTATGAAACCGGTCTTGCCTGACACAGAAAATTAATAAGTTAATCTTCTGATGTGGTGTTATATGACAGGTGAGAGGTGACCAGTAAAAGAAGTTCATAGTTATCTAGACAATATTGTATATTGAAGGGCCATGGCTTCCTGACCAGACTGAACAAAGCCAGAATGTCTCTAGGCTTTGTGGGCTGAAAAGCTTACAGGATGATGGACATTGCTGCCAGGCAACCAAGGTATATTGTCTGTTATAATTAAAGTTTCCTTTAAGGTGGAAACGTGATTTCCAGGAATATTACTGCCCTAGCTGCAGGTGGTGAAATTACCAGCAAAGTAACTAGAATATTTCCTGGGAAAGCACCAAATTGCCTGCTAGGAAGGAAAATTTCTTGCATTTCTGAACTGTGGTTTAACATAAGGATGGTTTGGTGTACATGAGGTATATGAACTTCTTAACTGTATTTCCTAATAATTTATTTCTGATTTCTATTGGTTTCCGGCAAAGTAAAATATTTAATCTGAATAGGTAACTGGAAAGGTGATTCATTCATTCCACAGAAAGTATATAAATTAGTTTTCTCTGCAGTGTAACCCCTGAATAAAATTGGCTACACTTTATCTCTGCCATTGCTTTTTAAAAGGAAGCAGGCCAAAGTCTTAGTGTAGCAGAAAGGGCTAACCCTGTCCTTTCTTTGCAGGTTTGAGTGTTATGAAGACAACTTTGCTTATTTATTTATTTAGCAGACTTATATGCCGCCCCATTCGCCTAAGCCTCGGGGCGGCTTACAAATACATAAATAAATAACATTAATACAATAAAATACAGTTGGAGACATCCTGGCCAAAGTTGTTAAAATCAATAAATAAAATCAACAATTAAAATGACGTTTAAATAAACAGGTCTTGGCCTGGTGCCGAAAAGCAAATAATGATGGCGCCAGGCAGACCTCTCTGGGGACCTCTCTCTTTTGCTTATGCACAAGCAAATCTGTCACCCCCCCCCCGCCCCCGCCAATACTTCACTTATACCTTTAACACCAGCCTGACATACAGGAATGAGACAGATAAAGCTTTCTTAGCATAAAGTGCTTAATTCCTTGGCTGTATTTGGATGTGTTGTGAATGCAGAATAATAAATGTGCCCTCACTCTCCCCATCTCTTTCGCCAGCAGAACCTTACAGAGGGTTTGGAAGCTTTGCTTCTGTTTAACCAAGTCTGAACCTGGATAAACTGAGGTTAAGGTTAATTATGGGTAAGGAAGCTGGGTTCCCCTTCATGGATCACTGCCTTGTCATGGTGAAGGGGCTTCTGTAGCACAATGAAGCTATGAGTTATACCACGCAGGGGCACGCAAGACAGACAGGTCAGAGCAAAGAGCTCTGACAAAAGCTGATCAAATGGAGAAGGAAATGGCAACCCACTTCATTACTCTTGCCATGAAAACCCCATGGACAGTATCAAAAGGCAAAAAGATATGACACTGGAAGATGAGTCTCTCAGGTCCAATGTGCTACTGGGGAAGAGCAGATGGCTAGTACTAGTAGTGCCAGAAAGACTGAAGCAACCGGATCAAAGCTGAAAGGACACTCAGTTGTGGGTGTATCTGGTGGTGAAAGGAGAGTCCAATGCTGTAAAGATCTATACTCCATAGGAACCTGGAATGTAAGATCTATGAATCAAGGTAAGCTGGACGTGGTCAAATATGAGATGACAAGACTGAACATCGACATCTTAGCAATCAGTGAACTAAAACGGACAGGAATGGGTGAATTTAATTCAGATTACCATCAGGTATACTATTGCAGGCAAGAATCCCTCAGAAGAAATGGAGTAGCCTTCATAGTCAATAAAAGAGTAGGAAAAGCAGTACTGGGATACAATCTCCAAAATGACAGAATGATCTCAGTTCAAATCCAAGGCAAACCATTCAACACCACAGTAGTCCAAGTCTACCCTACAACTACTGATGCTGAAGAGGCTGAAGCTGACCAGTTCTATGAAGGCCTACAACACCTTCTAGAAATAACACCAAAAAATGATGTCTTTATCATCATGGGGGATTGGAATGCTACAGTAGGAAGCCAAAAGATAAGTGGAATAACAGGCAAGTTTGGCCTTGGAATACAAAATGAAGCAGGGCAAAGGCTGGCAGAATTTTGTCAAGAGAATACACTGGTCATGGCAAACACTCTTTTCCATCAACCCAAGAGATGACTCTACACATGGAAATCACCAGACGGTCAACACAGAAATCTATGTGTTCTGCACCCAAAGATGGAGAAGCTCTATACAGTCGGTAAAAACAAGACCAGGAGCTGACTGGCTCAGATCAGGAGCTTCTTGTTGCAAAATTTAGGCTTAAATTAAAGGAAGTAGGGAAAAGCACTAGGCCACTCAGGTATGACCTAAATCATATCCCTGATGAATATACAGTAGAGGTGACAAATAGATTTAAGGAATTAGGTCTGATAGACAGAGTGCCTGAAGAGCTATGGACGGAGGTTTGCAACATTGTACAAGAGGTAGCAACTAAAACCATCCCAAAGAAAAAGAAATGCAAGAAAGCAAAATGGCGGTCTGAGGAAGCTTTACAAATAGCTGAGGAAAGAAGGGAAGCGAAAGACAAGGAAGAAAGAGAAAGATACACTCAATTGAATGCAGAATTCCAAAGAATAGCTAGAAGAGATGAGAATGCCTTCTTCAATGAACAGTGCAAAGAAATAGAAGAAAACCATAGAATAGGGAAGACTAGAGATCTCTTCAAGAAAATTTGAGATATGAAGGAAATGTTTCATGCAAAGATGGGCATGATAAAGGACCAAATGGCAGGGACCTAACAGAGGCAGAAGAGATTAAGAAGAGGTGGCAAGATTACACAGAGGAACTATACAAGAAAGAGCTTAAAGTCCCTGATAACCATGATGGGGTGGTTGCTGACCTCAAGCCAGACATCCTGGAATGTGAAATCAAATGGGCCTTAAGAAGTCTGAGCAACAACAAAGCTAGCAGAGGAGACAGTATTCCAGCTGAGCTAGTCAAAATCCTAAAAGACAATGCAGTAAAAGTGCTACATTCAATTTGGAAATTTGGAAAACTCGGCAGTGGCCACAGGATTGGAAAAGGTCAGTTTACATTCCAATTCCAAAGAAGGGCAATGCCAAAGAATGTTTGAACTATTGCACCATTGCACTCATTTCACATGCTAGCAAAGTTATGCTCAAAATTCTATAAGCTTCATTCAGTGATTCATATGTCCTGCACACAGAAAGCAGGGTAGCCTAATTTTAATACCAAACCTACCAAACCAACTAAGATCTAGTTAACTCCACAATGATAGGCATCTATCAGATTGAAAATTCACACAAAAATGCACATTTTAGAGGGAAATGCATTAAGAATTCATATCTTAGAATGCAATTAAAATGTGGAATTCAATTAAGGTGGTGGTGGGGGTAGTGATTGTTAAGCCACAGAAAATGGAATGAAATGGATGTATAAGTGAACACTGATGAAGCTGGAATGGAATTGAAATTGACCAAGTCATCCATCAGAGTATTCCTCTGCAGACTAAAGATCGTTGCTTATAGGACTGAATTCGTCTCCATTTAAAAAAAAAAAGCCTCAAAATAGAAAATTTACATACATGCCCAGGAGAAAGTTAGTTTAGAACTTTCCTTTCTGATGACTGTGCTTTCTGTTAAGAGTTGTTTTAAGGTTGAGGGACCATGCTGTCATGCAAGTCTTCACATGCATTTTGAGATGATCCAGTGCAGACAACACTGTAAGAACTAGGCTTAATTAAGTGCTGTTGGAAAACCACATTTTCACTACTAGTGGGAATACTTCCCTTCTCTCTTACTGATGTCCTATCCAGCCAGAGGCCTTTCCTTTCTGCCTTTCTTCATCAGAAGCTGGAATTGGCTAAGTTTCCCATGCTTGAAACACTCACTCTCTCCCAGACATTTAGTAGAGGCACGCCCATCACACCTGTGCACATTAACCAAGAAAGCATCCTTGCTAAATACATCAGTACACCAAGTTGTGATTGGAAGTTCAAGGCATAAGGGGCAGGATTTCCCTCTCAGAAAATCTTTGTGGTGGATACTGCTCCTGTCATTCTTTCTTCAAATTCCCCCTTCTACACAATGCCTTAAGCCTTACCGAAACTAAGCCAAAGTCATGTAACTGAACAAAATGCATATTCTTGCTCTCTTCTCATTTTTCTCCCCCTTCTCTATGGCTGCCCACCACTATGTTTTGTCACCTCTGGGGAGCAGGAACCCAACTGTCTGTTGTTATACTGTAAATTATCATGCACAGCTATGGCAGGAAGCTGCTAATAGCAACAATCAACATAATGGAAAGCTGTGCATTTTTGGTGATAGGTAAATGGCAATGCTAACAAGGTCCAGAAAGCCTTCCAAGGGTGATAATCTAAGCCTGTAGAAGCAAATACACTTATTAATAAAAATAGTATGACATGGATTAATATATCATATTAAATCTGGGCATGCCAATTTAGTTATTGATAAATCATCCAATATCTATAAAGAAATCAAAGACAAAAGCAAAAACATAAAGCCTTGCAATAGTATATAGGATTATTAAAAGCCATCTGTGTTAGTTTGTGATAACAAGATTTAGTTTGGAATGTGTTTGCTTTAAGCACTGGTAAGCAGGAAATGTTCAAGCTCATGGAATTCTTTCACAGATGGTGTTTTGTGCCGTGATGTTCTGCAGTGCCAAGTGAAGACTGAGCCCTCTCTTTCTAAGGTTCTTGTTCAACCTGCTAAATCACTAGCCATCTCCCTCAAAAAGTCACTGTGGAAACTTTATGACACCATACCTACCTGCAGTGAAATGTGTTTTTCCAAAAGACTGTTTTTTCCAAGTATGTTGATATGAAATATCACTTGCTAGGATTTAGATCAAGCTGATCTTAAGGACAGGACAGAATCCAAAAGAGGCTATGGTTTCTTAAATATCTTGAGCTTTTCTATAAGAAATTTGTAAAATACAATGTGGTTTCAAATAGAATTCGTATTCATTTCAGAATCATGATTTATTTCATTGCTATATTGCCCAATAACTCTCTGGGAGAGTTACAATGGTTCATAAACACACAGTACAGGAAAACACCACAAACCTTTCCAAGATACTGCAAGATTTTAGTGCAAGGAGACATGTATGCTATGTCCACCTGGATCAAGGATCTTGTATCATGCATTTCAGCATCACTATAGGTGCAGGAACCACCCAGACAGCTTCAGCTATTGGGTAATACAGAAAACGAATGAATAAAAAACACTAGATAACTGTTTTCATGGTCTCCTACTTTGCTGATTGGTTTTTTGATCTGAAGTAGATGCGTGCTGATGATTTTATTGTATTTTTAATAAGTTGCTTTATTTATTATTGACTGTCTTAAGAGATCCATAAAAAGGGAGCGGGGTACAAGTCTTAATGTATATGAACAAATGATAGATACTGTAGGTATCTGCAGTTTTTTGCTTCAGAATCATAGGTCTAGGATGAACAAGACATTCATCAAAACCTATATCGTCCTCAAAGCAAACAATTTCCACACATATGAGCTCTGCACAGAGTTCACACACTATTTATAACTTTAATAATCCAGTGTTTACAAATACATTGATAAATAAAAATACATTTTTACTAAATCTTTATGAAGTAGAAATAATAAGCCAATAGATTGAATTATTTGAAGGAAAAATCAGATGTTATCAATGGAACATGTGCCAGATTTATGTCACAGATGGAGCGTGCAAAAAGCACTAGCCTCAATACTGCACTGTATGAGAGAGGCAACTTTTGAAAACTGATTCGCTGGTTTGTTGGCATAAACAAGAACAGTCTCTCTACACCATCCCAGACACATCAGGCTTCTAGAGGTCTAACAACCAGACAAGTACTGTGGAGAAATGTATTTTGTTAGAATCCACATAAAGACAGGAATGTTAAAATCATTCCTAAGATGCTTTCAGATGTTACAATATGCCAGGAGTAGGAGAAACAGACATGAAATCAAGTGCACTTCCTGTTTTTTCCTACATCCTGTACCATCCCAATGTGGTATGGGAATCCTTCAGATTACAGCCATTATGCGTGATTCCATGTGTGAACGCCACTGGATTCCACAGGGAGTTTACTTCCAAGCTGATCTCAACTACATCAGATGAAAATTCATACAAGCAACGAAAAGCTGCCAAAGAGAGGGAGGGTTTTGAGCAGAGTAGGAAATCATACTTCTCTATTTTCAACTGCAAAAACGGTGGGGGAAGCACACTAAAGTTTCATTATACACACTCATAGCATTCTCTAAATGCACAGAGAATTATTACTTAATTCTATCTGCTTGTCCCTTTCTTCTTGACAAATATACATAGCCCCATGTTAAGAATCATGCTAACAACATAGAGAAGTATGGCAATTTTTTTGCTGTCATAGCAAAAATGACACAATTCCTTCAGCAAATCTCTCTAGCTATTACATTTCTAGCTAAAAATATATTTAGCAATTCGGTTAAAGTATTTAATATTAGTTTTTGACAATCATCAGGAGAGAAAACAATTTTTCTCTTTCCAAAAAGCAAACTATTCCAATATTTCTCCATTTTTGATATTGGGGCTTGACTGCACAACACCTACTTTCATAAAGATCAAAGCAGCAAGGAAAAACAAGAGCCAGCAAGATTTTTTTTTAAAGTTCATCCATCTTCTTAACTGTCACTGCCAGACAGAATTAAAATAGCATAAGAAAAAATATAACCTTCATATCAACACAAATGGAATGGGAGAAGAATGAATGCCGGAAGGTATTTACAAATCAAATCAAATCACAAATGCAAACTGTGTTATGTTTTGGCTTTGGCAGTTCTGCAACTAGCAGTGTTAGTCATGTTAGCTATTATGAGGAAATTCCTGGTGAACAGGAGGGAAAGGGGAGGGGGAAAGAGGTATGCAAGGTCCTACCTGTTCCAGGTGGCGTTGGAGCAGGCCCGTCGCTGCTGGGTCTCCCGCTCATCCAAGGCTGCCGGCTCTCTCTTACCCAGATCACTGAGGCTAGGCGAACTCATGAACTTCAACCTGCGAAGAGTCCTCATGGTCAAATGTGCTGTTTTGTGCGTGGCAGCTAGAGAAACACCATCCTTTTTACAACACACACACACGCAGCTGGAGTAGCAGCACCAATGCGAGCAGTTCTCCGTTTGCTGTTCAGAAATGAAACTTAAAAAAAAAAAACACACACAAAAAAAAGAAGAAGAGAGAACCAGTCTCTACAGGACACAGCTCAGCCAGCAAGAAAACAAACCTTTAATCAGATCAACTCTGACATCATAAATTGTGGTTAATAATTTCTCCAGGTTGTTTTTTAAAGCTGAACATCTTGCCACTGTTCTTTAGGTAGCCCTTTCAACCAGAACATTGTATAAAACTTTTTTCTCCTCTGACGACAAGAGAGGATATCATTCAACATGTGTGTTCCACCTGGCATAGTGAAGACTTCATCATGCACTGAATTCTCAGACTTTGCCCCCAATTCTTTAGTAACAGGAGGGTGGGGGGGGAGGATCTATCCATTCAACATGCATAGAGATTTTACAGGAAAATTTCATAACTACTGATGTTTTCCCACATTACAACATACAGTCGCTTGCCTTCTTCCTTTCTCTCTCTCTCTTACTACAGCAAACAACAAATCTGCTAGTTGCTTAAGAAGCTGTTTAAGCTGAAGGCATGAGATAAGCCATGTGAGACAGACTAGCCTGTTTAAAGAGTCAGATGCTTTTTATAAAGGTATTGCAGAGACAGCTGCAGTATGGATGTGGGGGGGGGGGGCATCCTTCTGCTCCAACCTGCCCTAACAGCTTTAGGGACACAGTCTTACAATTTGAGACAGATTTTGTCTGAATGTTAACCAGAGATTACTCCACTTGAAAATTAAAAAGAAGGAGGGAACATGCCACTGTATATAATCCAAATCTGACTTGTTACTTTAAGGCAGGCTGTACATTTCTCATGGATCCCACCTATAGGTGTTCAGAACTAGGCTTTCAGAATGAGGCATGGATCATAGCATTTTGAGAAATTCCATTCTCTTCTAAAAATTTTGCCCAAACTTCCAGGTAGACAGGCAGGTGTTAGCAGCCTATAGGCAACTATATAACAAGGCTCTCCTGAAGAAAAGAAGAGCATTGGCTTTGCATTAGGGACATCCTTTTCTCTGGTAGTTCACTGCTTATGTGAACAGGCCTCTTGTGGGGAACAATTTATTGACAAGTAAGCTTCAACATCTTTACCCTCTCAGTGTCGCTCCCCATTTTAGAGAGTAGTATACAGATCAGGGATTCACATGCGCTTTTGTAGTTATTGCCTTATTTGCTAGTGGATCTGCAGGAAGAGGTTGAATCCTTTAAGCTCACTTTATTACATGTGGTCCAGTGTTTATTAATAATAATTTTACTCATTATCAACAATTGCTTGTTTTTAGCATGTAATGTATATGTTTAGTTATTGCATTTGTCGCCTTCCTGAGTTTCTTTGTCACCCTCCTAATGCAATGTAAAACATACAATTCTACATGAGCTTATTTTAGAGAAAAAATTAAACTAGGAGGCAACCACCACCACCACCTATGCTGCAAAGCATTGCAACAGGCTCCCCCATGGCAGCTTCATCACCTTTGAATTGTATTAAGTGATCCTCAGGAGCTAACATATGAACTGGGCAAAGAAAAAAAAATTACTGTATGGACTAAGACCTACTGAGCAGAGCACAACTTTATTTCAATTAGACACTAAGAGGATTACATTCTAATTTTTGTGCTCAGCTGACTAGAGTGGGTACAACACTCCATGTAATTTGTTACTTGATTGGACTGTTAAAAATCCTAAAACTTTTTAAAAAGAAAGTTTAAGTTCCACAGCCTCTTTCCCCACATGTACCAATAATTGCCATTTCTAATATACTGACTATCTAAAGAAAAGACACTCTTCCAATTACACAAGCTATGCTGTCTTATTGTCTGTAGACATTTCTTATCCTTCATAGTTAGTTGTACAGACAAATAAAAAATATGATACCATCTATTTAGATTAAATTATGAAAACCCTGCCTATGTCATAAGGAACTGACAAAAACGCATCAGGTTTTGACATGTTTCCAAAGAGAATGGAGTCCTGCATTTCTCTTCTGCACCGTACCAAGTAGCTTTGGCAAATGAATGGATAAAGCTAGAGTGTGTGCTTGCTGACCTGTATTTTAAATTCTAATGTGCTACACGTTGTTGTTTTTACTTTCAGTCTTTGCTAAAATTGTGCTTGTGACTGATTTTAATTTCCTTTTATTTAAAAGAGTATATATCCATCACTGTGAGATCTTCTGCTATGTGTTAACCCACACGTTGAGTAAAATACATTTAACCTAAATTACAAGATAGCCTCTATGAGTAATTAACTTAAATGAAAAGGAAACTGGTTGAAATGAGAATAGCCAAAATGGTGGAAGCCAACATACATCAGGGTGCTCCAGAAAGGAGGTTTAGAAATGGCTGTAATCCTGAATGCCTAACACTCCCCATCTATCCACATTTGGAGATCCCTGACAATTTCCTTCTTAATTAAATCTGATAGCACTGTGGTTGCTGTTTCTATTTGTTTCCAATTCTTGTACTACATCCTGGACAATACCACCTAGATTTAAATATAGTGTTGCCTCCATTCTAGTTGGTTCTATAACCAACTGTTCTAAAGCCAAGTCATTTTGGGCATCTAGAAATTTTACTTCTTTATCATAAATGGAAACACATTTCTCCAGGTTATGTGAAGGTAAAGTCACCCTCTTCTAGAACATCTTCTCATTTGATTGCCTCCCTGATTTCATCCTTCATCTCAAGATTACCTCGTGCGTTCCTGTCAAGATAGCCAACAGTACATCCCAAATACTGGGATGTATTGGGGCCTGGCTTTGTCTATGAAGGAGTCTGCCCTTTAAGATTTCTAGTTTGTTTGACACTATGCCCCTTCTGACATACAAAGTAACACAACTCCTAGGCCTTTCCTTGCCTTTTTTAATATAGAGATAAGTGTGACTTCTTGGTTCTTTCCATTGCACCAAGTTTCTATCATGCCCATGACTTCACACATAACAGTTCATGATTATCGAACAACAAAGCCATGGTCTGTTGTTAAGGTAACTCTGGGTTGTTTGATAACTAAACAATCCAGAGTGTGGTAAGGGTAGCTAAAATCTGTCTTTGAACTCTCTGACTGGATTAACCCAAGATCACCCAGGTGATTGACTGTGTTTGTTGCTCAATCCTTCATGAATTTTTATATTTTAAAAAGTAATCTAGTGTTCCTACAAGCTGTGGTTCCTACATGTTGGGCATTAAAGCTGTAGGTCACACAAGAGCTTGTACACAAGAAAGAATGCTGAATTCTATCATAAATATCCAACCCTTATCTGAATGCATGTTCCTTCTGTTCACTACAACATTCTGAAGCAGCTGCATCTTCCTCTACTGCTAAATTTTCTCCCAATGGGCCTGACTAATGGCTGATCCACAGCACAAACACTTTTCTTGGCTTATAGGCAAACCTTGGGTACACATTTGCACAACCAATCTAATGCGTGAGCCAAATGGTCACAGAGACAAGTGGCAGTAATTGCTATGATAATGTGAAAAAAATGCCACTGACCACAGAAATTTCACCGCAATCTCTTACTTGGCTTTCCTTACTGACATGGTGAATGGTTGTTTGCCCATAATTTGGCTTTTGCATCTGACAACCACCTCACCTATCACTTCTTCTGTCTTTCCTTAACTATTTGCTGCAGGAGCATCACCTAGTGGTCACCACTAACCACTGCAATTCCATTCAGAAAACATTTTCCTTAGAGAATAAAAGTAGGACCCGAAACAAAATGTTGCAGTGTATCTTCACACCCTAACAGGAGTGTTCCTGTTGAGGGTTCCTGACAGCCATGCTTTCCTCCAGAATGGTTTCACATGGACAGCTGCCTCATGTGGTGAGCAGTGGCATCAGGCTGGTTTTGGATTCTTCTAGACAGGAAGAAGTGTAAGAATTGTCTGTTCCAGTTGAGCCCTGACTCAGCAGGATCTTTCTGAACTCTGTTATGGTCTTGAATCTTTGGCTGCACTTTATCCCTGACTTCTGACTTGCTCTCTGATTCTGTCTCCTTCACTTCTGTCCAATGGCTCCAGGGTTACCTCAAGGACTCAACAACCTCAGGATAAGTGATAGTGTCATCCAGCTTGTACAGAAGGGGTGAAACAGTTCCCCACCTCTGATTTAATGCTTTAGAAACTCAGTTCAGTGGCAGGTATTCTTAAACTGATTTACAAGATCAAGATATGTTCATCTAATAACAACTAAAATAAGTACAGTGGAAACTCCTGGCTCACCTCAGTGCTATCTTCAAGTTGCCTACCTTGCAGAATGTTAATTGGGTCTCTGAACACTGTGTCCTTGATGTAGCAGCCAAAGTATGACAGTACTATCTGCTATACTTACACATATGAAGTGCCTTCTAAACCCTGGCGAATCCGAAGTGCACCAAACTTTACTATTTTAAACTCAGATATGCTAAGGCAAATTATTCTATTTAATTACAGAAACAAAGACTCTTGTGCTGCCTTGAAGCCTGAAAAAAATTATTTTGGCATAAGCTTTTGTGGATTTATAGTGACATGCTGGGTGGGGATGAGTAGAGAATGTAAACCATTGTCAAAGAAAATTGAAATACAAAAAGTGCAGACAGAGAGGATTAACTTAATAGATGCCATTTATAAACGTTCCTGGGTAATAACATGGATATCATTGAAATGGTGAACTGATTAACATATGTGGTCTGATTTTTAAAAAGCTTTATTATTCAAACAGCAAGAAAGAGAGTAGGGAGGGGAGGGGAATCAGGCAGAAAAAAGAGCTGACTCTTTTGATTAATTCTACTTTTCTGCTTTAGTAATTTCAGGTTACTATATGTCTTAGTCATTCCCTTGTCACCTAAATGGTCACCTATAAAGGTCATTTGGAGGATGAAATATTCTCCTATGTGTTTCTGAATTTTTTTCATTCCTGATGAGAGATTTGTGTCTATTCTTCTACACAGTGACTAGCCTATTTGCCCTATGCAGAAAGGAAATGTTTTTCCACTGCCATTCTCTGACAACAAAATTTATATTCTCTCCCCAAACCCAGCATGTGTATATAAAGCTTGCATGGTTATAAATATTCATTTGTTCATTTTTACTTTGAAAAAACTTGACAAAAGTTGTGCACATTTTTAAACATGGTAACATCAGGACAAGAACAACAAATTCTACTTTATTCCTGTAGTCATGACGGCACTATGACAGAAATGCATCTAAGTAGTTATAAAGCATGGATTGACAATAGAGAGTGGAGGGAATGTGCAACTCTGAAAGCAGTGTGCATGTTCCTAAAACTACTCAGCTGCACCCATGGAGTTGATCATAATAAATTTGGTATTATGCTATGCATTGCTGGTCTTTGGGAGGAGTAAATATGTCCATTGTATGCACTTGCACATATACAGATGAACACAGCTACCTGCATTTTGGGTTCTGCTTGGAAGCATAGCTATCCAGCTGGCAAGATGAGTGCCTACATCACCTGTGTTAAACTGCCTCTCCTACATGCCCTGGGTCTGATAAAAACCAGAGTCAATAACACTATTTTTTTAAAGTGTGGTTTAAAGTAATGTTAAAGTAAAATCTGGTTTGGTGCTGAGTCTTTCAATATCTTGTTGTTAACTACCATGCACATTCCCAACAGTTATAAGGACATAGGAGCCATAGGAGAAACAGCCGGGGAGACATGGAGGCATGTCACCCACAGGAGGAGGAGGCCAGCACGGCCTCCTCCTTCTCCTAGCACCAATCTGGAGTTGGGAAACAGGTTCTCTCCGCTTGGGGAGGCTGGGGCTGATGAGGCCTTGGGGCACCAGCAGGACCCCCAGCCTGGGACCACATCAATAATCTTTTGATAGCCCAGAGGGCTTCATGTGCCCTGATCATGCAGAATGTTTAGAGTAGAGATAAGGGTCTGAGCTTATCATGAATAGTTTCTAGTAGCTTGAATTTGCATGTCTGAGCAGACCTGGAGATGGATTCAAGTTACTCAACTAAAATGTCAATACAGGCAATTAGAAATATTGTAATCTCATTGTTACAGTGTGATTGACTGACATTTATCTGTTCTGTATGTGATGACCTCAGAATCTTATTGTAATCTCTGCATTCTGTCATCAATTGCCCTGCACCTGTGCACCTATAAATGCCCTGTAATGGTATTGAGGCTTTGCAGAGAGTTTATCTCTGCTAGCCCGGTAATGCATTATCGTGAGTCAACCGGGGGAACCTGGGATAGACAATAAAGACGCGGAGGTTCATAGCGACTGATCTTTCCTACGACCCCGAGTTTTATTTCCTCTTCTCAAATTGAGATTCCAGGATTCTGACAATTTGGCGACGAAGGTGGGATCGTGTGTTTTTGGCCCTTTATCCTGGGCAGGAGAGATGGTAAGTTCGGCCAAATTTTCTTCATTGTGGGAGCACAGATACTGGCCATCTCTTCTGTTTTGCAGGCAGGTCACTGTAATTAGATCTGGTTTTGAACCTCATTGCACGTGTGCTTCGGTTGTGGACTCCCAGGAAGCATGGGGGTTTCAGAATCTCGGCTTACTACCCCATGGACACCTCTGCACCAAATTGCAGGGTGGTGTGAATGGCCATGGGCGGCACCTGAGGGGTTGTTGCGGAAGCAAGCACTTGCTATTTTGATTTAAAACAGCATGGCCAAACCTAACTAATTTGGCCTCAGAGGGCTCATTTGACTGAAATTGGCTATACCTTTTGCAAAAGCATTTGGCGGAAATACATTCTAAGGAGATGGAATAAGTTTTGCTTTGGTCCAAGCTGGTGGAGAAAAAAAGCTAGCTAATATGGTATTGGTGCACCAGGAAAGATCTACACGTGTGAGTACATGTTTGCGCTGGGGTTTGTGTAAAGTTTTATGTTCACTGTTTGTGAAAGTCTTGTGTTCATTGTTGCTGTGTTTTCTGTCTTGTCTGTTTGTATTTTAAAGTGTTCCCCTTTCTGGAAGGTAAGCATAACCCAGAGTGGGTTTTGGGGGTTCCTCAGGAAATAGAAACTCCCCATGCAGCCACACCAATCTGTCCTCTTCAGGGCATGGTTGAAAGCAAGGGTGTGGATGGGTGTTCTTGCCCCTGAGATGAGAATGTGTGAACCTGGCTTTGATTGAGAAATAGATTCATGAGGCCATTTGCCTGTGCCCAAGCATGGCTGAGTCCGGCTGGGAAAAAGGTGATGATTAGGGAAATGTGTGAGATTTTTTCCTTCCCCCATTCCTTCTGTATGAGCCAGAACTGGGAAGTAAGGAAATGTGTGGCCCTTGAATTGGGCTAACACAGGTCCTACCCAGTTTTCTGGACATCCACAATAAGCTATCCTGTGTAAAAGCCCTGTGTGAAAGAGGGGTTATATAGAAACATTTTTATGCAGGTCCTTTCCTTGTCAGAAACCGGGAACACTGTTTTAATATCTTGCAAGTTTTTCTGCCTCTTCTATCTGCCTTACAGCCCTCCTAGGTAGGAAGATTTCTTTCTTGTTAGAGTAAATAATTGTGTTTGAAATTCCAGGAGGGGATGCTGATGGGCAGATGAAAGATGGAAAAAAAATGTATATACTGTTGGGAATACTCAGTAGGAATCCTGAAAAGGATTCCCAGAGAGATAAAGAAAAGGGTTTTATATTGGGAACATACTGCTGGTAAAGTCTTGAAAATTTAAATTGTTGTGTTTAGCAATTAGCCTGAGCAATAGCAGGCTGGAATTCAACAGGGCAGAGTGTAAAATCAGGGGAAGACAGATTGCAGTTAACCATTAATAAATATTTCTGCCAAATTGGCTGGTTTTTCTCCCCCTGTTGAATTTGCAGCAGTTTGGAATGTGAGGTGTGAGTGAAAGGCAAAAAGATTTTTATTCTGGATGTTGTGTGTATGCCATGTGAGAATGAGAGTGACAGGAATTCCTTGATTCAGGGGGTGCATGGTGCTTGGTGTGTGAGAGAATTTTAAGAGTTTTGGTAAATGGGTGATTTGGTACTTTTTCTACTGAAAAAAAAAATGAAAGAAATGTGTAACTGTTGGAGGAAAGACAAGAAAAACAAATGAAAAAAAAGAGAAATAGTCTACCTTGCTAAGAGCACTCCCATTATTTAAAGAGACAGTAACTGCAGCCTCTTCCCTGGGTTTGGTCTGGCCAACTGAATTCAGGGGGGATTTGTGCTGGAAAATTTGGATTTCTTGACTGTGGGCTTGGCTATTCCACAGAGCCAAGAAAAGGGGGGATGCTCCAGTAGGAAGATACCACCACTTTGTGAGTACTGCAGAAGCAGCACGTACAAAGCCTCTGAGCATGTACAGAGTTCAAAGTACTTTGGGAAGCGGCTCTGCTTCCAGCCACAGATTGGAGGTGGGTTTGCACTAGTTCTCAAAAGAAAGTATTTGAGTCTCTAGAAAACTCTCAAAAGAAATCTTGGTGTAACTAAGGCAAGGCATTTGAGGTCCCTTTGAGTGTTCAAAGCTTGTATTGCCTCAAGAAAAATTCTGCCTGGGAAGGTTTGGGTTAAAACAAAGACCCTTAAGCACTCTCAATGAGGAGCTAGGAGATTTTTTTTTAGGAAGGGAATCCTTCCAAAAAAAAAAAAAAAAAAGTGATTTTGTAAGCATGTGTCTCAATTATTTGTGTCAACCATCAAGAGTTTTCCTTCTCCAATAACTTCTATTTTTCTATGCAACATGGATCTGGGTCTTATATGTGTGTGTGTGTATAAGTTCTGCATTCTGAATATACCATCTTGTTATTGCTATGCTACAACTTAAGGATTGGGAGGGAATGGATGGAACTCTGGGGCTGTGTATGTGTGCACGCACGCACATGAAGTGGGAAGAATTTCTTTTCAAATCCTTGAGGCTACTTTTCCCTTTTGAGTTCAATGAAGTTTTGTTTCCCTTTTTCCCTTTTGCAATGATGCCAAGTATTAATGATAATGATAGTGATATTGTTATTACTGTTGTTACTGTTGTTATTGATGGTGCTAAAAAAAATTTTTTTCCCTTACAGTAGCCTAATGTTTGTTGGGGACTGAGCCCATTTGCCAGCCCAAGGATGTGGGCAGCTAAAATGGCAAGTTCTCAAAACTTCTTTCCATGAACATAAGCACTCATATGTTCATCTAAATGTTTGTTTGTGTTAACAATGGGTTGGTGCATTTTGCATCTATGTGGGAGAGTATCATCTCTGTAATAAGAAATTGTATAAAACTGTTCTCATTGTCCAAAGTCCAGCAGAAAGCACATTTATCTTTAGCCTAGGCAAGCAACAGGTTTGTGCAACACAAGTTCAACAAAGGATTTCTTTTGTGTGCATTTTGGCATTGGCTGGATTCATTTCAGCAACCCAAACATTTTCTTCTGGAGACTGTGCTAAAGAGACTCAAAAAGGACATTGACTTTACATCTTGAGGTTTCTCTCTAAACTCATGTGGATCTCTCTGCCACTGCCTACAACCAGCTTCTGTGAAGAAATGTAAAAGCATTTTTTTCCTCTTAATTAACCTTTTTTTCTGAGCTGCACCTTTCCAGGAACCAAAGAGCCATGCTGGCCCCCAGAAAAGAAAAAAGACTCGTTTTCTCTACAGTCCTGGAAGAAAAAGCCCTCCATATCCCATGTTATGTCCTGGCTCCAGGAACTGCAGTGAATGTGATGGAGATCCATTCCTGTGTTCTGCCTTGCTCCATTGCATCATTCACAGGGAAAGAACTAACCAGGCAAACTGTGAGATGCAAGTTCTACAGCTAACAAACTTGAGTGAAGCCTAGACAACGAAATCTCGAAGAATTGCCTAAAAGGGCAAGACAAATGACTGAACTGGACATCAGGTCATTGCCTCACCTCACACTTCTCCCACCTTGCAAAGCACCAGGTTTGCTGACCAGAAGGGATGGTGGCCTCAGACAGGATATTCATCACCATGAGGGCCTCAGCCCAGACGAGGATGACATTCTTAAGGCTGCAATGGATCAGAGGAGGCCTAGGGAGCAAAGGAACCAGGCCTCAAAATTGAGTAGCAAAACTGGAAATAGGTGAGGGAGCAGGTGAGGATGAGAGCTGGCTGGCACTGAGTTCTTTGCAGCCAAAGGGGGGCCAAAATCAGCATGGAGTTTCCCAGGAGGACTACTAGCATTGGAGTTGCATATCATGTGTTTTGAACTTTCTTTTTTTCTTTTTCTTCTGCTACTTTTTCAATTGTTTTCCATTTTTCCTACTCTTTGAATTCTCAGCAAATACACAACTCTCCATTGTATGAAATAACTTTCTCCTCACATTAGTTTGGTTTTGAGATGGAAGCTGTTTTATGGAAAAAAGCTTGGAACAGGATTTATCCAAACTGACTCACTTGTTTGTGTCACACAGCGAAGCTAGTGACAAAAGGGGGATTGTTGGGAAAATTCGGGTAAATCCTGTCTGAAAAGCATTACTCCTGTG
Organism: Varanus komodoensis; assembly: GCF_004798865.1. NCBI lineage: Eukaryota > Metazoa > Chordata > Lepidosauria > Squamata > Varanidae > Varanus > Varanus komodoensis. The sequence continues at coordinate 2,140,876 of NW_025336334.1, read as the reverse complement.
TGCTTTTTTGCATTGTGGGATCAAATCCTGTCTTCCTGCTCAAAACCAAGCTGTCACTGTTTAAAATGGCATCCCCCCCCCCCCCGCTCCATTCTCTCACCTTCAGCTGTAAGCTACAGTAGACAGGCCATTTTAGCTCAAATATACATTGTAAATAGTCATTGTTGGAATTCAGTTTGCAATAACCTTTTGATAGCCCAGAGGGCTTCATGTGCCCTGATCATGCAGAATGTTTAGAGTAGAGATAAGGGTCTGAGCTTATCATGAATAGTTTCTAGTAGCTTGAATTTGCATGTCTGAGCAGACCTGGAGATGGATTCAAGTTACTCAACTAAAGTGTCAATACAGGCAATTAGAAATATTGTAATCTCATTGTTACAGTGTGATTGACTGACATTTCTTTATCTGTTCTGTATGTGATGACCTCAGAATCTTATTGTAATCTCTGCATTCTGTCATCAATTGCCCTGCACCTGTGCACGTATAAATGCCCTGTAATGGTATTGAGGCTTTGCAGAGTTTATCTCTGCTAGCCCGGTAATGCAACTGGCTTAGGGTGTGGTGCCAGAAGGAACACTTCGGGTTCCTTGACCACAGCACCCGGTTTCTTGCCAATGGACTTCTGGCAAGGGACGGATTGCACCTCACTAGGATGGGGAAAAGGTCCTTTGGAGATGTTCTAGCAAGCTTTGTCTGGAAGACTTTAAACGGAGCTGGGCGGGGGTCAGGCCCCCCAGAAACGTGTCTGCACTGGACAGGTGTGGGGGGAGGATCAGAGCTCTGGGAGCAGGGTTTTAGAGGCACTTCAGGGACTGACAGGACTCCTACAGAGAGGGGCCAGTATCAGGGAAGATGGGGGGAAGGAGAAGGCTGGAGACTCCAAGGAAAGGAAGCTGTGGGAAGGAGTTGGGGTGCATGTACACCAATGCTAGGAGCATGGGTAATAAGCAGGAAGAGCTTGAAGCTGTCCTGGGAATAGGAGGGTATGACCTGGTGGGGATCACAGAAACATGGGATGAAAGGCAAGACTGGAATGTGAACATAGAGGGGTGTCACCTGTTTAGAAAGGACAGGACGGGAAAGAGGGGTGGGGAGCGTAGCTTTATATGTCAGGGAAGGGATAGGATGCAGTGAGACAGAATGCAGCACAGATAGGGATTCGGTACAGGCAGTCTGGGTGAAACTCAGGGGTTTTGACAGGGAAAGAGATCTGACAGTGGGGGTATGTTATCGCCCTCCAGGTCAACTTGACACTCTGGATGATGTCCTGACAGGCCAGATTCTAAGGATATCTCGGGGGAGAGACACAGTCATTATGGGAGATTTCAATCTCCTGGATATTAGTTCAGAGACTCACTCAGCGGTGACAGCCAGGTCATGTTGCTTTCTAGAAGCTATAGAGGGAGGGTTTTTCACACTGAAAGCAGAGGGTAACCATTAGTGGGAAATCATCAGGATGGGGGCCAGTGACAAGCAGAGTCCCCAGGGCTCTGTCCTGGGGCCCATCCTGTTTAATCTTTTCATCAATGACATGGAAGAAGGGGTGAGCAATCTGCTGATCAAATTCGCAGATGATACTAAAACTGGAGCAGTGGCCACAACTGAGGAGCAGGTATTCCAGATCCAAAAGGATCTGGACAGATTATGGAAGTGGGCAGGAGACAACAGGATGGTGTTCAATGTGGGTAAGTGCAAGTTCTTGCACTTGGGGCATAGGAATGGGTGTCATGAGTACAGGTTAGGGGACAAGTGGCTGGAGAGCAACACTTGTGAAAGGGACCTCGGGGTACTGGTTGACTGCAGGCTAAACATGAGTCAGCAGTGTGATGCGGTGGTCAAGAGGGTGAACACCACTCTTGGTTGCATAGCCAGAAGTGTGGCTTCTAGATTGAGAGAGGTATTACTTCCACTCTATACAACTCTGGTGCGCCCACAACTGGAGTATTGTGTTAAGTTTTGGGCCCCTCATTACAGGAAGGATATAGCCAGGTTAGAGTCAGTGCAACGTAGAACCACAAGGTTGGTGGCCGGTTTGCAGGGGATGCCGTATGAGGTGAAACTGAGGGAACTGGGTCTCTGCATCCTGGAGAAGAAGAGAGTCAGAGGGGATCTGTTGGTGACATACAGGTATGTGAGGGGATGTCACATGGAGATGGGTAGAGACCTGTTCTCCCCTGCAGAGGAAGGCAGGACACGCTCCAACAGAGCAAAGCTCAGGGAACCAAGGTTCAATTAGATGCCAGGAATAGTTCCTGACAGTTAGGACCCAGAGGTTATGGAATGGGCTTCCACGGGAGGTGGCTGAGGCCCCATCGGTGAGCTGTTCAAGGATAGGTTGGACATGCACATCATGGGCATGTCATGAGCGGAGCCAGGGGTCAGAGTAGATGGCCCAGGAGGCTGCTTCTGACTTGCTCTGTTTCTATGTATAAGGTGAAGGTGACACAGAGATACACCACACACACACACACACACACACACAGAGGACATTTCTTTCTTGGTTCATTATGTTGTTCCAGGAAAACATCCCCTTTATTTTGTTTTCAAGGATGAACCATCTCTCCTCCCATACATTTATTTTCCTGTTGCCATTAACAATACCAATTGTTTCCAGATAGCAAGCTTAAGATTTCCCTGTTAAGAATGCCTTCCTCTACTGGCTGGCAGGCCATGATGTGCTGGTGAATCAATCTCTCCCTCCCTCCCTCGTCTCTCTGTGAGGTGGGTGGGGGAGATGAGCGAGAGAAAGGGAATGAGAGAGAGAGAGAGAGCGCACATGCATAGTTATAGGGTCTCCACTGTGATGCACAATGGTTAAGAACAAATTTCTAATGTACTGTGTATTGTGGCTTTATATAATTCTAATGTGTTTTATCTTAAAATTTACAGGTTTTTTGTACATATGGCCCCCAAAGCAACTTTTGATAAAAATGGTTAAAGTGTCATGACATTCAGATGTTTTGGACTACAGTTCCTAACATTCCCAACCACTGGCCATTCTGCCTGTGGCTAATAAATATCTGGAAGTTGGAAAAGGCTCACATATGACTTACTAAATTTGCTCTGAGAGCACAATTTCTTATTTTCCTTATATCTGAATCCAACTCAGCACAGAAGCTTCTGATATTGTCCCACAGCAAACTTTCCACCCTGACTATTTTACTACCTGGTGAAAATGGAGAAAAATTCATTTGGCATTACTTTTCTTCCCAGAGATTCAACCAATAGGTATATAACCTTAAATCCATTTATATACCACAGCAGATACACTTTTAAAACATTCTGGAATATGTTTAGAGGCCCTCAAACTGAATTTCAAAAGCCCCCATTGCCTAATAATACAGACAGAACCATTAGATACAGATTTCAACAACTGCCAGTTTTGACATTGCAAAAACTGCTTTGCTGTCTGGACAACTCCTGTCTCTCCCACTAATATGCCTCATTAGGAAGACATTCAAAAAATTAATGGTGGCTATTATGCCTGACCAGGAAAAAATCTCATCAAATAAAGGACTCTGGCAAGCAATCTAAGCCACTGCCCTCCTCTGAAATAGGAGAAAGAAAGTCCAGCAGCCTGCAGCATGTGCGAGAAGACAGGAAAGCTGCTGTGTTGCCTGGGTAACCAGGCAGCTCCCTCTCTCTTACTGCCTTCTGCTGCGGCAGAGCACCGGAGAAATAAAATGGCATGGCTCATGATGGCCATACGCCATCAGTGAAAAAACACACTTTAGGTCAATTTGACTATTTGGCCACCCAAAAATCTCCACTTAACTATGATTATTTTCACAGAGGATATGTCAGGCAAGGTGTAATACAGGCACATGTGCACTCTGCACCAGCTCTGGAGCGCATGTGTGCATAAATTGCTACCCTTTTCCTTAAAATATGCAGAAGAGACAAATGGGAAAGACTGTCACCGTGTGCCTCTTAAAAGAGAAAATACTGATTTGAACACACATACAGCACACACACCTCTTCTAGAGTGTAGCAGAGCCTTATCTGGGCTTTTTCTTCTGGTTGATCACAGTTCATGGAGGAATAGAAAAGGACACATTCCCACTCCTGGCCTGCGCTGTCCTGCCACACTTCACAGTCCACACAGTGGGTAAAGATATGAGGAGAGCAGTATCAGCAACATGTCTCACCCGTGATTCAAAATCCCAAGTTCTAAATCAGGCGCTTCTTTATAAATTACATTTGAAAGTGCCCACCTCCACCAGATTAAAAACAGAATAGGCTCTAATACATCCATGGGGACTCCTCCTTAGCTCCCCATGCCAATGTGGGACATTCAGGGGAAAATGATGGTGAAAAGAAGGATTTAATCTCCCCACCTGAAAAGCAGTTCCAAGTCAGGGCCTCATGAACTCACTCAGGAATAAATCAAACCAACCATGCCTCAATTTGCTATGTTAACTACATGGCTACAAACTACTTCCACCTAGCTGCTGGAGATCTCCTGGGAACTGTAATGGCAGACGAAGCTTCATACAAGAACACTAGTTTCAAGTGGCCTCCTCAAGGAAACAGCAAAGCCCACCAGGCGCAGAATCTCTTGCAATGACCTGAACACTGGAATAGCACATGTGCAGAAGCAGACAGAGTCTCTGAAGAAAGAATTAGAAAACCACTCTTTCACTTCAAAACCTATCTAAGCTGGAGTCCCTCATCTGTCCACCCACCTTAGTTATGAAATTTGGAGCACAGATCCAAGGCGACAAATTTAGCTTTCCTTTCTCTCACACCTTGCCCAACAAGTTTCCTAGAATAATTCCTCTAGAGAAGCACTACCTTAGGCAAAACAGCACTACATTAGACAAACTAAGTCTAAAAAGCCAACATGCATTGGACATGCCTAGGCCCATTGTGCAGCAGTTCTTTTACTGCTGGGACTGCATGGGATGCAAAAGAAAGACAAGGACAAGAGGGCAGCTAAACAAGATGGGAGAGGGACATTTTTTTTTCCAGATTGGGCATCAATAAAGCACAGGAAAAAGTTAGCAATTTAGTCTTTTTGCCTTTAGCTTCAATCAATGTAGGTACAAATCAGTTTTTGACAGTTTTAGATGAAATTCACATATTTTAGAAACTATTTTACAAGACTTTGGAAAATGCTTGCATATTTTTAGTTGTACACAGTAGGAAGAATCTGGCTGTTCTATTTATTTTTGCATTAATAAAATAAAATGAAACCTCATCACATGCATCTGCATATGTCTGCACTGCTTGTTTATTTGTAATATTTATGTCCTTCCTTTCTTCTTTTCAAGAAAATCAAGGCAAATCATAATTCAATCTCAATCTTATCTTCACAACAACCCTGTGAGGTAGGCTGGGCTCAGAGTCTGTAACTAGCTCAAAGTCAGTCAGTGAGCTCCATGGCTGAGTGGGGCTTCAGATCTCTTGAGTCCTAGTTCCACACTCTTAACCTCTACACCACACCAGTTCCCTGTGGCTCTCAAATCTTACTGATACCCAGGAGGAACAGTGCAACTATAGCACGGACAGGGAGAGGAGCAGAAACAAAAAAGAGTCAAACTATTCTATGGTTGATTCAACAAGAGCTTTTTCCTATTGTCTCCATCCCCATGCAGTCACCAGTTCCTTGCATCTCAGAGCAACCAGGCATAGCCAACCTTGGTCTCCACCAGCTGCCAAGAGGCTTCACCATGACCCCGCCAGAAGGATCACCCACCCAGCCAAAATCTTAGAGTCTGGGCCCTACAAACCTGGCAATGCTGCCTTTCTGTCCATCTCAAAGGGTGAATAAAGGAGCATTTACCATTCAATGAAGAGATAACAACATTACCTGAATGTATCAGATGCAAGCTTTTGAGAATATTAGCTTCCTAAGCACAAGATGGCATTCAGCCATTACACCTAGCGCACATTTATACGCAATGGCCCAACCCCGCAATTTCTAATCTTGCCAGCAGCAAGGTCTGAACAGCTCCACTCATATTCCCTTAAGCACAACTAGACTTCCTCACATTGCAGAGCCCAGTAAAGCAAGCATACATGTTCAAGATTGAGTGGCCAGAAGCACCTCTAAGTGTAATGTAGGAGGCAGGGCATGTTTGCCCATTTCAGTCCTCCCTCTCCCTGCAGCTCACACATTAGTGAATCCACAAGAGGACTACTATCACATCAAAACATCAGTTTGGAAATAGGACATAGGTTGGACCCTGATCACTGGCATGCATTTCTTATGAGCTTCACACACTGATCACTGCATATGTGCATGCACCCCACCCCCCCATGTTTTGGGAGCTCATGAACAGCAAAATGTTTCCAGAATAACAATGAAACAGTCATTTAAAAAACAGTAATTATTATCTATTAGTAAATAATGTTAGAAATACAGGGTCCACATAATTTCACCCAAGAAAAGATTTCCTAAGTTATTTCATAGAGTGTACAATATTGATCAACCTAAATAAGAATATTCTGCTTTTTTAAAAAAAATAGCTCTACTTTATGGTCAAAGCATTCATGCTAGAGCCTAGAATGAATGACTAGCCTAGCCGGTATTTTTCCAGCCTATCTGATGATAGTGAAATTGGGTGGGAGCTGTGTGTGCACCATTTTGTTAAATATACTCTGCTAAGGGAAGACATTCTCCAACAAGTTTTTTGGGATGGGCCTGAACATCAGTAGTGGTGGCAGCACAACAATGGTGCTCTTTTTCTATAGGTTTTTTTTTTTAATGCTACTGCAAACAACAATGGCAGCTGCTATGTTTGCAGCCTGGCAACCTTTTTGCATATAACACAATACCGCAGGCTTAGTGTCATTCCAGGGCATTCCGGGGGTGAAGAATAATAGACACCCACCCCATAGCAAAAAGTATTAGCTTTAGGGAAAAAGCAAAATGAAAAATTTCAAGACGTTTTGTCAAACCAGCATCAAGAGAAATGTTGGATCAGCACTGTCAACACAAATAGTAAATGACTGCAAAGAGTTGCCTGAGAAAGGTATTATCAGGGCTACAATACAGAAAAAATCACAACTGCCTATCCTGCCATGCTCTAAGTCAGGTCTGCCTAGCTTGGGGCCCACTAGGGCAACTGCAGCCACCAACTACAGTTACCAGTATTCCACGATACACATGTTTATGCAGTGCCAGGAAAAGAGCCCAAATAGGAGGTTTACCTCATAGGTAGTTTTCAGCATGATGGGCACAAGTTGTCCCCCTTGCCCAGATGCAGGTTTAGCCATCATGAGCAATTGTCAGGGATTATGGGGTTTCAATTGTCCAAAGTTTCTGGGGTCAAGTAGGAGATGGTGTGCTCAAGAGTACTTCCCTTGTTAACTCAGAACTCCCAAATGCTACTGCCCAAGGAAGCTACCTTTCCTACCTTGTAGGTTTGGTTGCCCTGAACAAAATGCGCCTGCTGTTACAACTGGAAAAGCCATATTAACACATTTAAAACAACTTACCTGCTTAAAGATTCAGAGAAGAGGACTGAATAGAAGTGTTCAAAAGCCGCAACCTCTCTCTACATTCCAGTCTCACAATGGGAGAAGTCTGGCGGTCTACAGAAGTTGCATGAAATGACGTAGAAGAGGCAGTGCTGCAGATTTAACGAGGTATATTAGGTAAAACTAGTTTGCCAGTGGAGTGTCTCTGTGCCTTTGGCACTGCCCCATCCTTCCCAGGCTCTACTCTGAGCAGGCCTACAAGCAAGTAACTGAAGTAAGTGCACACTCTCCTAGTTTAGCACTTTTTCTGTTGTTCCCCAGGTCATAGTTTAGACTGTAAGTCCCTTTGACCAGGTTCTGTTATCTTTTACTCTGTAAAGCAATAAGCACACTGAACAGTATGCACCAAAACAAGTCTGAAAACTGATTCCTGACATTGAAATTTGGAGGGAAATGTTTAACTTTTTAAAGGAATTATTTCCTGTTTTTAGTCTATGAGTGAAATGCTTTTTAAATCAGGGTTTTAAAGTATTAAGTCAAAATGATTTATAGTAACTATGTGTATCAACCCTTCCTGAGTGTCCTCCAGAGACCTTGGACTGCAACTCCCATCAGCCCCAGGCAGCATCAGAGATGCTGGAAGTTACAGGTGAAATCTTTGGAAGGCTACCAAGTTGAGCAAGACTCATGCAAGGCAACCTGTAGTGCAAGGCTATTACAGTCCTCAAGTGTATTGATGGATACACCTTAAGAGTATGACCCATTAGAAACAGAAAGAGAGCTGGGAATAGTGTGAAGGAAGGATTGTTGTTCATGCTGTGTACATACTTCTCTTTGTCACTTCAGTGATGTTGAAGGTTTTACTCTACATAGCAATATTGATGCTTCTTGCTTTAAACTCTATTATCTCTTTACTTTCCCAACTGAAAAAAAAAAGCAGGTTGCTTACCTGTAACTGATGTTCTTCGAGTGGCCATCTGTGCAGTCACACATATAGGGGGTGCTGCGCCTGCACAGTGCCTTTGGCCGGAAGATTATAAGCTAACAGTTTTTGGTGGGAAAGCTCCGCTCCCCCTCCCCCATGGCCTATAAAGAGCGGAGCGTCCGCCATTTTGTTCAGTCTTTGACGACCGAACGTACGCCCCCATGTGGAAAAAATATCCCTACTGTAAACGATATCGGTACCAAGACAAAATGGAAATGTTCGGTACTGACGAAAATGCCCACTCACCGACACTGAGCGGGGCCGGCGGGTGGGTTGTGTGACTGCACAGATGGCCACTCGAAGAACATCAGTTACAGGTAAGCAACCTGCTTTTCTTCGTCGTGGCCTCTGTGCATCACACATATGGGTAGATTAACAAGCTTACCATAGAGGAGGAGGGAAGGTGTCCTCATTGTAGGACGGAGGAGAGTACAACTCTACCAAAAGAGCAATCCTGCCGAGCCCGAACATCGAGACGGTAGTGCCTGGAGAAGGTGCAAGGGTTCGCCTAAGTAGCGGCTCGGCATACATCATCAAGCGGGACCTCCGATGCAAAGGCGGATGAGGCTGCAACAGCCCTAGTCGAATGGCCTTGAGGGGCTGTAGGCAAATCAATCTTAGCCAGTTGATAGGATAAGGTTATAGTATGGACTATCCACTTGGAAAGTCTCTGCGGAGTGACTGGATCGCCTTGATCACTGGTGGAATATTTAATGAACAGTCTATTTGAACGTCGAATAGATTCAGTCCTCGATCTGTAGAAGGCTAAGGAGCGCTGAACGTCAAGTGAATGCAAGGATCTCTCTAATGGAGTTGACGGTGGCGGAAAAAAGGCAGGTAAAATAATATCCTGTCCCATATGAAAAGGCGTAGTCACCTTAGGAAGAAAAGAGGGGTCAAGGCACAAAACGACCTTTTCTCTATGAAGATTCAGGCAAGGCGGGTCTATATGGAGAGCACAAAGCTCACTGGCCCTTCGGGCTGAAGTGACCACCACAAGAAACGCTGTCTTCCAGGAAACCAGACACAAATCTACTGTTGCCAATGGTTCGAAAGGAGCTCTCGTAAGCGCTTGCAGAACAACAGAAAGACTCCAGGTAGGCATTACTGGTCTGATTAATATTCTGCAGTCCCTTAAGAAATCTCTTAATAGGTTGAGAGAAGATAGGTGATCTGTCAACTAAGCCACGATGGTAGGCTATTGCTGCCGTATACACTTTAATCGAAGACAGCTTTAATCCGGAATGGTGCAGTTCTAATAGGAACTGAAGGATTTGATGTATAGATGATGTAAATGGAGAGAACGAATGAGACTCAGCAAAGGTAGAGAATCGTCCCCATTTAGCCACATAAGATTTCCATGTGGACGGCTTTAAAGCAGAATCGAGGATATGTTGGATATCAGGATGAAAGGCTGTCGAATTCAATGGGTCAAGCCTTGAATCCGATGGTGTGGAATGAAGAAGGGAAGAGAAAACGCCGAATCGATCGGACTCGACGGCAGGATTTGATTCACTTGAAGTTGTCGTCGATACAGGTGGCGCAATGGTAGCTATTGGATTCAACACGCTGTTAGGTTCAATGACAGCAAGTCCGGGTGGCAAAGTGTACTGCCCTGTTGGGTTATAAGGTACGGAAGCAGTGGTAGATGAAGGTATTCCCCATGAAAGATGTCGAGTAGTGTCGCAAACCAAGCTTGACGTGGCCACCAAGGGACAACTAGAATCCCTGAGGCTCGATCGTATACTATCTTCGCTATGACTCTCATCACAAGAGGGATTGGAGGGAAGGTGTAAAAGATCATGTTGTTCCATGGGATCATGAAAGCATCCCCTAAGGATCCGTCTCCAATCCCTGCTCTCGAACAGTAAGCATTGCACACCTTGTTCTGTTGGGTTGCAAATAAGTCCATGTCGGGGGAACCCCTGCGATGAAAGAGATGGTCGCGTATGTGAGGATCTAGCTCCCATTCGTGAGAGATGAACATGTGCCTGCTGAGAAGATCTGCTTGCACATTGTCCGCACCAGCTAGATGAACAGCCATCAGCATAATGTCTCTCAGAATGCACCAGTCCCAAATTTTCATTGAAAGTCTGGCCAAAGTCAGTGACTTTGTTCCCCCTTGTTTGTTCAGATAGAAGATGGTAGCTACGTTGTCCGAAGTTATCTGAATGACCCGATGTTGGAGAATGTCTTAGAAAGAGCGTAGGGCTTTGAATACTGCCAACAGCTCCAGGAAGTTGATATGACTTGTGGACTCTCGACGATTCCACGTGCCTTGGGTATATAGGCCGGAGCATATCGATCCCCATCCCAGAAGAGATGCATCGGTACTGAGGGTTATCGAAGGACATCGTGCCCTGAAGGGAACTCCGACAGTCAGATTGGCTGGTACCAACCACCAAAGTAGAGAATGAAGCACCGAGGATGGGATTTGAATTAACTTCGATGGTGGGTCTCTCTGAGAGTGGAACATTTTGTTGAAGAGGAGTTGTAACGGACGGAGTCGAAGCCTGGCGTGCGGAACCGCAGCAACCATGGAAGCCATATGTCCCAGGATCCTCTGAATGGACTTCGCTGGGACCGTCCCGTCTCATCGCATTCGATGGATGTGGCGAGCAAGAGTCTGTTGTCTGTCCTGAGGAAGGAAGGCTTTCTCCAATATCGAATCTAGGCAGGCTCCAATGAAGGTAATAGTCTGCGTCGGAAGAAGAGAAGATTTCTTGGTATTAATGCATAGGCCCAGATCATCCAATAAGGCACAGGTTGTACGGATGGATGCAAGGAGTCCTTCCCTAGAATGGGACCCTAGCAGCCAATCATCGAGATACGGGTAAATTTGTATGCCCTGGAGGCATAGGAAGGCGCAGACAGGGGCCATACATTTGGTGAATACTCTCGGAGCCGTGGCCAGTCCAAAGGGTAAAACTGTAAACTCGTAGAAAAGGGGTGCAACAGCAAAACGAAGGAAACGCCTATAACTCGGGTGGATCGAAATGTGGAAATAGGAATCCTTCAGGTCCAATGAGGCGAACCAATCCTCTTTCCTTAGCAACGGCAAAATATTTTGAAGGGTGGTCATCCGAAACTTTTTTGTCACAATAAATCGATTCAGTTTACGTAAGTCCAAAATTGGACGTAAACCACCATCCCGCTTCAGGACCGTAAAATATCTGGAATAGAATCCATGAAGTCCGTCAGGTGGGGAAACTTGATGAATCGCTCCTTTACGAAGAAGTTGTTGTATTTCATTGAGCAATACCGGCGAACATGATGTAAACCGGATCGGACTTGAAGGAGGAACAATGTCGAATTCTATCCAATAGCCATGCTGAATGATGGACAGTACCCACCGATCAGATGTAATGGACTCCCAAATGGGGAGTCGGCTTCGCAGCCGATCCCCAGATGAGAGGGGGGTGGGTATGGAAGGAGGAAGAGGAGAGGTTCGCCAGTCCCATCAACGCTGTCTCCTGTCATCGAAACAGCGATGGCCCTGTTGATAGCGTTGCTGGGGCTGTGGACGCAGCGCTGCTGTTTGCTCTTGCTGTCGGTGCTGGGGCTGCTGTCTAGGTTGGTATGACTATCGATAAGATGGACGAGTCCATGACCACCTGGCCTTGGTCTGGATCTCCATCCTGTGTGCTGTCATGCGGAATTCGTGCAGCTTCTTCAATTTATGGTCGGTGCGAGAGTGGAAAAGCCCGGACCCATTGAAGGGCATATCCTCTATACGACGTTTAGTCTCCTCCGAGAAGTTACAATTTCTGAGCCAGGTGTGTCTCCAGAGTGAAACGGCACCGACCAAGGCCCTTGAGTCCGTGTCCACATGATGTCTGCCTGTGGACAACTGCTGAACAGCAACCTGCATTGCCTCCTTGATGAGGACCTTGGCCAGGTCACCCTGGTGGTCCGGGAGGGTCAAGGTGACGTTGTGGAGGCGCTGCATGATGAAGTATTGGTAACCTCGCCAACGTCACCTCGTAGTTGGAGCCCCAGGCCTGAAGCAGCGTAGACTCGCCTGGCCAGGGAGTCGATCTTTCAGCCCTCCTTGTCCCGTGGTGCAGTGTGACCTCTCGCCTCTCTACCCTGGGAGGACTCCACCACAACCGAGTTCAGCTTGGGGTGGCGGAGGAGGAAGGGGATGTCCTCCTCCCGAACCCGGTACATGGATTCGTACCTCTGGGACTTGGGTTGAGGATGAGAGGGCAAGTCCCAGGGTTGCATCATCGCTTGCCGTAAGGTGGTTATCAGCGGCAGGACGACCGATGTAGACTGCTCCCCGCGGATGACATCGTAGAACTTGTCCGTAGTTGGTCCCGGACGCTGGACGGCATCGATATCAAGGGACTGGACAAGCCGGGACATCAGCTCCGCGAAGGGGACGTGAGATTCGTCCGGTGACGCAGGGCCCCGGGAGGTCACAGCGATGTCAGGGGAGGTTGAATTGACCTCCAAATCATCAGAGTCAGCACCGTAATACGGGGGAGCTGAAGACGAGGACTCCACCGGGGAGAAGGAGTGGCTACTTCCATCCCGAGGAGGTATCAGAGATGCATGCCTCGGGTCCGAAGACTGCGGTCGATTGCAGGACGGTGGATAAGATCAACCTCTAGGAGCAGGAAAATATCCAACGGAGAGCGGGTCGCCCCAGGCGTGATAGTAGGGACAACGCCATCCCTCCGAGCGCTGCTCCATGGAATGGCTCCTCCGGCTCCTAGGCGGGGACATCTCCACAGCCGCCTCCATAGTGGCCACGGGCATAGGTGTAGGCGACTGAGCCCTAGGGGGGAGTCCTGAATTTCCCCATCAGAAATCGAGCCTCTTTGAAGAGTTGGAAGAGGCCCAGTGGGAAGGTCAGCCATGCGGCGTGGGCACCCTTGAGGGGTAACCCGCATAGCCTCCTGAAGACCAGGTCGGGTGGAGTTGGTACAGTAAGTGCCGCCGGTACTGAGGGGGCCGTCGAATCTGAGTCCCGGTGTCGAGGGCACTCCGAATCCTTCGATTTCTTGGAAGGTTTCGAAACTTTCTCCTTCCTGGCCTTCTTATGGCCTGCCAATTTGTCGGGTTCGGCATGCTTTCGCTTCTCGTGCTTCTTCTTGGGAGAAGCAGAGGGAGCCACTGTAGAAGATGTGCCTTCGTCCGAAGGGCGTGAAGGTGGGGCCACTGAAGCGGAGCCAGACTTTGGAACAGCAACCAGTGGATCGGACTGCATGAGAGCCCAATAACAGAGGAGCCTCCAGAGGCGATTCTCATGGTTATTCCTGGCCTGCTTAGAGAAGGCCAGGCAGTGAGAGTACTTATTGGTCCTATGCCCCTCACCCAAGCAGAGGAGGCATAGGTCATGCGGGTCGGTTGGTGACATTTTTGACCCACACTCCGCGCATTTGTGGAAAGCCGCTCGCTGCGCCATCGCAGGAAAGGGAAAAAAGAGAGATAGTGCAGAAGGTAAGTGTGTGTATATATATATATATATATATATATATATATTAGATAGATCGAAAGAAAGGTAGAATTATAGAGAAACTTACAAGAACTATACAAAGTAGAGGAACTAACAGGAACAAGAAGAAATACTGGGCTATAACAACTGGGAGAATAATCGAGAAGAAAAGAGAATATACGAGCAACGGTCAGAGCGAGAGTGGAAGTGGCACGAAGCACAGCGAACGGCGGTCACAAAGACTGAACAAAATGGTGGATGCTCCGCTCTTTATAGGCCATGGGGGAGGGGGAGCGGAGCTTCCCACCAAAAACCGTTAGCTTGTAATCTTCCGGCCAAAGGCACCGCGCAGGCGCAGCACCCCCTATATGTGTAATGCACAGAGGCCACGACGAAGAACCAACACACTACTGACACCACATGCTGTGGATATATTCATAATTACTGTACATGTAACACTAAGGCATTGATATTTTACATTTTTAATATATGCAGCAAGCAGTGGTACTTTTGTGCTCAATTATACACATTGCCTTTATGTTTGTAAACAAGGGCATTTCTAACCAGTCAGAAAATACTATCTTTAAATATTTCCCAAGATTGTCACCTGGGGGAAAAAAAAAGTCTTTATAAAACCATGGGGATTATTTTATTCAGAAAATTTGAGAGATTTTATAGCTTGAGGCATTATCCACAAAAGCCTATCTTGAAATCATGAGGAGGTGACTACTCAATTTATAAGCAAAAAGTGCTTTCCCTGAACATGTTGCATTTTGACAGCTGTCAAGAACACACAGAGTAAAAATTAAACCTCCTTATAGTCTTGTTTCATCAGTGGCCCTTGATAGTACTTCCTGAATATTGGCAGAAGCCACTTCCCAGGATAATCACAAGGCAAAGTGTTCATTTTGATCACCCAGTAGTGCATGAGTGGGCACTTGCAAAATACCATTTTTTTTAAAAAAAGGATGAAGATATCCATGTGAATTCGTGATGCAAAAGAACATAAAAAATATGACAGCCACTCAAATATGCTGCATGGGGACTTTGGTGGTGCTGTCAGTGGCTGTTACTTTGAAGATCATGAAAAGTTATAACAATCTCTTTAAAAAGTGGGAAGAGTAAGATGCAATGAGCACAAAAGTACTTAAAGACACCAAGGGAGACCCTGAGCCAATAATGGTTGCTCCAAAGTGCCACTGGAGCACTTGCCGGAGCAACTGTCCATGATGGTGACCTTGGTGAGTCCCCCAAGATCAGGAAGGGGCTTTGTCATGTCAAGTGGTGTGTTCTCCATTTCCCTGGGTCCATGATGGTCTGTTCCACCTGATCATTGTCCTCATACCATCCCACCCATTCCTATTATTCCAGGTGCATGGGAAGGTGGAAAAGTATGAGCCATTTCTAGCTACCTGTAAAAACTCAAGCCTCTTCTTAAAATGGGATGCTTGACAGGGTTAGCCAACATTTTGCATATTCCGATCAAAGACAAGCAAATAATAACAAAAACATGCCCTTAGTCATGTAAAAAAAATCCATTATAAATCTGATCTTTAATAGTAATCAAAGTTCTATGCTCCTGCAAATACGATTAAAAACATTTTTATTTTTGTTAAAGTTGAAGATATTTGCACCAATTTGGGCTGCCAAAAAATCCAGCCAAATGAACAAATGGGTGGCAAGTAAATGACAGCTACTCCAAATACTTTGGCACATCGGAGGAGCTATCAGTGCCTCTCATTTTAGAGACTGCAAAAAGCAACAATAGCCTTCAAGAAAAAAATGGGGAAGGACCACAGCAAGTCCAAAAGGACTCATGGCTGGCAAGGGAAAAGCAGATCCTACCATGAAGTGGTACTTTCTGGAGGACTCTGGTGGTGCGTGACTCTGACAGAGAGCTTGATTGTCTGTTGAGCACACTGTGAGTTGTTTTATGAACAGCCCTGCCTATCTTATTCTAAGGGTGGTTGTTGTGACATGTGAAGTCACCCATCATAATACCTTACGTACATGTAGACAAGGAAAGCACAGAAATAGACTCAAGCATAAGGCAGGAGGGCCTCCCAAACATGTGGAAAAAAGGACAAGGGCTTGCAAATATGCACCCTTCACACACTGCCACATAACCTTGGCAACTCAGACCTTCAGCTTCCTGCTGCACAAAAAAAGTGACCCATTCAGGGTACAAAAGGTAAGGGACAATTGTCCTTGGAGAATGCATGTCCATTCTTGAACTTTATCCAGTAAATCTTCCACACTACACTGTCACTAAATGAATGGCTGCATAATTTTATTATAAAACAGAAGCCTCCTTCCATGCAACTTTGGCTTTTATGTCCACAAAAGAGCTAATGAAATTATTTCCCTGAATCCTGTGCACTGGTGGCAGTGGCTGGTCTCCAGCAGGGCAGCTGGTCATTCCCAATGCACAGCTGTTTTGGTGGGAGCAAGCCTGCTAGATCTGTAACTAGCAGGTGCTGCAGCACCACTGGGAGCCAACTAAAACCAGTGACACTCAAGGAACTAGCAACTAAATGTTATCACCAGCTGACATTCCAGCAGCAGCTGATTTGGCAGAAAGAGGGCTGACAATCTTAGCCACTTGACTAATTAATACATAAAGTTGCCCACTGCTACTTTACATATTTACATATTGCATATTTATCACTTTTCTCCCACGTAGGAAGTAAAAATGACAAAAAGATATACATTTTTGAGGATAGTTCAGTTACAATCAGTTGGCTCACACATATATTTTAAGAATTTGATTTCACTTGTATAATTGGGAAGGATGCAAGAAGGGCAGAACTGGAACCTATTGCTTTTTCTCACCAGCTGGTGGCACTCATTAAAAACTATCATATTATCTACTCCAGCGGGCAGCTTAGCTGTCTGCTGGAGTAGATAATATGATAGTTTCAGGTTTTGGCTACCAGCAATACCAGGTGAAAACTGAAACCATCACATCACCTGCTAGAGCCTTATCTGAATGTCTTCAGACCCCTACCACCCTTCCATCTCAAGACTGCAATCATGCAGACACCTAGATCTAAACCTCCTCAGCCCAGCTTCTTTTGGAACATCTTTCTTGATTACCTCAAAAATTTGCACTGTATTTGTTTTTGCATGTCTATCCCTTATGGATAAAGGAAGTTTAGTGAAAACTTAGAAGCTGGAGCAGGGAAAGTTATCCACATTGGCTGGCAGTAACTTTTTACCAGAACATTAACAACAAAAGGATTATATTTTAGGACAACACATTTTGCATATCACTTTGTAGTGGTGTAAACACTGAAATAAAGGACCTCATAAGATGTTCTACAGGGGACTGCTGGTGGATCAGTGGGTTAAACTGCTGAGCAGCTGGGCTGGTTGATCTAAAGGTCGACAGTTCAAATCCGCAGACAGGGTGAGTTCCTGTGCTTCGTTCCAGCTCCTGCCATTTCAAACCTTGCAGTTTGAAAGCATGCAAATGCAAGTAGATAAAAAGGTACCACTTCGGTGGGAACCTAACAGCGTTTCGTGCACTTCGGCATTTAGTCATGCTGGCCACATGACCACAGAAACTGTCTGTGGACAAATGCTGGCTCCCTTGCCTAGGAAACGGAGATGGGCGCCACCCCCCCCAAGAGTCAGCCATGACTGGACTTTAATGGTATGGGAAAAAACTTTATCTTTACCTTAGGATGTTCTACAACAACCTTTTTACCTTGGAGGAACCCTTGAAATTATTTTCATGTGTCAGGGAATCCCAGCAAACCCCAGACAGGCATGAAGGTAGTAGCTGCATCCTCTTCTTTGTTCCAACACTTTCTCTGCCCCAGAGATAGACCACCTCTGCCCCTGGAGGCTTCACTGGTAGCCCACCACTTTCTCCTTCCACTGCTCACTGAATGAAGCCCAATTCTCATTCCTTCACTTTGTGACCAGTGCCCATCTGTAAATGGCAAAGATGATGAAAGAATGATATAAAATAAGGATAGTTGCTAGTCATTTAATACTGAGCATCCTATAGTTCCAATCAGTTTGATGTTCCACAAACTCCCATGGAACTTCCAGAAACATTTCATGCAACCCTTTCATGGGTTGAGAAGAGTTGTTCTATAGTAAAGAGATAAGAAGGAAAAATTTAAAAAATTACTAGTCACAAGTGGAAAAACAACCCACAGCTACACCCACAGGAAAAGTCAAGTGAATGTAATTTGAAGAAGACCTCTTAACCTTTACAAAGTTATCTTTACATCTTTGCTGACTTCAGCATACAAACACTACCAGCACCTTCACAGCACCCTGAAGAGTTGAACTCTGGAAGACTGCCAGCTCAGGACACAATCCTATCAGGATGCCTGCATGTCTCCAAATCTGAAAGCTTACAGTCATCCCATGCAGCATGTGAGGACTGGCAAATAGGATCTTCACCTCCCTGTCCTCCAGCCCTGCAGTTTTGCTAGATGAGCTTTTTGCCTGGCAGCTGGAAGAAGTGGGGGAAGGAAGCTGGGGGTGACTCAAATTCTGGCTATCCAGTCCTCTCTCCTCCCTGCCCCACAAATGCCCCTTTCTCCCTCTCTCTGGTTTTCATGGCAAGGGTACTGGAGTGGGTTGCCATTTCCTTCTCCAGTGGATCAGCTTTTGTCAGAGCTCTCTGCTATGACCTGTCCGTCTTGGGTGCCCCTGCACGGCATAGCTCATAGCTTCATTGAGCTACGCGAGCCCCTTCGCCATGATAAAAGCAGGTTGCTTACCTGTAAATGATGTTCTTCGAGTGGTCATCTGTGCATTCACACATATGGGTGCTGTGCCTGTGTAGTGCCTAGGCCGGAAAGATTGAAAGCTAATGGTTTTTGGCGGGAAAACTCTGCTCCCCTCCCCCTCTACAGTATATATAGAGCGGAGCGTCCACCATTTTGTTCAGCCTTGGAAGACCGATCATTCGCCCCCTTGCGGGAGAGAAAACCATTACAGCAAGTATCATCGGTACCATGGAATAAGAATATGGTACTGATGAAGAGATCCACTCACCGACACCGAGCGGGGCCGGCAGATGGGTTGTCTGAATGCACAGATGGCCACTTGAAGAACATCAGTTACAGGTAAGCAACCTGCTTTTCTTCATCGTGGCCTCTGTGGATCACACATATGGGTGAGTAGCAAGCTTACCAAAGTTGGTGGAGGGCAGTGTCGTTATTGAAGAACAGCAGAGAGAACAGCCCTCCCAAAGGAACAGTCTCTTCTGGCACGCACATCAAGGCGGTAGTGCTTGGCGAAAGTACATGGAGTAGCCCAAGTTACAGCTTTGCAGACCTCCTGGATCAGGATACCCATGGCAAAGGCAGAAGAAGCTGCTACTGCCCTAGTAGAGTGGCCCCTCGGGACAACAGGTAAGTCAATCTTCGCAACTTGGTACGCCAATATGATGGTTTGAACTATCCATTTCGATAGTCTCTGAGATGAAACAGGTAATCCTTGGTCTTGTTCAGAATACTTCACAAATAGTCTACTGGAATGCCAAAGAGATTCTGTGTGCGATCTGTAAAAAGCCAAGCATTGTCGCACATCTAGAGTATGCAAGGATCTTTCAATCGGGTTCAACGGTGATGGGAAGAAGTCAGGTAAGATGATCTCTTGATTCAGGTGGAATGACATGACCACTTTGGGCAAAAATGTAGAATCCATTCTCAAAACCACCTTCTCCTTATGGAAGTTGAGATAAGGCGGGTCTATTCGAAGGGCACAAAGTTCACTGGCTCTGCGAGCTGATGTAACTGCAACAAGAAAAGCTGTTTTTCATGACACAAGACATAAATCAACAGTCGCTAATGGTTCAAATGGAGGTCTTGTAAGTGCTTGAAGAACAACTGAAAGGCTCCATGTAGGCATGACTGGTTGAATAGAAGGGTGAAGGATTTTGCAGTCCTTTAAGAAACCTCTTTACAAGAGGTTGTGAAAACACCGACGATCCCTGTATCATACCATGGTAATGTGATACAGCTGCTGCATAAACTTTAATGGATGAAGTTTTAAGTCCCGAGTGATGTAATTGTAAGAGAAACTGAAGGATATTTTCCACTGAGGCTGTCGCTGGAGTAAATGAACGTGATTCCACGAAAGATGAGAAGCAATGCCACTTCGCTGCATAAGACTTTTGTGTTGATGATCTTAGCGCAGACTTGATAATCCTTTGAATGTCTGGGTCTACACAGCTCGGTCCCGATAATACATCTATTGGTACTGAGGGATTAAGGAAGTCGACAGGCTCGTGAGTTGAAGTACTGAGTGACCTAGTAGACCTCGGGACCAAACCCGTATTGTTAGCCAATGAACTCGCCATGCTGTGAGGTTCAACGAGGGCAAGTCCAGATGACGGACAGCACCGCCTTGTTGAGTTATGAGATCGGATCTCGCCGGGAGGTGAAGAAAGGTGTTGTCCGAAATCTGAGGGAGGGTGAAGAACCACACTTGACGAGGCAACCAAGGTGTTAACAGGATTCCTGCGGTGGTTATCAGGATTCCTTCCTTCCTTCGTGTACGACCTTTGAGATGACTTTCGTTAGTAGCGGAATGGGTGGAAACGCATGAATTCTGATATTTGTCCAAGGGATCATAAGGGCATCTCCCATCGATCCCAGCCCTATTCCCACCCTGGAACAGAATCTGTTGCATACCCTGTTCTTGTGGGTAGCAAACAGGTCTATGTCCGAATGTCCCAAAGTTGGAAGAGCTGGCTGCAGACCTGGCGGTTTAATTCCCACTCGTGGGTTATCGACATGTGCCTGCTCAGAATGTCGGCTTCTTCGTTGTCAGTCCTGGCAAGATGGACCGCTAAAAGAGTTACACTCCTCGGGATGCACCATTCCCAAATGTCCATGGACAGACGAGCTAAGGCAATGGATTTTGTTCCGCCCTGCTTGTTGATATAAAACATCGCAACTATGCTGTCGGATGTGATCTGGACAACGTGTTGATGAACAGTGTCCTCAAAAGATCAAAGCACTTTGAAAATTGCTAAGAGTTTGAGACAGTTGATGTGTCTTGACGACTCCTGTAGGTTCCACGTGCCCTGGGACCAAAGTCCCATACATACCGCACCCCAACCAATCAGCGAGGCATCAGTATACAGAGTCAGCGTTGGGTGGGGGGCCTGGAACGGGGTACCCACATCTAAATTGGTATGGATAGTCCACCAAGTCAACGTCCGAAGAACAGCTTGAGGAACTCGGATTGGTTTGCTGGAGAAATCTCGTTGCGGATGGAAGTTTTTGTTGAACCAGAGTTGAAGAGGACATAACCGCAGTCTGGCATGTGGGACAATGGCAACGGATGCAGCCATATGGCCCAAAAGTCTCTGAAGTGAGACCGCTGGGATGACTCTGTCCTGTAGGATCCGAGAAATACAGGAACAGAGGCTGTCATGACGAACTGGAGGGAGGAAAGCTTTCGCTACCGTGGAATCGAGATGAGCTCTGATGAAGTCTATCACCTGTGTAGGAACAAGGGGCGATTTTTCATGGTTAATGCATAGTCCTAAATCATCCAATAACGCACGAGTCACCTTGACAGCCGACAGAAGACTACCGCGGGTCTGTGAGACTATTAGCCAGTCATCCAGGTAAGGATACACCTGGATGCCTGGAGCCATAGGTGTGTGCACACTGGGGCCATACATTTTGTGAAGATCCTCCGAGCGGTAGCTAAGCCGAAAGGGAGGACATTGAATTCGTATAATTCGGTCCTGACGGTAAAACGCAGAAGATGTCTATGACACGGATGGATCAAAATATGAAAGTAAGCGTCTTTCAGATCCAGTGAGGCGAACCAATCCTCTCTTCTCAGCAGCGGCAAGGTATTTTGTAGGGTAGTCATCCAAAATTTCTTTGGTTTGATAAATCTGTTGATATTACGGAGGTCCAAGATTGGATGAAGACCACCATCCCGTTTAGGAACCATAAAATATCTAGAATAGAATCCGTGAAGTCCCTTGGAATTGGAGAGTCATTGAATCGCGCCCTTATGAAGCAGTTGACGTACTTCAGCCACTAATACGATGTAAAGCGAATCGGGCTTGATGGAGGAACGGTTTCGAATTTTATTCTGTATCTGAGCTGGATGATGGATGGATAAAACCCACTGATCAGATGTGATGGGACTCCCAGATGGGGAGTCGGCCTTGCAGCCGTTCCCCAAAATGGAGAGGGGAAGGTGGGTATTGAGGTGGAAGAGAGGTTCACCCATCCCATCAGCGTTGATGCTTTCCATTTTCAAAGCGACGGCGACCCTGTTGGAAATGCTGGTGGGGTTGTTGCCTTCTGCGTTGTTGACACTGCTGGTATTTCTCTGTGGAGGTTGGTACCAGTAAGATGGACGTGACCAAGCCCACTTACGTTTTTGCTGTCCTGGCAGTTCCATCCTTCTTGCCATCATACGGGACTCATGTATGGCTTTGAGTTTATGGTCCGTTCGAGAATGGAAAAGACTGGAGCCATCAAAGGGCATTTCTTCTATGCGCCTTTTCATTTCATCAGGAAAGTTACAATTCCTCAACCAGGCGTGCCTCCGCAGCGAAATGGCCCCAACTAGAGCTCTCAAATCCATATCCATGTGGTGGCAAGCTGTGGACAATTGTTGGATGGCTACCTGCATACCCTCTTTGATGAAGGTCCTAGCCAAATCCCGTTGTTGTTCTGGCAGAGCGGCAATGACGTTGTTTAGTCTTTGCATAATAAAAAATTGATACCTGGCCAAGGTGGCTTTGTAATTGGACATACGAAGGTCGAGTCCAGCGGCCGCGTAGACCCGGCGTGCCAAGGTATTAATTTTGCACCCTTCTTTATCCCGGAGGGTGGTATGTCCCCTGGATTCTCTGCCTTGAGATGATTCCATGACTATGGAATTTGGCTTGGGGTGGTGGAGCAAAAAGGGTATGTCACCCTCCCGGACGCGATACATAGACTCATATCTTCATATGGTGGGCTGTGCCTGCGAGGGTAGGTCCCACGGTTGAGTCATCGCCTGTCGCAGCGTTGTAATTAGCAGCAGGACTATTGCGGGTGACTGCTCTCCCAACAATGTCATAGAACTTGTCAGTACTTGGATCTGGCTGGTGTTGCGCCTCGATCTCGAGTGACCGAACAAGTCTAGACATGAGTTCTCCGAAAGAGATGTGAGGCTCATCCGGTGATGCTGGGCTCTGGGATGTTATCGCCACATTAGGGGAGGTGGAGTATGCCTCGGAATTGGAGTTGGGCCCAAGATGGTATGGGTCCGAGGAAGAACTTCCTGGTGAGGTGGGACGTTTGAGTTCCGCACGTCTTGAGGTGGATGGCATATCCTTGTGGGCGGAAGGCGGGGAACGATCTCTTGGATAGGTATGAAATCCAAGGGAGTGGTAATCACCCCAGCCGGATGGATAATCATAATACGGTCGGAACCATCCCTCCTCATGCCTTTCGTCCATATGGGATCGAGGTGGCAGTGAAAAAGCGGGAGATGGATCCTGAGCTCTAGTTGGAGGCATAGGTGTCGGTGATCGAACCATGGGAGGGGAGTCTTGAATTTCTCCATCCGAGATAGACTCGCAGTGAGGTTCCTCAGGCTGATCAATGGGCTGGCCCTGTTGAGGAGCAGGTTGCACTGGAGATCCCGGTGGGGTAACCTGCATTGCCGCCTGTAGCCTCGGGATCGATGGAGCTGATGAACCCGAATCCCGATTCCTCTTAAGCTTATGAGCCGTTTTGGCCACTTTATCTTTCTTTGCCTTTTTGTGGAAGACAAATGATCCGACCCTCCATGCTTCCTCTTTTCCTGCTGTTTACGCAAAGGAGAGGGAGATCGTTGGGCCCCCGAGGGTAAAATTCCATCATCCGATGGGTGCGGCTGAGGCATGGGCGGCGTGGTCATAGGGTGTTGGCCAGGCATGGCTGAAGCAGTAGCCAATCGCTGGCTGGACGCAGTCGAGGCAGAAGCCGGGCGCTGGGCAGATGGATCATGAACAGGCCCAGGCTTTGCAGCGGGCTGGTCCAACTGCATCAGTGCTTGATCCCATAGGAGTTTTCGCAAGTGATTCTCTCTATTCTTGCAGGCCTGCTTGGTAAGAGCAAGGCAATGGCAGCACTTATCTGTCCTGTGCCCCTCGCCGAGGCAGAGGAGGCACAAATCATGGGGGTCCGCCGGGGACATTTTGGACACACATTTGCGGAAAGCTGCCCACTGTGTCATCGTAGAAAGAGAAGGAATAGAGGATAGTAAAGAGAGATAATACTTTTTGTTTTTGTTTTTGTTTTAGTAAAGACGAAGAAAAAGGGAATAATAACTTGGAATATAGTAACAAAGAGCAACAAGAACAATAAGAATAAAATAGCAAATACTGAGGGTCAAAGCGAGAGATGAATAGGCACGAGACACAGTGAATGGCGGTCGCAAAAGAATGAACAAAATGGTGGACACTCCACTCTATATATACTGTAGAGGGGGAGGGGAGCGGAGTTTTCCTGCCAAAAACCGTTAGCTTTCAATCTTTCCGGCCTAGGCACTGCGCAGGCACAGCACCCATATGTGTGATGCACAGAGGCCACGACAAAGAAGGCAGTAATCCATGAAGGTTTACCTGTGTGTAAATGCCATGCACAACCTGTGCATTAGCAATCTTTCTAGATATATTCATAAGGCTGGGATATGCTGACCTAGATGCTATGACGATGACTGAAAGATAGAGCTTGGACTTGTAAGTACAGGAATAGAAACATCTCCATAAATCTGAAACATACAAAATAAGAATAGCATATGCTATCTGTAAAAACAAGGGGCAAATAGCCAGGAACTAAAAGACTTTGCAAACAGTCCCCTTTAGACTCAGGTTTCTCTTGTAATAATCCCACATGCTGGGTGGCAAATTGCTCCTGGAATGGAAGGGACTTTTATAAAACAGTTCTGGTCTGTGATGGAATTGGGGAGAGAGTCTGCACTTCAAAAAACACATGAAGTGCTCTTTTAGAGCCTGGCCAATATAATTTGGGGTATAAAACAGTGTTAATCACTCATAGGTACCCTTTCAATTTTGAATAAAATGCTCTAGCACTGCAAAGTTGCATTAACACACAGCAGCACATTAAACCAAAGCTCTCTGCAGATCACTGAACAATTGGAATATTAGTCTACATTCATAGACAAAGTACACATGACAGTCACACCTGTTCTTACGAATAGTGTCTATGAACAATTTTTTTTTCCTATAAAAATTCTTTGGTACAGGGATGATGCTAGGCTCTGCAGGACTCCATGGGACAAGTTTGAGGTATACATTTGATTATTTTTTAAAGCTGCTTATGATGGGAGTAGATGGGAAAACAGAATGGAGTATCTCCATTGCACCCCCAAAACCTTTCACTCAAGATCCTAACACAGCATGTAATTGACAATGTTGCCAAATATAACCATGATGCTTTTCCAGTTTTAATATCTGAGAGCAGAGCCTCCCAACAGTATTTAAGAATGTGTTGCATGAAAGCAAAAAAAAGACACACCTCCTATGACAAGGACATAAGAGATCACAGTAGCCTCTGCCACAGAGTTATGGTTAAAGTACTGCTACTTACTTTGTAGCATCTAACTAGTTTTTAAGGCTTCCTTTGGAAATGCAGTCACCAATACAACATATTCTAAGTACTAGTCTTTAATTTTATGTGTCTATGAATTGTGTACACCATTTTACAATTGCCACATGTAAGCTGCTTATAAATCCCAGTAAAGAAATTAAAATATTGCTTTAGTTTTATTTCATTTAAGACTCAAACATTCAGGGCTGTATAAGACAGCCCGAAATGCCATTGGCTCAGAGAAATGAGATGCAGCCTCAGATATGTCCTCTGCCAGTTTTCCACCTTCCCTTAGTAAGGTTATAAACTTTAATTCTGTAATAAAATTAAAACTTTAGGGTGCAAACCCATGGCTACTTGATGCTGTCTTGATGGCAACAGGAATATTTGGGACCCCGCTCAGACTTTGGAAACTCAGTATCCTGGCAATGCCTCAGCCTTATTTTTTCGTGATCTGGAGGGGAACACTTAGCTGAAATTGGTCATTTAAGGGTTTTGCAGGGTGGGAGAAGTACAGAGGCAAGCTTCTGCCCTCCATGAGTTGCCTGGAATTCTCTGCTTATAGAAAGTTATAGTCAGGCACACTGGATTGTGCTGCCCGAGATGTCAAGTTTGACTGCTAAGCTTCAGGTCCAAGGCTAAGATTGCCCTCATGACTGGATGTACACAGACCCCAAAGTCCCTTTTACAAATGGAAGGGAACCAAGATGTGAAGCACAGAACCCAGCCATTTGTTCACACTGGAAAGCTTCCAGACAGGACAGAGCTTGTTTCTGCCCATGGCGCTGTGCAGCTGAGCAGGCCACATACATGCTGCCTTTGTGGCTCCAGCTCACAGCTGAAGCCCGGATCCTGAGCTAGAGCACAAATAAATGTATCTCCAAGTCCAGATACATTTATTACAAACCATGGTCTTGGCCTGGCTCTGAAACAGTTGTTTCATTATTATATGTTACAGCTCTGGAAGATTTACCAGTTTTAAAATTGGATTTTTATGGCTTCATCTGTTTATTTTATTTCAATTTAATATAGTTATATACCACATTTCTGGGCATAAGCACCCTCAAGGCAGTGTACAAAATTAAAAACAAGCAATTATAAAGATAAAATACCAGTAATATAGAAAGGAAACCCAAAACATTCTATGCTGACAGTGAACTAACAGCAATTATTAATTTTTTTCAAGTGCAGAATGGAGTAAGTCAGTCAACTTAAAAGAGATTGTAACCACAAGATGCTTTTTAAAATAATGAGTATCCTGCACAGCTCTGAAGTTGACTGGATTATGTGAACACAAAAACACCACACAATTTAGCTAACCACATGCACATGACTTCTTTTTAACTGCCTTTAACTGCTTAAATGATTACAGATATGATAAAGTATACCCACCATCTTAGCATTTTCCCTAAATATAGTAAATGATGGTATCTTGTCCTCAAAAGGTTGGTGAAAAGGAGATTAAAGGGTTGGCTGTTATATCTAACATGGTTATCCGACATACTATGGATTCCACAGAAATGGCCCATGGCTATATTGTAGTCATTACCATGCATCTTGTGTCACAACCAGTATGATGTAATGGATAGAGGGATGGACTTGAGATGAGCAAGAACTGTATTTTAATCTTCCCTCAGCCCGCTGTGTTCTCCTTATCTTTGAATATAACATGAGAGGGGCACCAGGGACACTGAACAGATTTAGAACTCAGGTCTACAGAACACATATCTGCCTACTATTTGCATGTGATGATTTATGTCTATATATTTATAAACTAATTATCTATCAATCATTTCTAGGCTAGATTTAGAAACAAGTACTAGACTATATGAAATTTTCCTAAAAAGACAAAGCCAGGCAATATTAACTTATTTAGATGTTTATATACTGCCCCATTGCCACAGGTTATGGGAAGTTTACAAGGGATTAAAACCAATAGCAGCTAAAATTTCAACTAAAAACATGCATAATCAATAATCTAGAAGAGAGTCATTCTTCCACCTCCACCCTGCCTCTGCTTCTTCTTTCCTTTTCTCTTTCCAAGCTGCAATTAATGTGCAATGCCCATGGACAGATGAGAAAAATGCACAAAAACAGTGTCTGGGAGAAGTTTTTTCCATGAACACATGCACTCACACCAGAAAATGAATATTTTCAACACTTTGGCAAAATATTAATCTAAAAGCAAGCCAAGAGAAATCACGTCACTCCCAATTATTTCCACAGAATCCTGCCCCAAATTTGATCATCTTAACCATCTCCCTATATTCAAAATAAAATTCTGCCTAATTCTGATGGGAAGAGGTTTCAAAAAGTTGAGTGGGTGATAAGCAGAATAAAGATTGAAGAGCTGGCAGAGGAAGTGGAGGAATAGGATCAAGAAAGAACACTATGAAGGAAAGTAGATTGTGTGAGTGGATGGACCAGGCAGGTCAGAGATGGTGATCAGAGTGGGGAAGAATGAAACAAGAACCGGTGGTGGAGAAAAGAGAAGCAGCCTGAAAAGGGAAAAGGAAAGAAGCAGCAGGAGCAGTGTAGCACTGAAAGATTGACTCTTTCTTTCTCCCTTTCCTTACCTTCTTCACAGTTTTGGGGGCTGTCTCTATTTGTGTGGTGGGAGCTAGTTGCATTCCTCTCACCCCACAATGACATACATCACACACAACCAGAGGGCTCCAGATCTTCCCAGTGGAGGGCAAGGAGACACATAAAAATCAAGATGAACCAGACAATTTCTCCCTCTTTCTCTCTTAGTACACAGAGGATCTCCCAGGGTACCTAAAGAAGGACCTCCTGTACAAATTCTTTAATCATTGAGAAGGGCAATAAAGACAATAAAGTAATTGTCTCTCCTCCATCTCTTCATGGCATTCTCCTAATTAACTTTCTTGCCACGCCAGAGAAAACCACCCCCATCCCAGCAACTGTTCTTGGGGTGGTGGTGAGGGGGGGAAGCCTCCACTGGTGCCAACAGAAGATCTTGTCAAAGCTTATTTGCCATGTAGGGTGACAGAGAAGGGTCACAACACACTGGTTAGTCCTTTGCTGCTTTTTTGAGAGTTCCTTCCCATGCCAGTAAGTTTAGGAAAAAATAATCTTCCATTGGCACCAATGGTCACTCAGGAAATAGACTCACGACATAGCCTCCTTAGGTCTAGCCTTGAAAGCACCATATATACTACCTGAAACTTCTGGAAGAGTAAGTTTACAATGTCATAAACCAACCAGCCTTAAAATATGAACTTTACATTCTGGCATGCATTCTGAGACAGAACTCTGTACTTAACAAGTTCCAAGCCCTACATTTGAGAGGGATTCCCCATCTCCCTCTCATCTGTGTAACACATCAAAGTTTTAACCAGAGCAAGATTACAGAAGCTGCAAACATGCATGTACAACCCAACACCTTTCTTTGAAAGCACGTCTGAGACCAAGATGCTCAGGATTTCAATGTTTAAACCCCTTCATCAATTTATCAATCAATTTATAAGCAATGAAGGAAAGAAGGAAAGTGAGAGTTTCTGGCATGTGGGAAGATGCCACTTGCCATTATTAAAATGACAGCTGATGTGTAAACCATCTGCTTAGGTGTTCTTATATTTACATTCAGTACCGCATTAAATACCCATTCTGCAAAATAGTAACACTGAGACTTTATTCTGTCACTTGCTTTCCCACTAATTAATTCCTCTTCTGTTGTTCAGGGCCTACATAAGTCCTCCCTACTAAGTGTTTAGAGACCCAGAATTAATAGAAAATCAAATAAGGAATTCACTGTGCATCAGCTGTCTACTTAATTACAAGAAGGGAAGTTAGGAAGCACTAAAGAGGCAGAATGCTATTAGAGAACTTAGGCAACCAGTGTCAAATCAAACTTACTTAGTTTGATCTCAAATCAAAAAAATATATGTTAAAGATATGAATAATGCTGACTTCTATACTGCATGGGACTGAGGATTAGTACTTCCCTTTGAGAGAGAATTTTCTTTAGATGTACAAATCTGAGCTGAGTAACATTGATTGGGCTGAATTCTTTGGACATAATGAGAATGGCTGGATACTCAAAACAATATTTGTGTGTGACTAACAGTCTCACACTATGCATGTTTACTCACAAACAACAATTACCAAGTTTAACAGGGCTTTCTTCAAAGTAAGTGTGCACAGACAATTATGCTCTGATAGAGCCACTGTGGACATTCATATTCCCCCTTGACAATCTTTTCTCATGTCAAACTGGTTTTGCAATTTTGTGTAGAGCTCCAAATCTGTCTGACAAGAGAGAATACAGAATAGAAAAAATCAAGGAACACATGGTATTTACTGTGGTATGAAATACCAACATTCTCCAATGTGATTGGGAAAGACTGGGCTATAAACTGCCTTCAGCCTTACTGCATAATAGCCTCTTGAAAACTTGCTGATGGTTGCATACTGACTGCTCATTAAGATGACTTTAACCTACTAGAAATTCCTGCTTTAACCCAGGAATTGTGATGACAAAGCCATGCACAAGCCATGTCTGTATTCTGTACTCATCAAGTCTAAACCTAGAAAACCCAGGTGTAAGGCTTAAAGATTCTATCAAACAATAAACCATGGGAAATTGTTGGGTCCATTCAAGATTAATTTAACTTTAAACAACTCTACAAGTTTCTGGGTTCAGATGTCATAAAACTGCTGTTAACTTAAAAGTAACAGGATATGTGTGAACAATTATTACAGTCCTTAGTTAAACAACTCAGGGACTGCCACTATGATATGCAAACAGGCTCTTTCAGAAAAGTTACTCAGGTAATTAGGGACACAGATGATAGCAAAAGTTATCATACAAAATACCTTACAGAAAATTCAAGCCCAAATGCAACATTTTCCCACAACAGGTCTCCTAACGCTAGAGTACCCATAGACTTTTTATTCATGTAAAAAGTATGGTATGTGTTTACAGCTGAGGAATTGCTATGATGGCTACAGCTGACCACAGTAGGGAAAATCAACTGACTGCCCCAGTTAGCATTTGTCCAGCAACTGAAGGTTTGCACCATGGCCAAGGAATGGCTACCTGTTTGCAAAGGCCTGGCAACCCAGGTGATGGCCAGGATTTATCCTCAGTATAATGCATGTACTATAACCAAGGGCATTACATATTTCCCCCCAGACTGTATCCATGGCAAGAAGCAAAATGGTACAGATACTACTGGGCATTAGTATCAAAACTATTTTCATGCTTCTGAAAAATGTGCTTCAATATGGGCAACAGAATAGCATCCTCCATCACAGGTGAAGACAACAGGCTAGCTTAGGGGCTGAAGAGCAACAATTGGGCACATGCAGATCTTTCTCCAATCCTTTGCTCCCCACCACTCAACATCTGCTGCCTGAAGCGGCTGCTTCAGGCAGCTTAATGGTGGGGCCAGCCCTAGGTTTAATTATAAAACCTGTCAGAAAGAGAAGTCTTCAGATAAAGTTGCCCTCCCCCTTTAATCAGATGTATATTATACCAAAGTCTAACAGGAAGGTAGGCAAGGAATTCAACCTTGTTATTCTAGCAGGGGAAGGCCCCGATCATTCTGAAATATGTTCTCTAGTTTAGCTGCTTGGTTGCACTTAGTATTCAGCACTGGTTTTAGACATTTGGCTTGTGTGCAAACGTAAATGCAAATTAATTTGGACTGGTAGTTCAGAAAGAGCAGTGAGATATACTTATAACCACAATTCTCTCTTTCAACTCTCAGCCTACACCCACACACTCTTCCACCAACAAAACCAAATTCCAAAAACAGACAGAACAATGGCCAGATGATTTTAAACAAGCCTGCTCTTATTTACAATTGGAATCTGCAGCTGCCTTCAGCCAGTTCTTTTTCTGATACAGACGAAGCCTAAATATCTGTCCTTTTTAAAAAATGCAGATTAAGTTTTCGATTGTCCAGGTTGTCACAAGTTTAACTTACAGCTTGTGTCAAATTAGCTGATATTCTGAAGTATGAGTCTCCACTCAGACCTTATTCATACACATTACACCCAATGTCTATTGGTTCTAAGGGCAACTAATTCTGCAGAACTGGACATCAGTGAACCTTCCATACACTGAACACTGGAAAGAGGAGCTCTGTGACCAAGTCCTATATTTTAGTTCTGCAATCTCGGACATCCAGAGTTTTATCTCCAATACACATTCCAAATTTAATCCCCTTTTTACAACTGGCCTATATAGCCTAGGTTTTTTATAATTGATTTTCAGCATGAATAAGAAGGTGGGACCAACCTCTAATAAATTTCTGATTGGCTGTCTAAATTAAGACTGGACAGATAGTCAATGTCAAGATGTTTTGGGCTTAAATTCCTCATGTTCCTCATCACCAGTCACATTTGCAGCCACTTCTCAGAACTGAAACCAAATACATCTAGAAATCTACCTTCTGCTCATCCCTGATCTTGATCACTTGCATCAGATATGGAGCTTCTCTCACCATTGGTCCAAATTAAAATCCATCTCTGGGAAGGGGATGACATTTATTGATCTCTGTAAAATATCTCAGGCATCCCCTAAGTTCTTTTGCATTCTTGGGACCACTGGGAAGGTGTGCAACGATACTCTATAAGACCTTAGACTCTGTCACAACCTCTTTCCTGCAACAATGCACATGCTCTGAAACCAAAGAGTCTACTCAATTAACAGAAAGCAGTAGAAAAAGTAAATTCTAGGTTTCACTTGAAAGTCTGTGTTGTTGCGCTCCTTTGTTCCCTAACCCCAAATTTACTTTATAGGTTTTGATATTTGGTGTCACTGCTTTTAAAAAGGCATTTCCCTTGAATGTCTTACTAAAACTTTCCCCACGTGCTAAGACTGTGTTGCTATTCCTAATCTGAATTCTCATTCTTATCTTCTACTCACAGAGAATTGGCATTCTGTCTTGCATGGGCTCCACAGCTTAGAGGACGCTCAGTTTGTCAGACACCCTATGGAAAGAGGGGACGATAGAAGTGACCATGGAGGGGCTGTGGCTGGAGTGCTCTCTCTGCTCATGCCTGTTCTATTCAGATGTAGGAGGCTTGAACAGGGCTTAAACTTAGCTCCCATCGAAATCAATGTCAGAAGTTAGTCACATCTAACTTAGGTCCCATTAAAACTGACAGCACTTAAGTGTAACTATTAGCACAATCCTACACATGTTGATTCAGCACTAAATCCCACTGTTCTGAATGGACCTGGTTCCCAGTTTGTATTACATATAGGATTACAGGTTTAGTTTGGGTCCATTCAGATAGACTGCAGTGACATTGAATGTTTTTCTTGAAGAGCGCCTGTTTGAAATCAATTTGCCTTACCATACCAGTTCTTCCCATCTTTTCATTCAGACTTCACGTTATGACTTTTGAGGAACGGTTTCTCATACTAGCAAATCTGGCAAATTCTAAAAAGTGTTTTAGTGTCACTTGGAAAATGTAAGCAATGCAAATATGCTGGGAGTGCTACGCAAGGTTTGCCTTGTTTTCATTTCATTCGTGCTGCTTTGGTCAAGATGTGCTGGCCCTTGGGCACCATCCCTCCCAGTCTAGCACTGGTGTACTCCACATCACCAGAGGGTGGCTCACTGTAAAAACTATGAACCTTTGTGGAGGAACTCACCATGTTGGCTATTTCAAACCACTGGTCTTGGCTGAAGGTGAGTGATCCCAGAGAAGGCAGGCAAGGAGCCCCTCAAACAAATATGCTACCTGGAAGAGCAGGCATGGAGAGAGGAGATTTGGACAGTGTAAAATACAAAATAAATAAATAAGGCATCTTTGCTGGGTTGTAGCCTCTGTTTCTTCCACTACTCCAGCCCTGGGTTGGGAAGTATTGCCCTGCCCGTGCATCAACATTCCCTCATTCACCTTAGGAGTGACTTTACTATGCTACTGAGATGTCAACTAGACCAGAGCTAACAACTGTCTCAGCCTCTGAGACATGTCACTTGTGAGCACTGTTAGTATGTGCCAGAAAGAGAGCCAGTTTTAAAAAGAAAGAATATTCTGGCCTTATGTTTATTTTTCATCAATTTGCCATTGTCCTGAATGGTGAGAACCATTTGAGTTTCACTTGCTAAGGTGGCCTAAGCAGGAATTCTGATACTGATTAACTAAGCAAAAAAAGATTGATGCTCCAAAGACACTGATATATGGTTACTGAGCCTAGCATATCTCAAAATGAGTTTTTTTGTGACAGAACTGGAGACAAAAGGTTCAAATTATTATTATTATTATTATTATTATTATTATTATTATGACATTTCTATGCCGCCCCTTGCCGAAACCTCGGGGCGGCTTACAACATGATAAAATACATTGAAATACAATAGTACATAATAAATTACCATTATATATAAAAATACAAAAAATACATTGATTTACAAATACAAAATTAAAATTATCAGTATAAAATAAAAATATAGGAGGAGAAAGAGAAGGAAGAAGAAGTTGCCCAGGCCAGATCGTATGTTTTAACAATTGAAATGATGTTTAAATAAAAAGGTCTTTACCTGGCGCCGAAAAACCAGTAACGACGGTGCCAGGCGGACCTCTTTGGGGAGTGAATTCCATAGGTTGGGCGCCACCGCAGAGAAAGCCCTCCTCCGGGTAATTACTCTCCTAATTTCTTTCATGGAGGGTTCCCGGAGAAGAGACTCTCCCGCAGATCTCAAAGGGCGGTCGGGCATATACGGACGTAAGCGCTCGTTCAGGTAGCCAGAACCCAAGCCGTTTAGGGCTTTGTAGGTCATAATCAACACCTTGAATTGGGCCCGGGCTTCAATGGGAAGCCAGTGAAGCTGACGGAGGACTGGAGTCATGTGAGCATAACGCCCCGTCCCCGTCAGCAACCTGGCAGCTCTATTTTGCACCAATTGAAGTGTTCGGACTGTCTTCAGGGGAAGCCCCACGTAAAGCGCGTTACAGAAGTCTAGGCGGGAAGTCACCAGCGCGTGTGTCACCGTCGCCAGGCAGTCGTACTCCAGGTAGGGGCGCAGCTGATTAATCTGCCGAAGCTGAAGGAAGGCGTTCCTCGCTACCGCTGTCACCTGAGCTTCCAAAGAAAGCTCCGGGTCGAGGAGTACTCCTAAGCTGCGGACCTTATCCCTAAGAGGGAGTGTTGCACCATTCAGGACCAGGTCAAATCCACCCTCTCCGAAACCCGATCCGCCAACCAACAGGACCTCCGTCTTGTCTGGGTTGAGTTTCAGGTTATTGGCCCTCATCCATTCCCTTACCTCGGCCAAGCACCGGTTCAGCACAGCCACTGCCTCACCTGGATTAGTGGAGAACGAGAGGTAAAGCTGGGTATCATCAGCGTATTGATGATTCCGCAGCCCACACCTCCTGATGACCTCTCCCAGCGGTTTCATATAGATGTTAAATAGCAGAGGGGATAGAATGGAGCCCTGTGGTACCCCATGGCATAGCTGCCATGACGTAGAGACATGGTACCCCAGCCCTACCTTCTGGAATCGACCGTCGAGATAGGAGCGGAACCACTACAAAGCAGTGCCTCCAACCCCCAATCCCGCAAGTCTATCCAGAAGGATACCATGGTCGATAGTATCGAAAGCCGCCGAGAGGTCCAGAAGAAACAACAGGGATGTACTCCCCCTGTCCTTCTCCCTGCACAGGTCGTCGTACAGGGCGACCAAGGCAGATTCAGTACTGTACCCGGGTCTGAAGCCGGACTGAAAAGGATCCAGATAATCAGTTTCATCCAAGAGTGCTTGGAGTTGTCCCGCCACCACTCGCTCCAACACCTTGCCCAGAAACGGGATGTTGGCCACAGGTCTATAGTTAGTGGCCATCTCTGGATCCAGTGACGCTTTCTTCAGGACCGGTCGTATTACCGCCTCCTTTAAAGGGGCAGGCACTCGACCCTCCCTCAGAGAAGCGTTAACCACTTCCAAGATCCAGGTCCCAATCCCGTGCTTGGAGTTATTTATTAACCAAGACGGGCAAGGATCCAATAGGCAAGTGGTGGGACGTACTCTTCCAAGCACCTTGTCCACATCATTGGGCCGCAATAATTGAAATTCCTCTAATAATTTTGGACCAGACGGTGGCATTGGCGACTCCTCAGAGACCTCTGATTCATTAGTGGAGTCCAGCTCGTGACGAATCTGAGCGATTTTCTCCCTGAAATGCCTGGTAAAGTCATCACAGCGGGCCTTTGAGGGTGGCATCGGATCTTCCTTAGGACCCGGGTGAACCAGGCCTTGCACCACTCGAAAAAGCTCCGCTGGACGGCATTGTGAGGAGGCAATGGAAGCGGAAAAAAACTTCTTTTTCGCCGCCTTCACCGCCACAGCATAGGCCCGATAGTGGGCTCTCAAGTGTGTTCGGTCAGATTCATCCCGTGATTTCCTCCACCTACGCTTTAGCCGTCTCCCAACTCGCTTCATCTCCCGTAATTCAGGTGTATACCAAGGGGAAGAGAGGACTCTGCCCGGTGGGAGAGGACGCTTAGGAGCGATCGTGTCCACAGCCCTGGTCATCTCTCCGTTCCACAGTTCGACCAGAGCCTCGACAGGAGCGCCAGTCTTGTCAGCCGGAATTTGGCCATGCATAAGAGTGCCCCTCATGATTTTATATTTAAAACAAAACTAACTTATCCCTGGGCACCTGGGGTCTTCCTCCTTTCTTTTCCTGTGTTCACGCTTCCCAGCTTTTCTATTGCTCATTAAAAAAGCAAAAGGCTTTAGCTTATCTACAGTCTAAAGTCAGAAAAAAAGAACACACATGGTCCATTTCCTTGGTAAAAAATAAATAAATAATTAATTGTGGTATTGGTAATGGGTCATATGGTATTTCTGGCATCTACCCAAACATTAGCTTAGTAACTCTCAACGAAACTTTCCACTCATTTCCAATAAAATAGGGCTACTTGTTGCTCATGATAGCTTAGGTGTGGTCTCTTAACCACAGCTAAGGAAGCAGAACCTGGCTGAAGAATTGTGCAAACCCTCCCTGCTCTAGAGTAAATTGACCCCAGACTTGTCCTAATTCTGTTTAAAGGTATCTTAACTATGCTTAACATTGGCCAAGTTTTGTTCTTGCTGAGGATTTGAAACCAAAGTCTGAAGCCTGGCTTGCAAAATTTGGTTAGCAGCAAACTCTCCTGGGGATGGTGGAGGACAAGAGAGCCTGGAAGAATGTTGTCCGTGGGGTCACAATGGATCAGATACAACTTTGCAACTAACAACAACAAAACTCTTGTGAGTTGTAACTGTAATTGAACTCAGAGAGAAGTGTTTCATTCACAGAAGTCAGATCTGGGCACATTGTGCTTACTGTATGGAACTGGGTACAGACAAAAGTTATCCTATGAAGCTCATTCCAAGATAGTAGGGCATTTCTACTATTCACAATATCCCGAGGTTGGTTACATATAATGCAATTTTTCAGATTCTGGAAATTCAAACTATAGATGCTTTTTATAGGGAGCTGCCCCCCAAAAACCTGGAGGCAAACTCTTGTTCCAAAATTCTGAGAAATGGCAACCTATGGACCTATATTTCACTCCTGACCCTGCTCATAAGTAATCTATTGCTGTGTGAAAAAAGAATATTGAAATTGATCAGTGTTTAAGAATTTTGGGTTCTATGGGTTCAAAAACTTTTTAAAAAGTTTTAAATTATGAATGAACACCTTCTTGATTTAAAGATTACAGGCAAAGCTCCAAAAATGAGATTCAGTTATGCTAGTGATGGAACATTCCATTGGTTTATATTTCCTTTTAACGAAAATGGTTAAAAATGGGTTAATTAGCAATTACAGATGCCTGCTTAGTGGTACTTTTCCCAATATAAAGAAAAAGCAAATATAACACACTAGTTGAATACTGAGATTATTAGGAACACCTCTCTAATTTGAGCTTCATATGTTTATTATCAAATACATATTCCTTCTAAATTACTGTATATTTATAATTAAATATTTATTTATTTATTTATTTATTTGGGGGACTTCTATGCCACCCTATTCGCCAAAGCCTCGGGGAGGCTCACAATATTTTTGAAGATATACTTGAAATATCTGGCAGCTGTACGTTGGAATGCTATTTTACAGCACATCTATTTTTGACTGATCTTCAAGCTCATAACAATATCCAATTAAATACATATGCTAGTTATTAATTATTTGGAAATATATGAAAACTCTTTTCTTTTGGTTTATTTCTTCTTTGGTTTAACGCTTCAGCTGTGTGTCTACATTTTCTGTATAAGGCATTTAACCCCAGTTGCCAAATGACAGAGCCTTAACCATGAGGTATATTAGCACAATCAAAGGGAAAAGGACCAACTCACATGCACTGTTAGGATGTGAGGGTCTTCATGTTAGACCTCTGTGCATCTCTCTTCACTTTCTTCCTCTATTATTTTGTACACAGTTTATATTTATTTCAATCTTTCATTCTCTTAATGACCATGTTTCTCTCTCCATTTTCCTCCTTAGTCCCTCTGCTCATCAAACAGAAATCTGAGCAAGCCTTCACTTTCTTGTGTTAATTCTCATATCTGTGCCATCTCTCTTGTGGCCCTAGTGTATGAAACACTTTCCCCCTAAATATTCACCAGGCTTCTTCATTATCTCCTTGGAAGAGATTATTAAAAATTCAGCTACTCTTTCTTGCATTTCCCTCTTGATACTGTACTTACGCTGATTATTATATTTAGAACCAACATGCAAAGTGGAAGCTACAATGAAATATTTATTTGGGGAACTATTTAAAAAGTTTTCTTTTGAAAATTCTGGATATGCTGCTCTCCTTGAAAGCATTTTTTCTGCTGACTTTCATCGCAAGCCTTACTAGGAACATCCTTTAATTAAATATTCTTTCCAGGCACTTCCTATAATTAGATTATTAATAACAGCTGCATCCAGTTGTCCTGTTTAGTATGAAACACTAAACCCCAGGTTTCCTTTCATGGGTTTGAATCCAGATTTCCACTGGATCAATCATATTGATAGAAGTAGACTTGCCCCTTTGCTTTCCCAGGGCAGTCCCTCTAGCCAAGTTCTGAAGTCTGAAGTCCCTACTGAATGGGATGTGTTGGGGTGAGTGGGGGAAAGATGATCCTCAAAAATCAGGTAGACACATATTCTATAAGCAGGGCCTTTCTTCTTGAAAAGGAGCTGCTTGATGCATGGTGCTTAAATAACAGCATGTCTATTAACAGTTCATAGGAAAGACTATGAAACTCTTGAGTTCTAGATGCTACAGCAAAAAATAAAAAGGCCTTATATAATCTTCAAAAGGCAGGCTCTTTTGTATTGTTTTGGTTGCACTCCATTTCAACAGATGCATGAAGTATAAACTCATTTCATCAGCCTTATCAGGGTTTCCAAGCATGGAAACCTTCCAAGTGGGTTTACTTGAATGCACTGACCAACCCTCCTCAGAACTTCCTGCTCAAAAAAGGAAAGTCCAGCTGGCTACCATAAGCCCACAACCCCTTCCAAACTTTTATGGCACACACAAGTAGGCCATTAACTACATAGGGTTACAGCCATCTGTGTTTAACTTTCCCACTAAAATCAATGCTCTTAGACATAGTTAAATTATGGTCATTTAAGGAATATCCAAAAGATCAATTAACACAGCCAGTCACTTCCTGGCTAGCCACCTGTATGAGGAACATGATGCTGCACTGTGCTCATGGCAAATGTCTGCCTGTAGCAAATAAATGTTTCTTTCAAGTGATTAGGAAGGGTAGCATATAGGCAAGAAGCAACCCAATTATTCCTTTGGGGCCATATATGTAGTGCAAGTGACACAGATAACAGGTTTTTTTCACTGTGTACACTTACCCCATTTTGTACTTCTGTCAAACAAATCTTTCAAGGGTTCATATTTTCCTAAAACACTAGAAGAAAACTATCTGGGGAAGCGAAGTTCACATACCTGCAAGTCACAAACCTCAGGGTATTCCTATGATCCCAGTGCCTTCTGAGGCTAGCAGATGACTTGGTTTCCAGATTTCCAAGATGCTTTGATCTTGCTGAGCAGGTGTCCAAACCCAGCTTCTTTTTAGGCAACTGCTCCTTAATTCAAGAAATCTCACTGGAAATGACTTATCAGTCACAGTTTCAGACTCACTGTTGCTTAACTCTGGCTCTCTTTATCCAAGTAAGTTACTAGTATCTCTGATCTCCAGTGGCTCAGACATAGGCTGAATTCACACATAATGACAATTTATGCTACAGAACCATGGTGAAGCGGTATGTTTGGTTACTGTGAATAACTATGGAGAACCAACAGTTCTAAGTTTTCCATCTTTCGGCATTGCTTTTCATTATGTGTGAAGATTAATTACAATGTTTTTCCATGGTTTCTCCATTTGGCTTCCAAGTTCAGAGGCAGGAGCAGCTGCTTCAGCTGCCATTTTCCACTGCCTGTTTGACTAGTGATTGCAGAATTGCTAGCAGGCAGGGTGCTGATTGGCTGCCCTCACACTTTGCCCTACCTCCCAATCCGCACTCCTGCAGCCTCCATGTCTTCTGCCTGGCTGATTACTCCTACCACCTGATTGTCCAAGTACCCACCTCCTGAACAGGTCATCTACCTTATGTACTGCCTGTCCAATTGCCCAGATGCCCACTCCTCATATGCACTCACATGCATTGTTCCCATGTTTTGCATGAGGGGCAAGGCCACAGGGACAGTCCAAGAGAGTTCACACAGCACGATAGTGTGGCAACAGTGCTTAAGCTGGACATCTAGGCAAGTGGCATGTGAACTGGGCAACCTAACCAGTAGGTGGGCAGCAGTGGGTAGGCTGGGTAGGGAGTGTGCCAGAAGGGAGGACAGCAGCAGTGACCACAGGGTCATCCTCTGTTGTGGTTGTGCAGCCACTGTGCTACTCTATCAGTAGATGGGGACTCTGCAGGCAGGAGGGGAAGAAAACACTGGTCAGTTGGAAACATGCCCAGGAGACTATGTGGGCCAATCAGGGAGAAGCAGGCAATGGTGTGCCCTGGGATTGGTTCCCAGCCAGGGGGGTTGATGAAATATGTGCCACCAGTTGGAGGGAAGGTGTGGAGACTTGGAGACTTCTTGTGCGAATGTGTAAACACAGAACACAAGGTAAGAAAGGTAATTGCACAATAGGCATTTCTGTTATGTGTGAAGAAAAGTATGTGCTTTTATATGCAGACTATTTATAGTGTATGGCTCAGAAGATTTATTAGATAATTGGCTCTGTACTGTCAGCCACCATGCTGCACCCAGATCCTTCCCCTGAGCTGCCATGCTGCACCCAGCTGTCTCGAGTGGGCCTCAAAGTAGCCCCACAAGCCTGAAGTGAAACCCACCCTGTTGCATTTCCCAACTTCATTAATAATATGCTATGTCAGTATTGCCCCTCAGTAAATACGTGAAATTAGAAGGAGTAACTTGTTCTAAATGGGCAAGGAATACAGGACAGGGAGCCAATCATGGCTCTTAAGTGCCCATTCCCAAGAATTTAGGGTGATATGTTTGGTTTTCACACTTTGCAGATTTTCCTGCAGGAAATACCAGCAAGCCTGACTTCTGGATCCAGTGTCAAGAAACTAAAATGGTGAGACAAGATGGAGGACAAAGTCTTTCCCTTCCCATTCTTGGCCTTTGAAAACATTTTACTGACTCTACACTACTGATTTACTATGTTCTGTTAGTTCGTAATGCTCCTTTTGGAGTACTGAGTTTTAGTGTTAAAATGTTTCTGCTTTCCCCAGCCCTAGAGCCTTCCAATGCTGCCTGGGGGATGCTGGGACTCATAGAATCATAAAATAGTTGAGTTGGAAGGGGCCATGAAGCCATCGGGTACAACCCCCTGCTGCTGCAGGACACCAAGTTACACCATCCCACACAGATGGCTGTCTACTCTAATACAACTGGTAGGCAACAGATCAAGGAAGACTGCTTTAATATAAACCACTTTCAATAGTTGTCTTAAAAGTAAGTTGCAAATAAATGAAATAAATTATTAGACTTTGCTTGGGTTCAGATTTGACTGTGACCCTGCAGGCAACTTTTTGATTACTTTTAACTTTTGGTCATTCTGTAGGTATGATTTCTTATTCATAAAAAAGAATTCAGGACATAGTCATGAATTCAGAAAAAATATGAAATGTTTCAATCAAAGCTTAACAATTTTTAATTCACAGATGTTCCAGCAACCCCTCTATATTTATTTTAGAAATTCATTAATCCATGCCTATCAAGAATCTGAAACACTATCATCTTAAAAGAATGAGGAAGAACTAAACTTGACTATTGTGCAATAATGCTAATGAAATAAATTATTTCTGATGCCAAGGTTCAACAATCAATAATTCAGCAGAGACCAATAGATGAACAGCTCCTATCTCTCTAATTTAAATCCTCAATCTGCCTCTAATCCAGAAGGGCACACCAGCATCACCATACACCATTCTTATAAGTCACACACAGCCACCCTGCAGTGTTTACAGACATAAGAAGAGTGATGCTAGATTAGACCAAAGGCCCATCGCATCCAGCATTTTGTGCAAAGTATAGCCAACCAGCTTGTGGAAAGCCCACAAGCAATACAACCATACTCCTCTGCTTCTGTTTCCCAGCAACTGATATTTACAGACATCCTGCCTCATACTAGATGCAACAAAAAGCCATGATGACTGCGAGACACTGACCACCACTGCCTCTTATATAAATTTGTCTAATCCCCTTTTAATGCTGTCCAACTTGGTGGCCATTCACTACATCTTGTGGTAGAAGAAAATACAGTTTAACAATATGCTGCATGAAATAGTCCTGAATCTTCTAGTACTCAGCTTCATGGGATGAGCCCAGGTTCTCTGTACCTTCTCTTCTTTGTGCATAACTTTGTATGCTCTTATATTCATGCTATGCTGCCATTCCTGCTATGAATAATAAAACATCTAGGCATCAAACCCAATAGCTGACTTTGCGCAAGCCACTTTTACTCAGCTTCTTGGTTGGTGTCTTGCTGCCCTGAGCTCCTTGAAAGAAAAGTGAGATATACAATGAACAAGTAGGTGCTTTCCATTTTAACTTCTGGTGAGGCTGCGCCAGTGGCATGCTTTTCTCAGAGGCTGAACTGCACATAAGCAGAAAGCAACAGAGTATGGAAAATGCAGCTGCTTCCAAACTCTCTAGAGCAAGTATTCCCCAATGTGGACTCACAGGCAGCTCCAATGGCGCAGCAGGTGCCTGAAAAACATTTTTGCATTTTTATATTTTTGTATTTAATATGCATATATGGATTTGTAAGAAATACATTTAACTTTTTAGCAGTTATACATATGCTTCAGCAAAAGCAGACCAAATATTCAAACATGTATCCATCTGAAGGTGGTATTTCTATTCTATCATATAGCAAAAGCATGGTCCCTTCCATTATAGGTGTTTATTTTTCAAAGTTATATCAGGCTTTCAGTTGTCAAAAGGGTGCAAAGAATCCATTTCTCTTTCCATTTGTTTCATTTCCCATGAAGCAGGTAAATAATTTAAAAGCAAATGCATCTGTGAATAAAGCTGCTGCAGTACAAAATATGTTGGTGTAATAACTTCCTTCCCAAAACCCGTTGTAAAAGAGAGGTGCATTTGGGAATCTGAGAAACTGCTGTAGGCTTATTCAGCAAAAACTTTTGTTTCATGTTTTTAGGACACAACAATGACTCTTTAATAAGCAATTGTCTACTTCAGGGAACTGCTGATGGTGCAAAATTTCTTTAAACCTATGTTTTGGCGGTATCCAGTAGCTGCTTCTTTGGGGGAAAACGAATGAACGAAATATTAGTTTTCAGCTGCTCACGGGGATCCCATTAGGTGTCTCTCTTGAGTGCCTCTGGAGAAGCCCCTGGCACCATGTTCCGAAAACAGCTAAACCCCACATCCCAGTACGATTCTCGAGTGTTCCCATTTATGCTTCTCCCACCGTAATTTACGCCCCAAAGGCGTAACCAGCTCACCTTCGCAAAAGAACCGCAGATTCAGACACGGAACGGGGCGAGAAAAATTAAACCCTCTTGCCTGTAACCATCCGAAGCCTGCAGTTTTGAAGCAAAGCACGGCTGACGATTCCATCTTTGCTTCCCCAGAAATAGGGTGATCTGCTTAAGACTTACCTCCGCATCCCACCCAGGCACCCCAAGGAAAAGCAATGCCTAGGATAAACGAAGCACCGCGGCCAAGGCGAAGAGAGAGGGTCTCTCGCTGGGGAAAGGTGATCCCTCCCTCCCAATAGTTCCCCTCACGCACCCAGCCGGTTGGCAACACAGCAGCTCCCGGACCTGAGCAGGCGCGCACGAAGAAAAGCAGCCATACAAGAGGAAGGGCTCGCTTCACTCACCGTCCCTGCCTTTCGGACGACGGCGAGAAGCCAGGCGCGGAAGCCTCGCTGTTCAGGTGGCAGAAAGCCTCGCGCGGCGGTTGGTGCTTATCAGACGCTGCGTAAGTTGGGTATTTTGCAGGGGCGGGCTCTGCTGTTGTCGCCTTTCGCTGCCATTTTAGCCTCC
Source organism: Varanus komodoensis (assembly GCF_004798865.1). Taxonomy (NCBI): domain Eukaryota; kingdom Metazoa; phylum Chordata; class Lepidosauria; order Squamata; family Varanidae; genus Varanus; species Varanus komodoensis. The sequence goes on along the minus strand of NW_025336334.1, from coordinate 2,096,907 downwards.
CCAGATCTGACTCGCTTTACGAGGCTCGTGGCTCGCCCCCTCGCTCCGTCCAGGTCTCTCCAGAGGCCTCCCTTTGGGCTGCGTTTGCCTGCCTGTCTTGGCTGGCTGGCTGGCTGGCTGGCTGCTGAACGCGAAGCCGCGGCGCAGCGCAACGCAGTGCCGGAGATGCGCTTCGCCGGTCTGGAGAGAATGGAAGGAAGCGAGAGAACGAGCAGGCGGCCGCGGCTGGAGCTCAGCCAGGCGGGGGAGGCGGGCAGGCGGGGGAGGCGGGCAGCTACTACCGCCGCCCCCTCCTCTTCACCCACAGCTGGAAGGCGGGAGAGGAGGAGGGGAAAACGAGAGCAAAAGACACACCCCGCAGTCTGGACCGGTTGGAGCTGCGCAGCTTCCTTTCAGCCCGAGCTCAAGGTTACGGTGTGCTCTGGGGCTGCCCCTTACCGTCGGCGGCGGCTTAGCGCCTCCGCATGTGCAAACGGGGAAAAAACTTTTAAGCAGAAGCGACGTTCGTGGCTGGGGTGCTTTCTGTCTCTTCTCCTCGGGACCCCCAGCCTGCTGCCGTGCCCTGCTTCGCTAGCTAGCGTGACAGTCCTGACCCTACAGGTGTTAGGCTGCGCCTGGGTCGTGATCCGGAAAGAGAGGCGCAGCCTCTCTCCAGTCAATTAAGTCCTACAATAAGGAGAAAACCGTCTTTTATATGTGACCCCTTCTGCCATTGTGTGCCTTCCCAAAACCTTTACTCGCAAATGGGGCACGCAACTAAGTGCCTCCAGATCTGTTCCATTTAAACCGTCATCCTTCCTCTCTCTCTCTCTCCCTCTCTCCCTCTCTCTCCCTCTCTCTCTCTCTCTCTCGGGGGGGGGGGGGGGGGATTACACAAATTGGGCCTATGCAGCCATATACCTACCAGGTGATATTTATAGGTGTATACCTGTTTTTGCTAGGTTAAAAGGCTCAGGAATCAGGAACCCTATATTTTACTATTTCTAAAAATTATTTCAGGCTATTTCAATGTATGTCACTTGCCATTTAAACAAGAAAACTTGCAGGCATGGTGGGGCACACACAGATACTGACTTGTATGCTTCTCTTGCAAGGTTCTTTGATTCACCCTGGCATAAAGGGGAACTGGCTCTGAAGCAGGATCCTTCCCCTCACTTCTGCTTCAAAGCAGCCATCCTCCTCAACCTCACCTGCCTCTTGTCTGGGAAGGGGCAGATTTCCAAATGGGGGCAGCACCCCACTTCCTGCCTCACTGCCAAGCAGGCCTTCATCTTGGTGGAGCCTGCAAGTCTCTCCATCCATGACTAAAGCTGAAGGTCATGACACTGCATCACAGTTCTTCTCCATCAGTTGTCTGGAAGATCAGTCCATTCCTTCTCCCTTCTTTGTTCTCATTGCAGCAGGAATCCCAGTGTAAGGTGAGCAAAAGCTGTCCCATTTTATACATGGTGCTCTTTCCCTCCTTCTGTCCTCAATTCCTATGGAGGGTAAATGTATGCCAGGTATCCTGCGCCTTTCTTAGTTATGCAAAACTGGGCATTTCTACAGGTGCAATGATTCCTGCAGGAGTAGGAATTGCTGCTCCTGCTAAAATTCTAGTGATTTCTTTCTGATTCTTTGCAAAAACATTTTTCAATATGACTGTGCAAAATCTGTCTATTCTGAAGTAAATCCCATTGAACTCAATGGCACTTAGTCCCAGGGAATAAAGTATAGGAACTAGACTCAAATTATGTTTAATATTTATTTATTTATAAAAAATTTATGCCATCCATTACTTGCGTCTCTAATATCCCTCCATCCTTTATGTACTTTTTCATGCTTGTAATTCGGGGCACAAGAGGGGAATATTTTTCAGGACTGCATTGGATACAATGATTATTCATCAAGGAATAAATGGGATTTGACTGTGGAAATTACATCTTTAAAAGGTATAGCATTGTGATGTAAATTTTCACAGAGCTTTGAATATGAATTGGAGGGGCTTGAAGGGAGGACAAGTACATCCTCTCAAATTTGGGGGAAGGAGGGAAAATCTAGGGTACAGCACAAGGAGCTGCCACAGAGCTCCTCCCAGCTGACAGCTCAGCCCCAGCCAACAAGGTAAGGATTATGGGAGCTGCAGCCCAAAACTTCTGAAGGACTCCAGGCTGCCTATCTGGGGCCAACCTACAAAAGACTTGGAAGCAAATGGCAGCCCAGGCTGCTGGGAACAGCTTTCATGGTGACCTTCCACCCCCAAGTCTTACTCCCCAAATGCTGTAAGTTGTTGTTGTAATATCACATTTAGATTATTCCACCTTCTTCTTCTTCCAAGGAACCCAAAGTGGCTTGCAAGGTTCTCTGCCTCTCCAGTTTATCCACACAACAACAATCGTTTGAGGTAAGTTAGGCTGTGACTGGCCCAGTCATCCAGTGAGCTAAATGGCTGAGTGGGGGCTAAACCCAGATCTCCTGAGCCCCAGACCAGCACTCTTGCCATTGTACCACACTGGTTGCCCATTTTTCCCCCTCTGGATTGGGCAGCAATATGATAGTGACCATTTTGGCTCAGTGGTACCCTTGAAATACCCACTCTGAGCTGGGGAGAATCTCTCTGTTGGGCAGTTTGGTGGAGGTTGGGGCATAATGACTTGACAGAAGACTCCCTACATTGCTGTTCTTTTTCACCAGAAACACTCCTGTTCTAAAAGCATACTAAGGCTTTTTTTTTTTTTTTTTGCAGAAAAGCTTTAACCTGATGCTTTACTGAGCTTCTTCTGTTTTCATTGCTGGAGGAAAAGTGCATCCTTTACATGGTGTTTCTGAATTTATCTGCCTTCCTATACATTCCAGTGACCAAGCACAAAGTACCACTGTGATACAGCTGCAGTACAGTGGATTTTCAACGGTGCAAGATGCCTTTGTCACAGTTTGAAATTTAGTAACTCATCATCTTCATTCTAAAAATGTGCAAAAATGACTGGAAAAAAAGGAGAGGCACTGGACAAAAATGACCATAAATGCCTCATGTAGAGAAGCCTCATTCTTCTGCTGAAAGCTGAAATGTGGGATGGCTCTCGTAGGTAAAGCTGACCCTGTGGAAAAGTGGCACCTGATGTGTATGGAACTGACCTTCCTCCACTCTTCATTTCCAATTCCCTTATACACTCTAATGCACCCAGGATTTTAAAATGTTTAATCTCTAGATTTCCCAGATGGACTTTCATCCTGGCAGCTTACAGGGCCAGATCTGCTTGGCTTATGCAAAAGCCCTTCATCATGAAGACCTTTCAGATCAATAGCAAAATGCTTAAACATTGTGATTCCCATGCCAATAATAATAATAATAATAATAATAATATAATCTTTAAGTTTCCCCAACTATAACGTGGGTAGATCTGGTACTTTTAACAAAGTATTTTAATGTTATATTTTTCTCTTCTGTCATTTAATTTTACCTTTGTTCCTTCACCCAGGATACTAAGGTCTTTATTGTGCTTGTTTTTAAAGTATTTAATAAATAGTGGTAGAATATTAGTATACTGAGTAGTACAATACTGATTCTAATAAGATAGATGACTTAAGGTGCAATAGCACAAATTCTAATAAAATAGAATGAAAACTGCAAAGACAATCAAGCAAAATAAGGCAATGGAAACTACAGCTGAGATCAAAGTCTTGTCTTGGAATGTGTGAATCTGAGCACAGGTTGGGATGGGGGAGAAAAATTACACACATTTTAAGCAGAGGGATTACTGACTTGCAGTAGCAGCCACTTTCTTCCCTTCTCTTTAAAAATACTGGCTGTTGCTACAAGCAGTAGGGTGCCTTCCCCAAGCTGATGCCCTCCCAATGTTTTGGACCAACAACTTTCATTTGCTGCAAGGGGCATAGCCAGTGCTCAGCAATGGTGGGAACTGCAATCCAAAGCATCTGGAGGGACAGTTTAGGAAGGCTGCAGATATGGCATCATTTCAGTTACATGGCTGAAAAAAGATGTTCCTTGGTTGGTGGGAGAAGAAGGCATTATAGAGGAACATAGAAGATTGTTAGGCAGGGAGGCAATGCCGTTGCTTGTGGTGCAGCCAAATTAAGTTTTCAAAAAGGAATGTAACCTACTTCCAATGTAACCAAGTTCCCTGTCCTCCACTCCAACCTGTCTAAAACCTCTCCTTCTGCTGAGGAAAGAAAAGAAAATTCTGCCACACTTTTGCAATGTATACAAACCACAGAAGCACTAGATGGAACATTGTGACAAAAGATAAAAGCATGATTTGGTCAGAAAGTTGTAGCTTCTCCTCCCCTCCCCCTCCCCCTCCCCCTCCCACCTTTTGGGAAGAGCAGCATTGAGAAGGTGCCTGTGTGCATGATTTTTAAGAGAAGAAAAATCTCCAAAAAGGGGTGAGTGATAACAGAATGACTGTGAAGTGGGACAGAGCTAGACTTAAAGATGATAAGAGCTACACTCTTGCTAAGACCAAGATCAGATTTCTGTTTCCAGCAGCACTCTGCCAGGTAATTCTGGGCACTCAGAAGCCAGTTTAATATTCAAAAGGCATATGGCCTCTGTACACTGAATTTCCATTTAGTTATCTGAGCTAATAGCCACTGCAAGCCCTCTTCTCTGTAAATTTATTGCCCCTTTAAAAAGATAGTGCCATCATAACAACCTGATCCAGTGTATTGCATAAGTTCATTATGTGTGCTGCAATCATGTAATTCTCATCTATATGAAAAATGAACCCCCAAAGGGGGAGCTGCATGTGTGAATCCTAAGTGGCGGTATGGGAAGAACTGGATCCATTGAGAATTGAGCATATTCAGTAGCTACTGGACACTCTCTGACTGTGGGTGGCAAAAACAAAACAAAAACCAGGAAATGACAGAAGGGGAACTGAGTAGCGCATGGCTCAGAGAAGACCCCACCTCCCCACATGGCCTCAGCTGCTGCTGCTTAAACAATAGTGTGGGTTGGTCACGTGGACTAGAGTGTCATGGAAGAGATGATGGCTGGAATGCTGACCAGAAGCATTCATTCTGCAACATTTTGTTGCAGGCCCCGCTTTTTATTAATGAAGGTAGTGCTGTAAAGCACATCGTTCTGTGCAACTGCTCTTTCAGAAACCCCTTCCTTGCCTCAAGCACCTCACATAAATGCAAGTGCAAAAATGCATTTGGTGCAATTGGGCAAACAAATGCAACAATCGTTCAGAAAAATAAGGATAATCAGGATATTTAATACATTTCCATGGAGACTTGAGGACTTGCCTTTTCTTATGCTTTCTTATTTCCCCAGGGCTTTAAGCATGTGTAAAATTTAAGATTGCTTTTAACTCTTTGATTCTTCTGATATTTTTATGCTGCTTGGTATTGACCATTTGCTTTAATTCCCAAACTTACTGTTTTAAGTTTTGCAATGCATGTTTTGAAGAACAATAATGTCACTACTTTACTGTGGAAACTAAAACATTTCTCATTATAAAAAGTATGTTTCTGTGTAAGGCTGTGTATTCAACAGGTTTTGCTTTTGGTTCTTGCTAGTTTATAAGCACAATTCCAGAGATCAAGTGCAGGTGATTACATTGCTTTCTGCTGTACTGAACTGTTGAATTGTTGCTACAGGACAAGGTAGAAGCAAGGAGAGGAGGTGGGGTGGAAAAAATACAGGTAATAGCACAAGAGCAAATGGCAAGAACTATCAACTTCTTAACAGAGGCTGGTGTGTTTAGCCAACAGCTAGCTGGGCTTGATAACCAAGGTAAGCACATTTTATATTCCACAACTTTGATTTTATTATGAGCAGGAACAGTTTGAGTTAATTGGTAAAAGATAATCATGGTGAAGCCACATATTTTCATATTTGGGAGTGTCCTATGTACAGTTCAAATGATGCACAGTTAGGAAAAAGAAAGAGTCACAGTATAATGGCTAAATTCAACACTAAATTATGCAACATGTATACCCTGGCTTGCTTCCTTCAGCGAGGAACCTGTAAGCTTACATTTAAATTTCAAAACCTATCACCATCCATAACTGGAAATATTGAGGGTGAAGGAAGGGGAAAGATAATAGCATTTAGTTTTTTAAAATGCTTTTATTTTTATTTATTTTGTGAAGCAAGCCAGTGTAAAGTAGGAAATTTTTCTAGAGAGTTCAAGCAAATTCAAGAGCTTCCTAGAGAGCTGGCGGGTTTTCCCACACTAGAAACATCCAAAAAGAAACTGGACAGCCACCTGAGAGGGATGGTGTAACTTGGTGTCCTGCAACAGCAGGGGGTTGGACTCAATGGCCTTCATGGCCCCTTCCAACTCTACTACTCCATGATTCTATGAGAATGTGTGTGAGAGAGATACATGTATTCATATTATATATAGACATATATATGTCATAGACATATAGGACATGTCTCCTCTCTCTCATGCATGCACGCACACGTGTACACACACACGAATACTACCCCAGTCCCTTTCACTTCATATCAGTTCTGAGGGGCAGTGTGGGCTTGCTATAAAGAGTGCTGGACTAGAACTCTGGAGATCTGGGTTCTAGTCCCCACTGAGCTATGAAACTGACTGGGTGACTTTGTGTTAGTCATAGACTCTCAGCCTAACCTGCTTCACAGGGTTCTTGTTTGAGGATAAAAATGTTGAGGAGGAGAACCTTGTATTGTGTTCCTTGTAAGAGGAAGAAAGGTGTGCTATAAATGTAATGTAGTAATCACCACCACCACCTAGTAATGTGTTCCACCAACTGATAGCCTTAGAAGTTATTGAGATCCTAAGTATTTCATCATAACTTGAAGGTAGAATGGGCTATTGAACTCTTAAGAAGTACCTATTAAATGGATATAAATGGAAATCAATTAACTTTGGTAGAAAACAAATGCATCTAGAAGAATAACTGAATGCACATTTTTCAGTTGTGGCACAAGCTTGGTTTGTGGTTAGAAAAGTGATGTGCAGAGTAGTAAACGGAACCCTGTCGGCCAGAGTACTCCCAAGCCACCTGCTAGCACTGACTCTTCCACCTGGGAAATAACAGTTCCTTCTGTTAGCCTAGTGCAGGGGTCCTCAAACTTTTTGAATAGAGGCCCAGTTGAAAGGCTGCAGTGACCGTCGTGGGCAGGTGAGGTGGGGATGCCAGGGGGTGCGGGCCGGTGAGGTGCCGTTGGGCACATGTGAGGCGGCATCGGGTGCACACAGGGGTGGCTTGCTCATTCAGAGATCTCCCAGCGAGTCCAAAACCATCTCTGAGCAAGCAAGCTACCACCTCTCCACCTGTGCTGCAAGGCAGCAGTGAGCACGTGCGTACGGGAGGCAGGCAGCAGTGGCGGCTCGTTCACTCAGAGACCATCTCAGAGAGAGCAAGCTACCACCTCCCTGCCCATGCAGCAAGTGTGCGCACGGGCGGTGAACGGCAGCGCGGGCCGTAGTTTGAGGACCCATGGCTTAGTGTGTAAAATTCTGTTGTTCCCTTTCTTCCTCTGCAAGCTCTTCAAGATCCTGGGGATTGGTTCCTCCTTCCTGCAGGGCAGAGTGTGCCATGCTAAGCCAGAACCAAACAGGGAGTGAGTGAGGAGGGGTGAGACAGATGGCAGAGCCAATGTTCATTTTGCTGATATGCACAGCTCACTTTCCAATTGTAAGGACAGGAAGAATCTGTATGGAGTTATCTGGGTTTGGGAGGTTGGACTCTGTGTGTTTTCTTTGAAATCCACTTATGTTTATTTTGAATGATTAAGTTGGCTGTAAACCATTGCTGTAATTAGATGGGGAGCAGGGAGGTCAATGGAATAGGCCCTACCTCAAGAGATGGCTTCTGAGCTGCTGTTTCAGAAGGCTTCCTAAACTTTGAGCATAATCCTACTAAGCCACTCCTCACTTCGACCCCATCACAGTCTCAGTCAGAGTTCCTACTCATGCATACATGTCTTAAACTCACACACTTGCATCCCAGTTGCCATAAAGCTCAGATGGACAAATCCTGCAAGGGAGGGTTGCAAGACTGATACCTCAAACAGTTATTTGTTTTCCTCAGGAGTGGTGCCATTTTACCTGAGATGGTTCTATGCCATAGAGCACTGTTCTTCATTGCAAGGCCCAAAGGCCACTGGTGACTCTCAACTACCTTAAGGGTGGCCCTTTATCTGCCATGTTCTTTCTTTCTGTCTCTCTTTGCAGCTGCTGCTCAAACTCAGCTGGGGCCATTATCATACTCATCATTTGCAATTTTAGATTTATACTCACCTATCTTCCTCTTGTAAGGAATGCAAGGTGCCTTGCAAGTTTGTTTTGCTCCTCCTCTTCACAACAACATCACTGTAAGGTAGGTTAGGGTGAGAGTACATAACTGGCCCAAAGTCACCAGGGCGAACTGCCTGGCCTAGTGGGGAATAGAACCCAGATCTCCCAAGCCCCAGCTCAGCACTCTACCATTGAGCCACATTGGCAATCTACTCTCCCTACTCCAGATTGGTCAGCAAAATGTTAGTGACCATTCTGGCTCTTGAAACATCCACCTTGAACTGGGGAGAATCTCTCTGTAAAGCTCTCAACTAGCTTTGCTGTGCTGTTGCTTTTATTGTAGGCTGCTGTGGGCTAGACAGGAGACCTGCTGCTCATCAGCTTTAAAATATCTGCAGTGGGAAAGGAGCCCAAGAGGCAGAGAGCAGTGTGTGGTGGTATACTGCCCTGGAAGGGAAATTGAGAGCATATGCGAGAGAGGGAACTTCTGCAGAAAGTTGTTGCAGCATGAACTAGAGCAGAGGAGAGGGATTTTGCCACCTGTGGCCTTACAGATGTTTAGATTTACAAGATGCGCACGTCTCTTTACAAGTATACCTGCACAACAAGGTTAGGCATTTGTCTTTTGGTTTAAATGGAAGCACAGACAATATTCTTGGAAAGCTGAATTTCACGCGCTATACCATTTCCCTCACTTTTCCTCTACTCATTTTGAATCATGGCACATCTTTCCGATGAAAATTGCCTAAGGCAACCTGCAGGAGCAAAACCCAATTGTAGCATAAATGCAACAATAAAACACTTGCAGTAAAAATGCAGCAGAGATATATAGCCAGGTTAGAGTCAATGCAGCGTAGGGCCACAAGGTTGGTGGCCGGTTTGCAGGGGATGGGGTATGAGGTGAGACTGAGGGAACTGGGTCTCTTCAGCCTGGAGAAGAGGAGACTCAGAGGGGATATGTTGGCGACATACAGGTTTGTGAGGGGGTGTCACATGGAGATGGGTAGAGACCTGTTCTCCCCTGCAGAGGAAGGCAGGACACGCTCCAACGGAGCCAAGCTCAGGGAACCAAGGTTCCATTTGGATGCCAGGAAGCACTTCCTGACAGTCAGGACCCCGAGGGTGTGGAATGGGCTTCCACGAGAGGTTGCTGAGGCCCCATCGGTGAGGGTGTTCAAGGATAGGCTGGACGTGCACATGGTGGGCATGTTGTGAGTGGAGCCGGCTGGTGCCAGAGGTCAGACTAGATGGCCTGGGAGACCCCTTCTGACTGTTTCTATGTTCTTCGAAACATCAGCAGTCAATTAAAAGCAGCAGAAACCCCGATGCATTATGTTTGCTGTCATTCTTTACTCAAGGAGTAGAAGCCAAAGTATGACAGGCTTCCCTGACAATGCTGTGAGGCCCCATGACCGTGAAGGCTCTGCTTGGCACTTGAGTGGGTCTTACTTTGTCGAGAGACAGGAGACAAAACATAATCTTTCTGGGTGTCTCCAGGAGATATGAAGGATTTTGGATGCCTACTGTGTCCTGAGTGTCCTGGACAGCAGAATTGCCTTCCTAGGTCACTTCTAAATTGTCTAATCCAGGGCCCAGTTTCCAATAATGACTAATACAGATCCCTCTAGAACAGGGGTCTCAAACTCGCAGCCGCCGGGGCATGAGGGAGGGGCCCTGCAGCCTTCAAAGCTCCGGTGGTGCCCGGGCCGGCTGCAGGATGAGTGGCCCACCACCACCGCGGGGGTGGAATACTTGATGCGGCCCAGCCTCACCCAGATTCTACTTCCAGTGGCCCCCAGGTAAGTTGAGTCTGAGACCTCTGCTCTAGAAGCTGCTTGGGCACCAGGATGATGGCCATTGCTGGTTGTTCAGAGCTATACTATATTGTTCAGAGCCATTTTCAGAGCTATACTGCTTCTGAAGATTTATTTAAATTTATTTAAATAAATTTTATTTATTTAAATGCCATCATTCATTAATAATCACATGACAGTTTATATAATTTAAAAAACAACAATACAACAACTAAAAATTCCTTATGGCCAGTAATTGATACAAAAATTAAAATGTCAGTTAATTTAAAAACTGGGCAAATAAAAAGGTTTTGGCTTGATACCTCTCTGGAAAGCAAGTTCCAGAATTGGGACTCTATAGCAGAAAAGGCCCTTCTCCTTGTACTAGCCCTTTTTACCTCTTTGGAGAACCTTTACAGATGATCTTAAGGTCTGGGCAGGCTCATATGGAAGGAGATAGCCAGCCCCTAAAGCATTTATATGTCATCACTAGCACCTTAAATCAGGCCTGGACTTCAATTGGTAGCCACTATAGCTGATTTAGGACCCACTTAATAGATACTCTTCTGCTGGTCCCAGACAGCAATCTGGTAGCTCAGTTTTGAATCAAGATGGAGATCCGACCTTCCTGCCTCTCTCACCTGTCCCCAATAGTCAAGATGATCACTTATGGTCCACCTGGATTCACTTTGCATCTTTAATGATATGATTTAATCTGCCATGTTGTGCCATGCTGTTGGAGGGGGTAGGAACACTTGGCATTTTCCTTTTGCACACAGGCACGTGCATGCACGCACATTTCTTTCTGAGTATACCATCTGCATTTGGGAGTAGGTGACCAAAGGAAATAAGGAGAGCCTGTCGAAACTGCTTGCTGTTCACTCAGGGGACCTCCAAGACTTCTTGCCTGGGTCTGGGGGAAATTAGTCTCTAGGTGGAGACACTGTTGCTGGCTCTTTGGCCTGGGCTGTAGCCATCAGCCAGGCATGATGGGAGTTCCTGGGTAGTACGGTAATTTCTGAAAGTTTTCCTCACCCCTGCTTTAGCATTTGCTTTGAGTGTGAGCTCTGACTAAGAATTATATCCCAAGCACAAAAAAACAAACAAACCCCAATTCCTCTGTTGTTCCTAAAATGTTTAATAATGTTGATCCCAGACAAAAAGTTTCATTTGTCTCCATCTGTTCTCTTTACATAAACATTATTGATGCCAATGATGCTGACGCAGAAATGCTTTCTCTCCCACCACTACCATTGACTTTAGAGATTAAAAACAAACATTTTATTTTCTGATGGAAGAATTGGATTCATCTGTTATTTCCAAGTAATGGGAGGGAGAGTAGTCTGGCTCCTTTCTTTCCCCATATCTGGATATCAAGCAAGACTTTTGTGAAGCAGGGGTGAAGATTCCAGATGAACACTGAAGGGCAGAGTTGTTTTAAAGAGTACAGCTGTTCAGTTTAATGTACATTGGGAAGGAAGGAATATCATTGGAAAGTCATAGTGTCATTGTCACACCTCTGTTTCAAAGCAGATCCTGACTTCTTGACTTTAGACCTGCTTTTCACTGTGAATTTTGTGTTAGCGCTCCGTGCAAACATAAACTGGATGCAAGTTTTTCAGTATTTGAAGCTACTTTTACTATACCTTCTCTTTTTTTAGCTCCGTGCTTCACACTGCAGTTCAGGACTTGAATCTTTTTGGACCTGTAGGTATGTTTGGAATTTGAGAAACTGCTGCAGGCACTAAAATACCTAATCATTGGATAGTCACCTGTCACATCTATGGTTCCTAGGCAGTATCCTATTTAGTGAAAATGTTTGTTTTTCATCTTTGGGTCCCTATAACATCTCTTTCATAAGGGGTTCTCTAATTCACCTAATTGCTGGGAGTGCAATAAAGCTATATCTTTTAGACATATAGTTTGGCAGTATCCAGGAGTTGCTTCTATTTGCAAGAAGGTTATGTTTCACAATTTTTAATATTTATGCTCTTTTAAATCATTTACATGCTTTATGGAAATTAACAAGCAGCCAGCATAAATAGATTTTCCATGCCCTTTTGACAGCTAAAAGACTGATATTGCAACTCCTGAAGAATACATACTCACTTCCTATATTGCAGTGGATCAGAACCTTATTATTATTATTATTATTATTATTATTATTATTATAACATTTCTATGTTTATAAATTTTATAAATTTATAAAGCGTCAATATTTGAATAGGTGGTACCTGAGATGGATACTTCTATTGGAATCTGGTCTGTTTTTGTTGAATGCTGGAGGAGACAGTTGCATTGTTCTCTTTACTGTAACTTCCATGCTAGACCTATTTCAGGCCACACAGGGCCATTTTGATAGAGATGGGAAATCACACAGGATTCCTTCCTAAGAGTGGAAAGGAATATGCCTGGCAGTTGTCAGAAAGCAGCTGTCATGGGACCCTGTACATGAACTAAAAAAGCATCATAATAAACAATGCAAACCATCTGAGCAAGACATGGACCCTCTTTTGGCAGTTAAGCAGCCAATTGCCTTGGAATTATGTGAAGCTCAATTGAGACCCTTTTCTCCATGCTTAGTGAGAATTACACAGTCTTGACTGACATATTTTTGTCTTAGCATCACTAAGAGTTGAAGCCAATGCATATTTAGACAGAAAGAAGCATGTGTTAACTGTGGATTGTTTCCTAAACATGCCTAGGATTGCCCTCCAGGACAGTTTACCTCTGACAGGGATTGCTGTCATGCAACCAGCAAGGGTAGGTGGGAAACAAGGATTGCAACATCAGGAAGTGCCTCTTCAAAGAGGTGCTGCTGCACCTTAAGGGAGCTCAGCAGAATTCCCATCCCTTCTGTGGCACCACTACCAGTTTGGTGGTCTGTAAGGGAATTCCTCTCTTCTGGATGCTTGATTAGGAAACTGGTGTTGAGTGGCAATGCTGGAGGAGACAGTTGCATTGTTCTCTTTACTGTAACTTCCAATGCTAGATCTATTTCAAGCCACGCAGGGCCATTTTGATAGAGATAGGAATGTTTAAGACAATCTGTCATCCTGCATTTCCTTGTTTTGGCAGCATCTTGGCACTTTCAAATGCTCATGCACATCTTACTTTTAAAAATGCAGATGTTTTAAAAAAGTGTTTCACTGAAAAAACATGTCTACACTTTAAAAAATTGACATCAAGAGAATACGTTGACTACAAAGGGCAAAGCTAGTCATGGTGTTAAGCCCTGACTGGCCCATGTTAGTAATTTTTGTTTTTGTTTACTAAGTAACAGCTTCAGAAGGCCTGATCCAAGCAGACACAGGGTGGGCAGGTGGATTTCACTCTCAGTCCTCATTGTGGTCCTTATCCATGTGCCTGCTTCCTCCTACAGCTGCTCTTTGCCTTTGGGTGGGGTGGGGAATTCAGATGGGGACAGAATCCAAGCATAAATCACCATCATCTCAATATGGATACCCAACTCTGCTATTTATTATAAACAGCCAAGCATGCAAGGTCCAATCACATTGAGCATTTATTTATATTCCTCCTTTTTCCCCTTGCAAGGAACCCAAGGTGCCTTACATAATCCTCCTCTCCATTTTATCCCCACAACAGCCCTGTAAGGTAGGTTAAACTGAGATCCAGGGACTGGTCCAAAGTCATCCAGTGAGTTTCATAGTCAAGTGGGGACTAGAACCCAGTTCTCTAGTATCAAGCTCCAGCATTTGGACAACTACACCAGACTGGCTCTTAGATTGGCCTGAGAGTGCAGAAGGGGCACCCCCATGATTAACGTCTGCACCATACAAAACAGGTCTCTACATGCACAAACAAGGATGGCCAGATACAAAAGAGGGCAAGGTCCCTGCACCTTCAGCAGTTGGTCACAAGACAGAAATTCAGCAGGTGTAACATGTCTAATGCAACTCTTGAAAGAGCAGGAGCCTTGTCCAGTTTTGCACCTGGTCATCCTAAAATATAGCATGTCAGAAAGGAGGCTTCTAGATTTCTCCTTGACATCTAGTTTTCAATGTGAAGGGATTCTTATCTAGGCTTGCTTTAGGTAGAGGATCATTTCATGTTGTGCACTTGGAAGTGGTATAGTCCAGCGAGAAGCCAAAAACCTTATTGATAAGCAAGTTTCTAGTAAATAAGGTCAGAATGAATTTATACTTCTATATCCTGAGCTTACGTATTTAGGACTCAGTTCAAACAATGCTATAGAGATACTATATTCCTTATATACACAAGTGTGATTAAGTTATAGGTACAAGAGCAGAACCTATGAGTTGGAATAATGAAGTGCTTTTATGGCCCTCAGATAACCACTGTAAACTGGTCTGTCCCTGTGTCGGTAGAATGCAGAAAACTCAGAATATAGCACTGGGTATAGAATCCCAATTTTAATTTCAAAATGAAGAGCGCATTTCTAGTATGACTGATAAGCTAACAGCTGCATGAAATTGCCTGATGCAATCTTGTCATACTCTCCAAAGCTTCTTAGACATCAAAATAAAATATGTAAAATAGTAAAAATGTCAATTTGTTGAGCAAAATAAGGTAAATATGCAAATTTGCATAGTTAGCTGAACTGGCAGGGTGGCAGCCGTCCCCCCACCCCCCGCTAAAAAAGCAAAAGCAGGGGACTGGGGATGGGGCAGGGGAATGTTCTGTTTGGCCCCATAGTCTGTTCTTCATGCACATGCCCTGGCAGAGGAATCAAGATCAGAGTCATGGAATTTTTCAGCTAGTAATTTCTTACTACATGTACTTGCATGCCAGAAGCAACCAATAAATTATAACACTTGGAAAATCATGTCATTTGTGTGGAACACAAGCTTAATTTTCGCCTTCCAATTTTGGAACTATAATCAAAGCACTTAGAAAAGTTGAAGTAATGTGCTAATAAGGCTAACCATTTCCCCTTTCTTAAATAAAATGAACATATAAAAATCAATCTCTTTAGAATTTGTGATGGTGAAATCTTAACAAAGGAAAAATCACAGCATGGGCAGGTTCATGCAGCACAACAAGCTGCAGCGGTTTCTGTACTGCTGTTTATAATGCCATTTGAACCCTGCTGTACTATTGCTGTATAGTACATTTGGCCTTTAGAAACCATTAACAAAAACCAAAGTCTGTTTTATGGTTTCTTGGAAGCACAATACAGGCACTCCCCAGGTTACAAATGAGCTGTTCCTGAGAAAATGGAAATTCTTCTTTAAGTTGAATTTGCAAGTTGGCTCACATATAGCTGCTCCTCCACATTTGCAGGTGTGAGGGATGTAGGAACCCTGTTGAAGTGGAAATATCACAAATATCTCTAGCCCAGTGGTTCCCAAACTTTTTTGGTCATGGAAACTTTTTGAAGACATCTTTCCCCATGGAACCCTAACCCTATCCCTGGTTTTTACTAAGCATTGTGAACTCACAATGTTATTCCTTCTTTCATGCTAATGTTATTCTGCTCCTATAGACTGAGTGCGTTGCATAACATAGTAGGTTTGGAATAAAAGAAAAAAACATTTTAAATAATAACATCAAACCTTTATCTAGGCACAAAAATATTGTATATAACCACAAACTTTTATTTTGGTACAAGGAAACATTGAATCTAACCAGTTCTGACAATTGAATAGTTGGCCTTGTGTGGTTTTATTTTAAAATCTGTTTTAAATTTAATTTTTGAGATTTTTCACAGAACCCCTATGAGGCTTTTGCAGAACCCTGGGGTTCTGCAGAACATGCAGTGGTACCTTGGCTCACGAACGCCTTGGTTCATGAACAAATTGGGTCACGAACAAAAATTTCTGAAAAATTTTGACTTGGGTCACGAACACCACTTTGGGTGGCAACCAAGATTGCAGCCATCTCCCCCCGCCCCCAGTGGGGAGATGGCCATGATCGCAGTTCGCTCGTGCAGGGAAGGCGTGCGTGATCAGAGGTGCGCTGCTGCAGGAAAGATGGGAGCAGCAAAGCAGAGCCGTGGGGGAGATGGCGGAGATTCCTCCTATCTTTCCTGCAGGAGTGCACCTCTGATCACACATGCCTTCCCTGCATGAAAACAACTGCGATTGTGGCCATTTCCCCATTCGTGCTGGGGGCAAGGGGGGAGATGGCCAAGATCTCGCCCATCTCTCCCTCCCCCAGTGCACTGTTTGCACCCGTCTCTTCCTCCCCCAGTGCGCCTGCGATCACACCTGTCTCTCCCCCCCATACCCCCCAGTGCGCCGGGATGATGGGCACGTGCTGGAATGACAGGCGTCTGCAGGGATGACGGGTGCGATCTCAGTCGTGCTGGGGGGGGGGGGGGGGGGGGGGAGGGGGCCTGTTTGGGCTTGGGGGGGGGGGGGAGATGCCACGATCTTTGTTGTTGTCACTTTGTTTCACATTCCAAGGTAACAGATTCTTTTCTCATTCCAAAATAGCACATTCTTTTTGATAAGACACAACAGTTGCAAATTGCTTAGACTTCAAGCCATGGCATCTCTACCAAAGGACACAGCCTGGGAAAGACAGCTTGTGGTATGTCAACTGTCTCCTCACAATGCAATTGTTTTTCATGGCCATTTCCCATGCACTACATTATCTAACAAAAGCATTTTTTTTAAATCCCCAGTTTATAGTGTAGTCTACGGTCCAGTGGAAATACTGTGGTGTTAGTGCCTTTCAGCTGTGTTTAAGAAATAGAAACTATAGTACATTGTGCTACAACAGCTTCCAATTCAAAGAAAAATTACAATTACTGCCTTTTTATCTTACAGAGTAGTAGTGAATTTTAAAAAGGAAAGAAAAGCACAGCTCCAAATGGATCAGTAGGGATCATTGTTCTAAGCACACTCAGTGGTAAGTGTGTTTGTGATGCTGGCCAATTCTTTTGAGTAAGATCTCTTCCATAAAAAAATGGACACTCCCCCCTCCCCCCATGCATTCCCATTCCACACTAGAGGAAAGAAAATGCAAATTCCCCTTCCACTTCTACAGTTCACATGCATATTGGGGGAAGGGAATTTGCTCCCAGTCATGGGGCTGGTTAGAACTGTCACTTTCAAGAGGGACCGGGGATCCCATGTCTTTAAGAGATGCACAAAAGGGGAACTGGAGGACAACTGAACTCCTGCTGCTAAAGGCATTCAAAGGGGGTGGCTCAGAAAATGAGCTCCACAGACAAGCTTCAAAGTAAGCAGTTAGTTCAATCAATTAGTAGGGATAAGTGGCTTTCCCCTGTGCAGTTACTCTTCTGCTGCTTTAGTCAAGGAATGGAAAAACTAGTTACTTGAGCTTGTCCAAATTTTCTCATTTTGAAACTAGGTTGGGCTCACTCCCATTTTCGCTTTTATCCTGGGTTTTGTTTTTGCTGATTAGAAAGGGGCAAGTGTGAATTTCTGTGCCTATTTGTCACAAGTGTGTGCTTCCTCCACCTGTCCTTAACTAACCCGTGAAAAGGCATTTTTCCTAAAAAAAAAAAAAAAATGCACATTCCGAAGTGCACATTTTTAAGAGTATGTTTTTGAATGTGATTGCAAATTCAGGAATGTGCCAACATTTAAAAGTGCTCCTACTCATATTTGAATTTGAAACTGTGACTGGCACACGTTCACGTCATTTGCAAAAAGAAACTCAATTCTCATACGTTCTTACTTTATTGTCCCCCGTGTTCAGCTTTGCCCATGTTCTGGTTTAATCTGGACAATTTCTAAAATTAATTTCTGAAAGTGCACATGCAGGTTGCTGTAACTTTCTGCTCATGCCTTTATGTCTTCCCTTACAATTTGATGTGTAACTGTCCATATGCATATTGATTAAATCACTCCATAAAAAGGAATGTTGAAGTAATGGCATAATTCCTCTTTTATACTCTCATTTGATAAAATTGCATGTGAGCCAATACATTCATTTACTTGTAAGGAAGAAAAGATGTACACTAGAAGCTGAGGCAAACTGGAGATGTACAGTGATCACAACAGCATCCAGAAATCCTTGATCAGCTGATTTGGAACAGAAATGTCTAGAAAGAAACTCTGATGGGGAGAATTTAATAAGCTCCCAACTAATAAAGAAGTTGTTAATCAACAGCAGTGAAGACTAGAAGTTCCTCTTTCTTCCAAAGAGAGGATTTGGCACATATCAAACTTTCCATGTCCTGGTGAGAAATGCCAGGAGTTCTGCTCCATTTTTCACTGGCTAGGTTGCTAAGTTTTCAACCAGCTACTGTATTTTTGCCTCTAAGATCCATTGATGAGCAGGAAGTAGCAGCTATTAACCACACTATTAAAAAAAATGCACTGCTGGTTTCTGCATGCAAACCTGCTTTTGAAGGCATGAGAACTAGCCAGGTTGGGGTTTTCCCTGTTCAGTTGATCCCCCAAAATTTTTATGCTATTTCATATTGTAGACTCACCATGTGCATTTGGAACTGAATTTTGCAGTTCTCATCTTTCATGCAAACTGTGTAATTGGATCTAGACTTCTTCCATGAAGGAAGAATTGCCAAGTATTAAACATGAACAGCTGGGCTAGTGTTCTTGAAGCTGAAGAAACTGTATTAACCTGTTGAACCAGAAGATTTCCAGAGTGGAATGGACACTGGTGATAAACCTTTTGTTAAAACAGATGGTGGAACATGAGTCAACTCTATTTAGTACTCTGCCTCCCTAATGAGTAATAAGTTTGTCCTTTGGACTTGCAGATACAGGACAGGAAACAGGGCAGTGGAGCAATCAATGGGTGCGGGGAGGTTGGAGGAATTTAAACTGATCACACAATTGCCAGTTCCTGCCAGTCATTAAAACCTTACCTCAGTGTTGGATGATGATGATGATATCAGGGCACAGGGCTCTTCTTAGTGCTGAACTGGGTTGAGGAATGGCTTGGCAGTTCTTTGCAAAACTTAGTCCATATGGGATGAGCTACAATACTTAGAGTGGGAGTTGGGAATGAGGTGGACTTCTAAACCTTCTGTTACAGGTTCCTTAAAGAGTGAGAAGGAACAGGATCACATAGTTTAATCACTGTGTATAAGAAAACACTGAAGACTTCTGGCACCTTTGTCACATCTGTTTATTTAGAAAAATAGAAACAGAGCATGGTGGACTCTTGATGCAGGTCGCACAAGCCCTGATCACACATCAAATTCTGACACAGCAATGGCTTCATTCAATTTCAGCCAATTCCAGCCAAACTCTTAGCTCTTTCCCCGACCAAATCCAAAATGGCACTACTTCTTTCTGGAGTTAAGCATGCACAGAAATGCAAGCACTCCATCTAACAAGTGGAATATATCGATTCAGAACACATCCCTAGTCATCAACTCCCATTGAGAAAAACCAGTTTATTATATCTGAGCATTAGCAGCCATGTGTTGCCAACTTTTTCATGACATGCCAGGATAGTGTTTTCTCTACAACTGGGGAGATTTGATTCTTATCCAGATGAAGACAAAGAGATTCTGTAATCTGTAGTGCTGGGAAGAGTTATGTCAGGACTTCAGAACAAGAGCTTCCCTAATACTGGCATGATACTTGCTTTAAGTGTTTGCAGCATTTCATAAATAAGTATAATAAATCATTCCAACCATGTCCAATGATGGCTCACTTGTTTATTGGTTTAATGGATGATTAACTAAAAAGGCTTTGTTGAACTGCAAAAGAAATCAAGAGCTCTGTATAGCTGGGAGAATCAGATACTGTGCAGTCTGGCATTTTTACAGCATGTGAAGTTCAGAATGGATATGAGGTTTACCACAGAGGGCCACTTGTCATCTTTTTAAATCCATGAGATGCTGTGGCCACCGCACAGGAAAATCCCACATACAGACAATATTGTCTGCTCTGCCTAAGCATGTTGTCAGAATAATATAGTGTACAGTCTAAAATGGTGATCAAGGAATTTTAGTAACTGTGAAAATCCTTATAAATGGGACTTCATCAGAGTGTTCTGTACAGACCTAACATTGTACATTGATGCAAACCTGTTATGTATTAGGATTATATAATTATTTTTTTAAAAGCTAAAATCAGAAAGAAAATCAATTCAGGCTGAAATATTATGTGTATTTTCCTGGTAGTAAGCATACTAGGATTTATTTGCAAGTAAACATGCATAGACTTGCATTGCACAGTGATCTCCATATTCACGTCTATCCCACTCCAGAAAATTCTGTATGAATTATTTTGTGGAGTGGGATGAAAAAAGAAGATCTAAATTGATGACAGAGTACACAAACAAGAACACTATGACCTTTTCAACATAAAGCATGTTTTATACCAAGGGTCCTCAAACTTTTCCACCAGGGGATCATTTGAAAGCTGCTGGTGCTGGGCATGGACCGGAAAGGTGGTGCTGGCGGTGCGCGCAGGCTGGCGTGGGGGCAGGGGTGGCACGTGTGGGCACATGCGCTGAGCGGGGGAGGGGCACGCGGCAAGGGGAGGTGAGGCGGAGGTGGACACGTGTCACGAGGCAGGTACACGAGGCAGCGGCTTGCTCATTTGGAGATAGTTTTTTCTGAGCAAGCAAACTGCTGCCTCCCTGCGTGTGGGACAGGTCCAAATGGGCATGGCGGGCCAGATCCAGCCCCCGGGCTGTAGTTTGAGGACCCATGTTTTATACTCTCATGATTCCTTACTCACCATTGTCTATGCCAAATATATTTAAGAAAGCCAGGGGCTGGAAATTAGGAGTTAGTGCCAAAGTGCAATCCGGATATTTATAGGGCCGCAAACATCCTCTTCAGTTATACAGAATGATATCCTTTCAAAGCTTCATCCTTCATGTTTCTGCTTTTCATTACAGGAAACACTTTCAGGGGTTCTTCATGTTTCCTGGATTCATTTGGCATGGACTCAAAAAGGGCACTCATTGCCTTCTGGAATACTCTTGGGTACACACTAAACACATCTCTTTTCACCCATATATTTCCAGCTTAAGTCTTCTTGATCAAGTATGCTGTTGGAATTGTATTTTACTGACTTGGTTTGCATGAAATGACAATGACCCATCATGGGTCTAGTTGTATACGTTCCTGCCAAAAGACTCAGCTAGTCTTGTCCAGATAAATAAGTAAAATGGAGGGCCATGTTTTCACAGCTATTAACTCTGTGCTCCTATTTATTTATTTATTTATTTATTTATTTATTTATTTATTTAAAACATTTCTATGCCGCCCCCATCGCAACAAAGCCTCAGGGCGGCTCACAAAGAATATATAAAAACATCCATAACTAATAATAATATAACAATTTAAAAGGAAAAAAACATTTAAATGAAGTGTACTTGCACTTTCTCACTGTTTTTGAGCACCTTGAGTCTCAGGAAAAGGTGGAGAACACTAAGATAGACTGGAGAATCTCCCTGGAAAGAGGGTGATATACAGGCCACCCCCTTTCACTGCAACAAATCTTTTTCCTGAATTGCTTTCACTTGACAGTTTGCCATTTGACAGCTGTCAGAGAAAGCAAAACAACAACTTAACCTATTTATAGCGTTATTTTAGGAATGTTCCTGGACAGTACCTCCTGCACTTGGATGGAAGACACTTCCCAAGACATTGATGAAGCAAGCTAGGGCTTGAGTCTGACTCCCATAGTTTTACTGTGCCACCTAATGAATCCATCATGCTCAAAGTAAACTAACTGTATGCTGTATTTCCAACCAACTGCATGCTGATCAGATCTCCTGTGAACAGAATAGTAGAGAGTGTCTTTTTTCTTCAAAGGAGATGCCTAATGGCATCTGGAAATGCAAGCCAGCACCCTCTGAAGTGCAAGAAATACATATTCTACATATTCAGCAGATGTGTTTGGACATGCATATACACTTACACACTTAAACTTACTATTGGTTGATAGCATGGAGAAGATATTTTTCATATGAATGTATGTATGTGACAGGCAGAGCCAGCATTTTCTCTGCATTTTGACAATCTGCACAGAGCTTTTATCCTTCATGCTGGATAGAAAAAGTAAGCACAGTTGATTGGGAATCTTGACTAATTTCAAACATCAAACTGTTTTCCTTGGCAGATGTTAAAGAAACTTCCCATTCAGCAATAATAGAAGAGTTGCCTCTAGTAGCTACAGAATGTTGCACCACTAATAATTTATATTTCATGAGATTGCACTCGAGGGAATGCTAGTACTGAAAGGAAAAAGTGGATTCTGTGAAGTATTTAAGGATCTGCTGTATTTCAGAGATCACAGGGGATTTGGCAAATAACATCTGAAAGGTTATCAGTCTGCAGTCATTTGTATATGGAATCAAGTCAACTAGACCAGCACAACCCTAATTACAGCTCTCCATTTTACACACACACACATTCACATGGAATAAACAATAAAGCTTTTCTTTTTGGTGCCTCACTGGAAGGGCAAAAACAGTGGGTTGTGCTCAGATGGTGGATCTCAAGGTTGTCCAGGCCTAAAATAATCATGGTTACAGGATTTATTTGTGTAGCTGGAAACATTTATGTGCGGTGGAAACTATGTTTTTGTGCAGCTGGGAATATGGACTCTTATAAGAAACAAGGTAATTTCTTAAAAGAAAAAGGTAAGAAAAGATAAATAAAGGTAAAGGCAAAGGTTTCCCCTTGATGTTAAGTCCTGTCATGCCTGAATCTAGGGGGAGGTGCTCATCTCCATTTCCTAGCCGAGGGAGCCAGCATTTGTCTGCAGACAGTTTCTGAGGTCATGTGGCCAGCATGACTAAACACCGAAGTGCACGGAATACTGATCTAACTTCCCACCGAAGTGGTACCTTTTTGTCTATTTGCATTTGCATGCTTCGAACTGCAAGGTTGGCAGGAGCTGGGATAAAGCATGGGAGCTCACCCCATGTGCAAATTCAAACCGGCAACCTTTTGATCAACCAGCACAGCAGCACGGCAGTTTAAACCACTGTGCCACCTGCATCCCTATAGAATATTATAATAATTACCATTTCCTTTCAGTCTTGATAACCTTACACTAATTGTGTATTATTGGAATGAAATGCTTTACTCATCAGAAGCATTTATTAATTCATGTACATGTCAACAGTATAGGTAGGTATGCAACACTGGTACATAGCAGTGCAAATGCAAAGGAGAAGAGCAGGTAACTTTGCCATATGTCCTTCACACTGTACCGATCATGTCAACATTTTCTTTAATTTTTTCTAAGATGCTTAGATCATCACCATCCGGGACTGGGTGGGATGAGCAGTATGCTGCTTGGAGGCCTCTGAACCACATCTGTTCATTTGCTGTAGCTGGCCGTTGACCCTGTGCTCTCTTTTTGTCATCCTGTGAGCACAGATGCCATTCAGTGAGAGGTGACATAGAAACACAGAAACAGAGCGAGTCAGAAGGGGTCTCCCGGGCCATCTAGTCTGACCCCCGACTCTAGCCGGCTCCGCTCACAACATGCCCACCATGTGCATGTCTAGCCTATATTTGAACACCCTCACCGATGGGGCCTCAACCACCTCCCGTGGAAGCCCATTCCATACCCTCAGGGTCATAACCGTCAGGAAGTGCATCCTGGCATCTAAATAGAACCTTGGCTCCCTGAGCTTTGCTCTGTTGGAGCGCATCATGCCTTCCTCCACAGGGGAGAACAGGTCTCTACCCATCTCCGTGTGACATATCATCATAGACATGGAGATACTAATTTTCTCAGTCCGTTTCTGGTTACGGACTGCGAGATCATACTTACGCTGATGAGATTTTCAAAATCAATGCAATGAGGCTCAGCCACTAGAAGTGCCATGAGTGCTGTCACATTCCTGTACACTTTGGAAAATGGACAAAGAAAATGGACCATGGGACAATCTCACAACACAGCTGAACCAATGTCATCTTGGAGATATTGCTAATGCTGCCAAGTTGAATGGTCTCCTCATATTCTAGTAAGAGTTTTTCTGTCAGATTTAAAATCTGTACCTAGCACCTTGTGAACTGCTTCTGGGTTTTCTGAAGCTTATAAGGTTATAAAAGGCTTCATAATCAGCAACATATCAACATCAGCTTCAAAGTGTTGATGCAAACACTCAGCAGGAGAGTCAACTGTTTTATTACAGACAGCACAAATGTCTCCCCTGTCAGATAAATACTGGTGCTGTTCCTTGTGTCTTCTCTTGTGTTTTGTAATCAGCTGGATTCCTTTCAGCATTACCGAACCATCTGGCTATGCAGCAGCTTCATCCTTTAAAGCCTTGACTCATTCACCAACTGTTCTTTCAATGCCAATAGCCTTGATTTTATCAATATTGTCACCAATATTGATGATGGTGATTCTATCTTCTTGCAGTTGCTTCTGGTACACACTGAAGGCTGTAAGCACATCAGACAGGATAGAATAAGAGATTATTTTCATTAAGGTGTCCTATGGGAAACCCACCTGCTGCCTTCTCAGACTAGAAGAGTGGGACAGTGGGACTAAATATATTGTGTGGGCAAAACTATGTCCACCAGGCCTCAACAAATTTGCAAATACAAGGAAACAGCAGTTGCTGGCTTCTGCAGTTTCCCAAAATTCTCTGGATCAGATCCCTGAGGTGCAAGGATGTGTGTTCATCCCTACAAGTTGCTAGAACAGGTGTCCTACTTCACTGACTAAGTTACCTGTAGATCTCCATGTAAGATATGACTGCTGGATTCCACACTAGAATTTCAACAGGGGGACAAATGATTGGCCATTATTCCTAATTTTGGATTGGAAAAGAGTCCACAGACCAGACTTCTGACCTATGTTGGTGGATACTTCATCTGTGACCAAGGAGGATACATTCATGAAGATGTGTCTAGCTGCTGCTGGTCCAACTGTCTTACTGCAGACACCTTCATCTGCATTCAGCACTCCTTTTGCGCTATGGCTGCAAGATTTACTAGCGCCAAAAACATACTGTTTTTCATTCCCAGACTATGTAATGACTTTCCCCATTACACTATTTTGTTTGCTCTATTTTGGGTCATACTGCCATGTCACTTCAAGGACAGTGCCAATGCATTCCAGTTGATTTCTTGGCGAGATAGTTTTTGCCATGTACTCAAACCTTTGTAGGCATTTGAAGTCAAGTCCATTTCAAACCTGTGTACAAATTCCACAGTGTTCTAAGAAAAATACGTGCTAATTTACTCTTGCAGAAAATTACTATACATTTAGATTCAGTTCCTTTGCATTTTCACCAGTGTGCAGGAGCCAACTTTGTTTGTTTGGCTTCCACAGGAGTTGAGGTTTAAGTTGGAACATGTTAGCACTTTCACTGTGTAGGACTGTTCTTGATCTGCAGTATTCAAACTGAATTTTCAGAATCCCACTGTTCTCTGAGAATCATCCAGGGGTTCCACATTATGGTTACAGTTATACATTATGATTACAGTGAATGTAAGGTCTTCATTCCTTTGCTTTGTTTAAAAGAAAAAAGGTAAGATCTTCATTTTGAGAGCATTTAAAAGCTGTTTAATTCCTTTTGAAGTCACCACCGTGCTTTCATGCAAGTGGATTCAGATTGCAAGGAATAATGATCACACAAGCTTAATAAAGCATCTGAAATAACTACTCCCAGAATCCTCTGTTTAGGTCACTCCATGAGAATCAGAATATCCAGCCAATCTGAAGCTTGCAGTTCTGGGTAGCCATTTCCCCCCCTAATGAATTGCATGCCCCTTTTCAGATAATCGCTTTACCAAACTATATATGCTGACACAAACATTTTCTCTTGCTTGCTGCACTATGTATATATTTAAAGCTAACTTTCTCACAGTGATCTATAAAAGGTGAAAAAGCAAGGTTTTGTAGTTATGTTCAGATTTTTCTGTTAGGATTTGATTGTCGGGGCTGTGAGCAAATCAGAGGCTGGCTCTTCAGTGCAACTGAAAAGAGTCAAATCAGGAATGAAAGGGTTTACAGTTTAAACTCACATAACACATTGCATATGTTTGCCTTTTTTAGTAGTACATGTGAAAAGGTTCAACAAAGTATGCAGTGAAGTATATTTTGTGATAATGAAACTGGAAAACCAGTTAAAGAATTTTAATAGATTTGCCCTTCACTCTGAATATTTGGTTAAAAACCAGAAAATTTAAACAAGAGCTGAACAAACAGAAGGAAAACATGAAAATTCTTCAGCAACATTTAGAATTGTTTCATGGTCTACTTCTGGGAATTTAAATTTAAAAAAACAAATTGCATGAAGGTGGTTCTATATATATATATATATGTATGTATGTATGTATGTATGTATGTTGAAAGGTACTTCAGTTTTGGATTTGAATCAGAAATGAAGATGAGCCAAATGGAATATGTGTTGAATGTGAAAAAGTTGTAAGCAATAGTCATCTAAATCCTGTAAATCTGAGACATAGAGAGTAACTACCAACATTTGATTGCCAAAAACATTAAATATTTTAAGCACAAATATGAAGAGCTCAAAAGGAAGAAAAATACTTTTCAAAATTTATGTACAACAATAATGAAAATCACTTGAGGCTTCTTATCAGGTTGATTATATTGCTAAATAAGGGGGGACCTGTGAGAAAAGGAAAATTATTGTTACTAAGCAGAAGAATGATGGATTACTAAAGACCAGAGCAAAAGATCCTTATAAGGCCAAAGCCAAAGTAAGGAGCCATATAAAGAGATTTGTAAATAGGAAGTAGAAGTAGACAGGTTTGAATTCATTACTAAAGTAAGCAAACAAAGGTGAATTAATATGCAGTGTAACTAAGTTTGAGCACAAGAAGAATAGTATTTCTCACATCAAAGTTCTGAAGAAAAGGGGGGAATTGTAGGGAATGGTCAAACTATTGCTTTTGCAGAAGATAGCAGGTAATTGTCTCTTGGCAGCAGGCTAAAAAGATAATTGGCTTGGAAGAAAGTTGGCTATTTCCTATCTCTTCCTCCCAGTAGTTTTAGGACTGATGTAAGGTCGAGATGAACTAGTGAACTCCTAGGAAGTAGTGTGCACGCTTAATAGGCTTATGAATAATAACTGCCACACCTCTCATAGGTAATAGACTTATTAGCATGAACATGGGATGCATGAGCGGGTGGGGGAACATACCAAGGAGTAGTGTGATAAAGGTCGACACAGAAGATTGTGACCTCTTAGTAACCCAACCAATGGGTGAAAAGAGGCAGGGTCTGTGCATTGGGGAAAGGGAATAAAAGACAATGTCTTTTGTCAAAACGGCATGGCCGCCTGGTCTTGCAAGAAAGTAGTAAACTAGTGCTACTTGGTACTTTGTCTGCTGTGTTGTCATTCCTTGGAACCTGATTCCGTTCCTAACAGACCTACAGGCTTGGTGAAAAAATAATAAAACTTTGCATCAAAAATCTAATTCCTTGTAAGACTAATGAGAAATCTGCCAAAGAAATTGAGAGCACAGCTATCTCTGATACAATGGTTGCTGGATGCATTAGTGATATGGCACTTCTTTGTGAAGATTAATTAATATCTCATTGAAAATCTTTTCCCCATGGTTTTACAATGCAATTAGATGAATCCAGACATTGCTGTTTTAATTGTTCTGGTACCCTATGTTTTTAATTTAACTGGGCCAGAGGATATTCCTGTGTAAACCTCTTAAGTATAGTGGTACTGATGAATATATAGAAAACATAGAAAACAGAGCGAGTCAGAAGGGGTCTCCCGGGCCATCTAGTCTGACCTCCGGC